>NC_083286.1:54291569-54610087 GCF_963506605.1 Zootoca vivipara | reverse complement strand
CAGAGTGGTGCATGCCCTGGTTATCTCCCGCTTGGACTACTGCAATGCACTCTACGTGGGGCTACCTTTGAAGGTGACCCGGAAACTACAACTAATCCAGAATGCGGCAGCTAGACTGGTGACTGGAAGTGCCCGCCAAGACCACATAACACCAGTCCTGAAAGACTTACATTGGCTCCCAGTACGTTTCAAAGCACAATTCAAAGTGTTGGTGCTGACCTTTAAAGCTCTAAATGGCCTTGGCCCAGTATACCTGAAGGAGCGTCTCCACCCCCATCGTTCTGCCCGGACACTGAGGTCCAGCACTGAGGGCCTTCTGGCGGTTCCCTCACTGCGAGAAGCCAAGTTCCCTGCGAGAAGTGAGGGTACAGGGAACCAGGCACCTCCACCTTCTCAGTGGTGGAGCTCACCCTGTGGAACGCCCTCCCATCAGATGTCAAGGAAATAAACAACTGTCAGGCTTTTTGAAAACATCTGAAGGCAGCCCCGTTTAGGGAAGTTTATAATGTTTGATGTTTTGTCATGTTTTTAATATTATTTTTAATATTCTGTTGGGAGCCAGCCCAGAGTAAATTATTATTATTATTCCAGAAAGAGCTGTGAGTGGAAGGGTGTTCTTTCCCCATCCTCTGGACCAGGATGGCTGAACTTGGCCCTCCAGATGTTTTGGGACTACAACTCCCATCATCCCTAACTAACAGGACCAGTGATCAAGGATGATGGGAATTGTATTCCCAAAAAATCTGGAGGGCCAGGTTTGGCCATGCCTGCTCTGGACCCTCTGGGAAGCTCAACAAACCTGCTGCACCTGGAACTGGGTATGGAGAATAAAGCTGAATGAGACGCAGCCTTAGGAAGGACCATCCGCCTTGGGCCTGCCCATAAAAACAAGTCTAGAGTGAGAAACTAGGGTGCTGTCTACTGTTTCCAGGAACTCTTTTTGAAATATACTCGGAGTCGAGAGTGAATTTCATGCTCTTTATTCAGCTCATATTCATCAAGGAGAAGAAGAGAAGACGAATGGCTCTTTTCCCAAAACCATCTGCTTATATACATTATTTACACAATGGGCCTTGCGTGATTGGCTACTTCAGGGCTACACCTGTGGGCCAATTATATTGTGGATTGACTTCTGCCTGCAGCCTGATTGGCTGCTCCTACAGGCCAATCAGGTAGCAGATTCACTTCTGCCAGCCGCCTGATTGGCTGCTCCAGCAGGCCAATCAGGTTGCGGATTCACTTCCACCTGGAGTTGGATTGGGTAGCTCCCGCTGATTCTGAATCCTATTGTTCTAGGATTCCGCTCAGTACATAACACCCCTCCCCTCTAAGTTCCAGTCCTGCCTGGGAAGTTGCATTCATAGTCCCCAAGGTCTGCTGGCCGCCTCCGTGTGCGTTGTGGCCTGGGGTGTTCCTTGGTCAGGGGTTCTGGTTCTGGCTCGTGTTCCGAGGCTGCTGGCTGTGCCGGGGCTGTCTGGTCTGGCGCCACTGAACCACTAGGTTGTGACTCTGGTTCCGGTGTCCTTCCAGCCTCGGGGCGCCCCTCTGTGCCTACTGCTTCTGCTTCCCCTGCCCACCCCTCTCGCTCTACAGGCCTCACTGCCCTGCTGTCCCCTTGGGACCCCTCTGTCCCGCTCTCCTCCCGGGTTCCTCCTGGGAATCGTCGCCGTAGCTGGTCGCAGTGGCGGCGCCAACATTGCCCCCCTTCCGTTAGTACCTCGTACGACACGGGACCGGTCACCTTGGTGACTGTGGCGGGTACCCATGCTGGGCCTGCCCCAAAATTCTTCGCATACACTGGGTCCTGGGCCACAAATGTCCGGGGGTTCCTGCCTTTCCCCACCACTACCTCATCCTGAGCTCTGTCGGGGTGAAGTCGGTCCAGTCTAGTTGCAAGGCGCCGGCCCATGAGTAGTTCAGCTGGGCTCCGGCCCGTCGTTGTGCTTGGGGTGCTGTGCTGTGCTAGAAGAAATGCGGCAAGGCGGTATTCCCAGTCCCCTTGTGTTATGCGGCGGAGGCTGTCCTTGGTGGTCCGCACCATGCGCTCCGCTTGGCCATTGGTGGCAGGGTGGAATGGTGCTGAGCGGATGTGGCGGATGGCGTTCTGCGCTGTGAAGGTCTGGAACTCCTCTGACGTGAATGCGGTTCCATTGTCCGAGACGAGAGTGTCAGGGAGCCCGTGGGTTGCAAACAGCTTACGTAGTACCCGGATGGCTGCCGCCGTAGAAGTGGACGGTACCAGTGCGACCTCCAGCCATTTGGTGTAGGAATCCACCACTATGAAGAATGTTTTTCCCTGGAAGGGGCCAGCGAAGTCCACGTGCAAGCGTGACCATGGATGTTGGGCGGACTCCCAGGGCTGGACTGGGGCCCTTGGGGGATCCGGGCGGGATTCTTGGCAGGTCTGGCAGTGTTGGACCCAGGCCTCTATCTCTCTGTCAATCCCCGGCCACCACACATAACTCCTGGCAAGGGCCTTCATCCTCACTACCCCTGGGTGTGTCTCGTGTAGGGCTGTGAGGACCCTTTTGCGGAGGGGCTGGGGAACAACAACCCTGCTTCCCCATAACAGGCACCCCTTGTGGGCCGACAGTTCATGTTTGCGGTTTGTGTAGCCAGCGAATTCTGGCCCGGGGCTGCTGCTGGGCCATCCTCGCCACACCCAGTCCAGGACCCGGGAGATGACCCTATCTTTTGTGGAATGGTGCGCAACTTCTTGTGCCTGAATGGGTCGGTCGGGAAGCAGCTCCAGGGTCATAACCTCTTGCGCAGGCGCTGGGTCGGGGCCTGTTTCTGGTAGTGGCAGCCTGCTGAGTGCGTCTGCGTGGCCCATCGCCTTCCCAGGGCGGTGGATTAGTGCATACTGGTAGCCGGCAAGGAAAATTGACCACCTGAGGACACGTGGAGACAACACTTGGGGGGTCTGCTTCTCGGGGGCAAACAGGCCAAGCAACGGCTTGTGGTCAGTCACTATGGTAAAGGGCCGCCCGTACAAGAAATCATGGAATTTTTTTACGCCCTTCACGATTGCCAGACCCTCCTTGTCAATCTGTGAGTAGTTTCGTTCGGCTGCAGCAAGCGTCTGGGAGAAGTATGCCACCGGCACCTCTCTTCCATCCGGGAGTTGGTGTCCCAGGACAGTGCCGATGCCATAGGGAGAGGCGTCGCATGCCAACACCACTGGCAGCCTCTCGTCGAAGTGTGCTAAGACCGAGTTCGAGACGAGCAAGTCCTTGACTGCCTGGAATGCGGCCCTTTGTCGCTGGCCCCACACCCAAGGGGCCCTTTTATCTAGGAGTCTGTGTAGGGGCTCCGCTACCGCTGCCTTATGGGGAAGGAAGGCATGGTAAAAGTTCAATAGTCCCAAGAATGACTGAAGTTCGGGCTTGCTCTTGGGCGCTGGGGCCTCACAAATGGCCCGTACCTTGTCACCGGTTGGATGGACCCCTTCTGCGTCCACCTTAAATCCCAGAAAGTCCACCTGCGGCACTCCCAGTAAACACTTTTCCCGCTTCACCTTGAGGCCCGCCGTCTGGAAACGGTGCAGGACGGAGCGGAGGCGGTCCTCAAATTCCTCTGGTGTGGGCCCGGCGATCAGTACATCATCGAAGAAGGGGGTGACGCCAGGAATCCCTTTAAGGAGAGAGTCCATTAGATTCTGGAATATGCCTGGTGCCACGCTAACGCCAAATTGCAGCCGCTTTACTCTGAATGCCCCTCTGTGCGTCACAATCGTCTGAGCCTCTGCTGTGGCTTCGTCCACAGGCAACTGTTGATACGCTTGGGCCAAGTCAAGTTTGCCAAAGATTTTTGACCCAGCCAGGGTGGCGAGGACATGGCTGACCACTGGCACTGGGTATGCATGAGCCGTGAGAGCCTTGTTTATGGTGCATTTGTAGTCTGCACAGATGCGGACCGAACCGTTAGGCTTGACGGGTGTGACAATTGGAGTTTCCCAGGGGGCGTTGGGCACCGGCTCCAGCACTCCTTGCTCCACGAGCCGGTCCAATTCCTCGTCTATGCGGGGTTTCAGGGCGAACGGGACCCGGCGGGCCTTGTGCCTGATGGGTCGTACAGCGGGGTCTAGCTGTAGGGCAATGGGGGGTCCTGTATATCGTCCCAATGCCCCATCGAAAACCCCTGGAAACTCTTTGCATATGGCGTCCACGTCCACTTGTAAGCTAGTGCGGTTCACCCCGGTAACGGCTAGCCCCAGAGGTCCAAACCATGCCAGTCCCAGTAAGCTAAAGTAGGGGCCCTTAACTACCAGCAAGTCCAATTGTTGCTTTCGTCCTCGATATTGCACCCTGAAGGTCCCCACCCCCATTGTAGGGACCTTACGTTTCTGGAAGTCCCGGAGGGTGAATGGGGCCGGCCTTAGTTTGGGACCCCCATTAGGGCACAGTTCCCTTAATGTTCGGGCCGAGATTATGGATAGAGTTGAACCCGTGTCCAGCTCCATGCGGCATGGGGCTCCCTCTATCTGTACCTCTATATAAATTTTCTCTGTGCTGGGATGGGGCAACTGGAATACCTGGTAGTCCGTGATCTCCGTCGAGTTGCCTTGGTGCATGGTGCCGTGTGACCTGGGGCTCCTGGGTCGGTCATCTGATGCTTGTCGACGGGTGAGTCGAGCCCGACACACCCGGGCGATGTGTCCCAATTTTCTGCACTGCCTGCACTCTGCGTTGCGGAAACGACAGGTCCTCCTCTCGTGGTTCTCCCCGCAGCTTGCACAGTTCCCTCCTTCTCGTCGAGGCTGCTGTGGTGTGTGTGCTGCTTGAGTGCGCCACTGTACTCGGTGTACTTCCTCCCTGTCAGATTCGGATTCGTCGGTGAGGTCTTCGTGGTAGACCCTCGGTTGGGATGGCGGGGCCGGTCGTGCCTCTTGCGTTGACCTCTCGGCGGCTTCGGTTGCCAGGGCTTCCTCCAGAGCAATCTGGAACGTGAGGTCTTTTTTGGCGTAGAGGCGTCGTTGCAACATCTCGTCCCTCAGGCCACCGACGAGGCGGTCACGAAGCATGTTCTCCAACTCTGAGAAGTTGCATAACCGGGCGGCTTGGCGGAGGGAGGTCACAAACCCAGTTATGGTTTCCCCCGGGGCTTGCCGCTTTGCGTAGAAGGCATTTCGGCAAGCTACCACCGAGGGCTGTGGTGAGAAGTGCTCCTTCAGCCGTTCCATTATTGTTTTGTAAGAGACGGTAGCGACATCTCTAGGTGCAAGGAGAGCCCGGGCGATTTCAAACGTCTCCTCTCCACAGACGCTGAAGAATGTCGCCCTCTTCATGGCATCGTTGGTGACTTCTTTCGCTTGCAGGAGGAAGTTGAAACGGGCGGCGTACCCTTCCCAGTCTCCTGATGCTGGTTTGAATGGCGAGAAGCTGCTGTCGGTTGCCATTCTGGGTTCCTTGGGTCCTGGAGCTGAAGCCTGGATGCACGGTGCGATGCAGCGGTGCAGCAGGTGGCGGTGCTGCGGTGCAGTGCGTGGTGGCGGTCAGCTCAGCAGGATCCCACCTTCGTCGCCAGTGAAATATACTCGGAGTCGAGAGTGAATTTCATGCTCTTTATTCAGCTCATATTCATCAAGGAGAAGAAGAGAAGACGAATGGCTCTTTTCCCAAAACCATCTGCTTATATACATTATTTACACAATGGGCCTTGCGTGATTGGCTACTTCAGGGCTACACCTGTGGGCCAATTATATTGTGGATTGACTTCTGCCTGCAGCCTGATTGGCTGCTCCTACAGGCCAATCAGGTAGCAGATTCACTTCTGCCAGCCGCCTGATTGGCTGCTCCAGCAGGCCAATCAGGTTGCGGATTCACATCCACCTGGAGTTGGATTGGGTAGCTCCCGCTGATTCTGAATCCTATTGTTCTAGGATTCCGCTCAGTACATAACACTTTTCTAGGCATTTTTAAATTTTAAAAGACATCTGTTTAGGGAAGCTTTTAATATTTAATGCTGTATTGTTTTAATATTCGATTGGGAGCCGGCCAGAGTGGCTGGGGAGACTCAGCCAGATGGGTGGGGTATAAATAATAAGTTGTTGTTGTTGTTGTTGTTGTTGTTATTGGCGAGCTCAAAGTTTCCTTGGACCCTGGGTGAGAACCCTGCAGCTGAGAGGGAGGGTGTGTCAGAAGGAAAATGAATCAATGTTGATTGTGTGTGTGTGCATTACAGGCATGGTCAAACTTGGCCCTCCAGATGTTTTGGGACTACAATTCCCATCATCCCTGACCACTGGTCCTGTTAGCTAGGGATGATGGGAGTTGCAGTCCCAAAACATCTGGAGGGCCACGTTTGGCCATGCCTGATATATTAATAACTTGGTATTCATGTAACGTTTTTTACACGTATTTAGTGCAAAAAAATATTAATTTACGTTGTCTCTTGTTGCTTCGGGTTTTTGTGTGTGTGCCGTTTAGGGAATTTTAAAAATATATTAAGTAGTCTGGAAATTAAATAATCCATAATCAATCCATCGCCTAGCCCTGTTTAACAGGCCAGAGGCAGCCTATGAAACTCCGAGTTCAAGTCCTCAGTTAGCAGATAGGTATATCTTACATAAAAGGTAAAGGTAAAGGGGCCCCTGACCATCAGGTCCAGTCGTGTCCGACTCTGGGGTTGCGGCGCTCATCTTGCTCTATAGGCCGAGGGAGCCGGCGTTTGTCCGCAGACAGCTTCCAGGTCATGTGGCCAGCATGACTAAGCCGATTCTGGCGAACCAGAGCAGCGCACGGAAACGCCGTTTACCTTCCCGCCGGAGCGGTCCCTATTTATCTACTTGCACTTTGACATGCTTTCAAACTGCTAGGTGGGCAGGAGCTGGGACCGAGCAACGGGAGCTCACTCTGTTGCAGGGATTCGAACCGCCGACCTTCTGATCAGCAAGCCCTAGACTCTGTGGTTTTAACCCACAGCGCCACTTAAAACACAAAAAAGGGGGAAGGAGAGGAAGGAGTGTACTCAGGCAACCACTTGTACCTGACTGCACCCTCCACCTCTCGCAGTTTGGGAAGCCGGGATGCAGAGGGTTAATGCGGGACCTTTGTGGGACACAAGCCTTCTGCTCTGTGCTGATAAAAAGGCTGGGAACTGTTCCCAGGCAAAATCCTTAAAGCCCTGACCTTATCTGCTTTCAAGTTACTCCTCAAGAAAGAAAACTACCCGAAGGCCCACTCTCTTTCCAAAACATACAGGAAGCGGCAAGCTGATAATTTCTCCACAGGTGGTTTCTGCTACCTCTCTGACCCGGGTTAACCACCGTTTCCCCCCGCCTCCCCTCCCTTAGGCTGAAGAATACATTTTGCTTTAAGTCTAACTCTTCTAGATATATTACAGGTCTTGCTTTTAAAGTGCGACTCTCCCAAGCTGCGGGAAGCAGGTGGCTAGCAATGGGAATGAATGGAAACAGAAACCAGAAATTTCTTCCGAATAAGAGAGGCTATTCTTATGTTCTTATTGACTTAATAACTTAAGAAAATAAAAAGAGCCTGCTGGTTTAGGTCAAAGGTTCATCTAGTCCATGGATAGGCAAACTAAGGCCCGGGGGCTGGATGCGGCCCAATCGCCTTTTAAACCCGGCCCGCAGACGGTCTGGGAATCAGCGTGTTTTTTACATGAGTAGAATGTATCCTTTTATTTAAAATGCATCTCTGGGTTATTTGTGGGGCATAGGAATTCGTTCATTCCCCCCCCCAAAAAAAAATATAGTCCGATCCCCAACAAGGTCTGAGGGACCCTGCTAAAAAGTTTGCTGACCCCTGATCTAGTCATAGAATCATATGATCCTATAGAATCATAGAGTTGGATGGTACCATGAGGGTCCCATCCTGCAATGCAGGAATCTCAGCTAAAGCATCCATGGCATATGAGCATCCAACCTCTGCTTAAAAACATCCAAGGAAGGGGAGTCCACAGTCTCCAGAGAGAGACCATTCCACCGCCGAACAGCTCTTATGGTCAGAAAGTTTTTCCTGATGTTTAATCAGAATCTCCTTTCTTGAAAATTGAAGCCATTAGTTCGAGTCCCACCTTCCAGAGCAGGAGAAAACAAGCTTGCTCCATCTTCCACCTGACAGCCCTTGAGATATTTGAAGATGGCTATCCAAAGGACAGATCGTGAAGCTGAGGCTCCAATACTTTGGCCACCTCATGAGAAGAGAAGAATCCTTGGAAAAGACCCTGATGTTGGGAAAGATTGAGGGCACTAGGAGAAGGGGACGACAGAGGACAAGATGGTTGGACAGTGTTCTCGAAGCTACGAACATGAGTTTGACCAAACTGAGGGAGGCAGTGGAAGACAGGAGTGCCTGGCGTGCTATGGTCCATGGGGTCACGAAGAGTCGGACACGACTAAACGACTAAACAACAACAACATCCTCTCTCCTCTCAGTCTCCTCTTTTCTAGGCTACAAATACCCAGATCCTTCAAACGTTCCTCATAAGGCTTGGTTTCCAGACCCTTGCTCATCTTGATGATTTGGGGTCCCCTCCCCTCAGTTAAGCCCACCGGCTATGACTTTTTAGACCCACTGGCTATGACTTTTTAGACTTCTGCAAACCACAGGGATTTCACGCTTTTGTGTGGATGCTGTTGTGTTGACTGCAAAACTAAGAGCGTGCAGAGAGCGAATTTGCCCTTTGTGTGTGTGTGTGTGTGTGTGTGTGTGTGTGTGTGTGTACGTAATATGCAGCGGCCCATTTCACACAGCGACTCAGTCCCCAAAAGGGTCCCAGGGAAATGCAAAACTCGCAGAGCCATAAGTTTAATTGGGAAGTGCAGTGGGAGGGGAGAGATCTTATTTATTTACCGAGAAGTCAAATTCCCAGAGACTCTTCCCAGAAATCTCCCCCTCACCCAGCTCTCCTCAGCACCTTTTTGCAAGAAGGGGGGGGGAAGCCCATAGCCTCAGCCCAAGCAAGCCATTAACATTCCCTTCGTCTTGTAAATATTGCCTGAGAGATCCAGCCTCTCTCCTGGCCTCAATTAATTGTGGCCTGGGGGAGAAGGAGATAAGTGAGTGCTAAAACTTTAGCTCTAGCTCCACAGATGGTAAAAATAAAGTTTGATGTGACAAGCAAGGGCAGCCAGGGGAATAGGGAGCTGGTTTCGGAGTAGACACTTGCTGTTTTAAAAAAAAAAGGATTTTCGTAATAATATCTTGCTCTTAAAAAAAATAAAATGAATCTGCTCCCAGTTATTAGCGAGTTCTCTGTTTCACTTAATGATTTTTGTGGTTGGGCACATTTGCACTTTCGGCTTCCATAGCTGAAGCAACTGTGCTGACATTGTAATTATTTGGTCCTTGGGTGTCCCTGTGACACCCCCGCCCGCTTGATATTATTCATGGCGTGTTTTTTTTCAAGAGGCCATGAAAGGTGTCTCTCCCGGGAAAGGCCTGGGGATGAAAATTCTGCAGCCGAGCCAAAAAAAAATTTTTTAAAAATAAAATCACTGCAAAGTTGGTTGAGTTTTGCTTATTCCACCATCCCACAATTGGGTGCAAAGTCTACTTGCATTGTTTGGAGGGTCTAAAGACTGTCCGTGGATTGGCGTGGGGATTCTGTTCATTCGGGCTGCACCATATATTTTTCTGCGCCATTCCATTCTTTTCCCCTCTCCCTCCCACACACCATGGCAGCGCCTCCTCCCTCCCTCCTCCTGGCTTCTCCCCGTCCTGCCTAGAGGAGGAAGGGGGCTTGGCTGAGCTGGCTGAGCACCATTTTAAGCAGCCCCTCTCCGGAGCCAAACCTTCCCACCACTGCCGCCGCCCTGGTGCTACTGTGGGCCAGAGAGCAAAGCGGACGAGCTCGCTCTGCCTACCCACAGGAAGCAGCAGCGGTGGCGGCGGCGGCGGCAGCCCCAGGGAAGGTCAGCACAGCAGCTGGGGGCTAGGGAGGAGGACTACTTGCCCTCCTCGCCTCTTCTTCCAGCTCCCCCCCCCATGTGCCGCTTCTTCAGCCTGCCACAAGGTCAAAGGGACAGTGGAGTGGCCGGCAGCTAAAACAAAAATTGCCAACCCCTGGGTTAGGTGGACCAATGATCTGACTTGGTATAAATTGCCGTTCTATATGTTCCCTAAATATCATGATAAAGCAAGACCCCTACTCTCTGAGGGCTCATCCCCACTTTGTCTCGACGCTTCTCCCTGAGAAAACCCGTGTTGTAATGCTGAATCATACCAGACAGCAATGAGGTTTTCTGCAGATTGCTGTTCGTTCCAATTCAGCAGTAAAGAACACGTTTTCCAGGGGGAAGTTGTGTGGCGGTCGTGAAACCACTCACACCCGTGCCTAGGCAGCGTGGAAGAAGCAGAAAAGCTCTAAGGGGCTCATTCCGCAAGTGGTGAGAAAATGGCAATTAACCACAGGGGTGGTGCCTACATTCTCTCATTCTGCCTAATTTATCCCCTGCCTAATTTATCCCCTAGCTTAATTAAGAAGAGGAGACGGCTTGCTTCCGCTTTTTAAGGCAAGCCACAACACCACCAGAAAATAACCGATCCCATGGGCGTTCTGCAAAGATGCATTTCTTCCCATTGTAAAAGACCAACAGGTTATTTGGAGAGCAACCAGGCCTGTGTCTAAAGATGCAATGGAACATCTTTTTTAAAAAAAACTTTCTTTTTTAAAGCAAAAGCCACAGCAGTGAGAGATTTTATCTTTCTAGACCCCCTCCGTGTAATACAACGCTGCCAAACGGGACCCCCATGCTAATATATTTTCCTTTGCATTGTAAGGTCCCCATTACGAAGTCCTGCAAGCAACACTTTCAATACCAAGGCACAAGAAAGGGGAGGAAAATCCTCACTGGCTCCTGGGCTTTCTTTGAAGCATGCTTTTGCCAGGATGGACAGCGTTTTATCTTTTCGCAAGCAGCTCTTAACCATGGAACAATTCTGAAAGGGGGCACGCAGAGGCCAGAAAGTTGGTCTCCAAGCGGCATTTTCGAAACGTTTCGTTAGCTGAGCCTTCGGGTTCCAGGGGAGCGATTCTGCCAGGAGGCGCATCGAGAACTTCCAAATTAGTTGCCGGGGTCTCAGAATACTGATTATTCATTTTGTCCAAATATTAGCGAGCGACTTTTGCCCTTTTCAAAGTCTGCATGTAGGATCTTTGATGCATTGTGTGACTTGAAAGCCCAGCACCTGAAGAAGGAAGAAGACTCTCCCCCACTCTTTTTTTTTTAAGCCAGGGGAGGGAGAGAGAGCCAATGCTTTCATATCGAATGAATTCCGTTCTCTTCTGCACAATGCATTCAATGGCGTCAGTACCGTGACCTGCCTTGTGTCTGAAAGGGCTGAAATCTCAGACGTGCAAGGATGAAACAGCCGCTCCCATCAATACAGAAGTGTAAATGCTCACGGCTCTCTATTAACAGGAGGACATTATCTACAGCCCCCCCCCGCCCCCCAGCCTTGGAAAACCAATGAAATTGGATGCAGAGACGGCTGGCTCGGGAAGGGGTTCTGCGCTAAGAAGTGACCCCTTCTGCAGCTCAATCTCTTTCTCTCTTTGGGGTGCATGAGGACGGGAGGGCTGGAGTGGAGCCCAGCAGGAAGTCAGGCCAACCTAGATTCATTTCCTTTTGAAAAGACACCCTCTCTTTTTGTGAGCGATGTTGCAAACTATCCATTCTCGTGCCCTGCTTCGCATCCGCTCCATGAGAGCCTCGTCAGATGCCTACAAATCAACAGTGGTCCTCCTATTATCCCCAGAGGTGCAGCAGACCTTTCCTTTCAGGAGAAGGTGCGCTATAGAAAAGGGAACTTTTATGAACGCATCCCTCAGGTGGAAACCAGAAGACTTAGGGAGCTTCTGCGTGTAAGAAAATCAGGCACAGCTTCTCCAAGAACCACGAGCCATATGGACTTGGGGACACAGGAAGCTCCCTTATACTGAATCAGACCATTGGTCCATTTAGCTCAGTACTGTCTACAGCAGTGTTTCCCAAATTTAAGTCTCCAGCTGTGTGGGGTTTTTTGGACTACGACTCCCATCATCCCTAGCTAGCAGAACCGATGGTCAGGGATGATGGGAATTGTAGTCCAAAAACAGCAGGAGACCCAAGTTTAGGAAACCCTAGACAGTGACCGGCAGACAGGTCTGGATTAAGACCTTCAGAGGCCCCAAGCACTTAAAAGATTTTGGTGCTCCCATATATATCTAATTCAAAATACAAACAATAATAAACTGTAAAATAAAATTTTATTTTTTCAAAATGAAACGAAACCCACAGTAAGATGGAAAACCATGTTTATTTTTGTGTACTTCCACTTCATTTATATTTGAAAAATCTTTTTCTCATTGCAAAGTTTTTGATCCTATCCTCAAAATTAATCTTACGTAACATAAATACTTGGTAGAGATGAGGCACCCAGCCTGCCTTGTTGCATAGTTGTTCCGTTGGGATTCTTAATATACTTCAGCAGAGAAAATGAACACTCAGCTAAGCAGTTTGCAGCCGCCAATGTTAAAAATCTGGCAATGGGAAAATGTCTTCGCTGCCCCCTTCCCTTCATGCCCTAAGCATGTGCTTATTTTGTTCAATGGTTTATCCAGCCCTGTTGGCAGAGCTTCAGGCAACGGACCTCCAAACCCTACCTGGAGATGCCAAGGATTGAAGATGAGACCTTCTGTGTGCAAAGCAAACACTCTAACCCCGAATTACGCCCCTTCCCTGTCGAAAGTAAGTACCTAAGAACAGCGGCAGAGCATATGTCCGCGATGCCCAGGGCAGGTGTGCTCCCAAGGGGGCTGTGGCATGCTCCCGAGGGGGGGAGGCGTGGTGTGGAGGGTGCCCTCCCAGGTGCAGGATAGCCACTTGGGTGCCCGGTGCAGCGCGCGTGCCCTCCAGCCAGGGGTGGAGCAAGCTGTCCAAGGGGGCGGAGAGAGCCGCTCATGGGGTGGAGCAAGCCGCCCATGGTGGACATTCAGCGCACCACCCGCCCGCGACTCTCAAGCCTCCCCCAAGCTGTCAAAACAAAGGGGGAAGGGGGGAATGCCGCCGGCAAAGCAGCGCAGCTCCCCCCCTTACCCCGATGACTCGGGGTAGGCTTGAGAGTTGCGGGCGGGCGGTACGCCGAATGTTACCCCCTCAGTGAGGGCACCTGGGGCGCTCCGCCCCCCCCTTACTGGCAAACAGGGAGTGGCCTGCCTCTCAGTGTTAATTTTTGGAGGTTCACACCCAGCCTCAATAGTCAAGTTTCATTGCTGGGAGGTGGGGGCAGTCCCATAAGGGGCTGGAGCCGACAGTATGCAGGCAGTTGGCTTAGGAGATTCACCCTCCCTACCCTCCTTTTGTTTAATGTTTTCTTGTTTGCAGGTTAACTTTTTCTTCCTGTTTTGCAGGCGCTGCTACTGTCTATGGTTGGTTGCTGTTGAAGGACCGGGAAGAAATTTTCCTGCATTGACAGGTTTTGTCTTCCCCATAGCAATTCGTCACAGCTTTGGTGGTTGTGTGGCAATGTCCCTCCCTCCCCAGGAAATAAGACGCAAGACACAGTGAATTGATTTTAAGTGGGTGAAAAGGCCACAACTTTATTGGTTTCGGATGTTGAGCAGTATTGGCTTAGGCATTGGAACCTAACCGGCTATATCCGACTGTAACCCGTGTTCCAGAAAGGAACCCAGTGATGTACATCTACTGAGACACCTCCTGTGGCCACCGTTGGGGGGGTGCTATAGGGCCTGACCTCCGTAGGCTCAGGACAAAGCTACCGCCCCCGGAACCCCTTTAACGGGATTAAATCTCCAATTTCGGGCAGAGGATGATGTAACCTGCCCCCCTCTTCTTTATTTATGCCAATTTCCAATGCCTAACCGCCAAACCCAGTTGTGACGAATTGCTATGAGGTAGGCAGTTATGGCCTTGGGTGGAATCCTTTAGTCTTTTTGTCCCTAATTGCGGTGGCAATTCTAGGGTCCCCCTCTTAAAGGGGTTACACATATCACTGGCCATACACTGAAAGTTCACCAGTGAACTACCCTGCGTGCGAGGATATGGCCTTGGCTGCCCGCTACACTTACGTCTCACAGAGCACCCCCATATCCCATTTACCCTGATGAGCCCCAGTCCCCCCCCCCGGTTGGGGGGCTGAGAGGGAAACACACCCAAGGCCTAAGCCAAGGTCTTCCTACATTCAGAAGTTTAATAAAAGTTGTGGCCTAATTTTAATTCCATATAACGTGGTCAGAGTCTTTATTCCTTCTTTATGGTCCCTGGGGGCTGGAGCTGTCGCCGCCTGGTCATGCAATAAACCAGCCTGCAAAATTTGCACTTCTCCCCAGTTTGCCAACGCAGTTCTCCAGCCAAGTATGGATACACCAGGGCAACATGTGCATGTTGATTCATATTTTGTACAGAAATAACACAATAATGCATTGTATTGGGGAAATTGCTTTCTAAAGATGTGCTTTGTAAAATTAGACAAAATTGGGAACGTATTTTTTTATGTTTTGCGTTTTGTGTTGTAAAGTGGGACGGGGGGGAGGGGTTATTGGTTTGTTCCTGTTTTTATTATGTGTTTTGTGTGTGTGTTTTAATCTTGTATTTTCATGTTGTGGACCAACCTGAGGTCTACAAATGGAGGGCGGTGTACAAATGGAACAAATGAAATAATAAAATAAACCGCCCCACAATCTTTGGATGAAGGTTTGTATATAAATTTAATTAATTAATTACAGTAATAGTAAATTTCATACAAAAATGGCATCTATTAGGAGGAGAAATTTGCTCTAAAACAGGGGCCCCAAACTAAGGCCCGGGGGCCGGATGCGGCCCAATCGCCTTCTAAATCTGGCCCACGGATGGTCCGGGAATCAGCATGTTTTTACAAGAGTAGAATGTGTCCTTTTATTTAAAATGCATCTCTGGGTTATTTTTGGGGCATAGGAATTCGTGCATATTTTTTTTCAAAATATAGTCTGGCCTCCCACAAGGTCTGAGGGACAGTGGACCGGCCTCCTGCTGAAAAAGTTTGCTGACCCTTGCTCTAAAATGCCATTTAATATTTTCTGAGGGCTCTTAAAAAAAAACCTTCATAAACTAATCAGGAAATATGGAGAAGTGAACTTAAAGATTCAAAAGATGAGAAATTGAGAGAAACCAAAACTGACATGTCTGCTCCTCAATCCCTCCCTCCCATAGCTGCCAAGTTTTCCCTTTTCTCGCGAGGAAGCCTATTCAGCATAAGGGAAAATCCCTTAAAAAAAGGGATAACTTGGCAGCTATGCTCCCTCCCTCCCTTAGGTCACATTCACAGCAAAGCCTACATTTAAAACACTGCAATGCCACTTTTAAACAATCATGGCTACCTGCAAAGAATCCTGGGAGCTGAGCCTTGCTAGGAGAGGCCACTACCTTCCCCCTGCAACTGAGCTACAATTCCCAGAGTTGCCTGGGAAGATGGGTTGACCATTAAGTGCCTCTGGGAATTGTAGCAGCTCTGCGAGGGGAATGGGGGTCTCCTAACAACTCTCAGCACCCTTAACAAACTGCAGCTGTAACGGAGATCAACGGGAGGGCCGTGCAGTTTCCAGCGCAAGGCAAGGCACACGTCAAGGTGAAGATTGAGGGTCAGCAGTGCGACATGGAGGTGGACTCCGGATCCGCATTCACCATCGTGTCGGACCAGACCGCGAAGACATTCTTCCCCAGGGGTAAGTTGCCCCCTCTGGAGCCCTTTCCGGCAACCTTGCAGTCGTACTCAGCAGGCCGCATCCATGTTATGGGAATGTGTGCCGTGAGAGTACAGTTCCGGAACAAACAGGCTGTACTCAAACTGGTGATTGCGAAGGGCAGTCGCCCCAGTCTCCTGGGCACTGACTGGTTCCCTGCCCTGGGACTGAGTATCTCAGGGCTTAATTCAATCCAAACCTGCCCTGAGATGAGTGAGGTATTATGCAAGGAATTTGCTGGTCTCTTTAATGGAAAACTGGGTTGTTATAAAGGGCCCCCAGTTGACTTCGAGTTGGACCCCGGGGTGGCTCCAATCCGACTCAAACCAAGGCGAGTGCCATTTGCACTGCAACCCAAGATCGAGGCAGAGCTGGATAAATTGGTCAAGCAGGGAGTTCTCTCACCCGTGGACTCTGCTAAGTGGGAGACTCCAATCGTCACACCCCTTAAAGCAAATGGGGAAGTCAGGATATGTGCAGATTACAAATGTACTATCAATAAGGCACTCAGGGGAAACTCATACCCCATTCCAGTCGTATCACATCTGTTGGCTAAACTGGCTGGGGGCAAGGTGTTCGCCAAAATTGACCTGGCACAAGCTTACCAACAGCTGCCAGTAACCCCACAATCAGCGGAAGCACAGACTATTGTCACACATAAAGGGGCGTTCAGAGTTAACAGATTACAGTTCGGAGTTTGTGTGGCCCCAGGGATTTTTCAAGGGCTCATGGAACGCCTGTTAAGAGGTCTGCCGGGGGTCTTGCCATTTTTTGATGATGTTTTGATTGCTGGAAAAGACCCACAGGAACTGGTTGCGCGTGTCCGTGCAGTGTTGCTCAAGTTCAAGGAGGTGGGGTTGCAACTGAAAAAAGAAAAATGCAGTTTTGGGGTGCCAACTGTGGATTTCTTGGGGTTTAAAATTGATGCATCAGGCATCCACCCCACAGATGCTAAGATTAAGGCCATCATCGAGGCACCACGACCACAGAACAAGACGGAGTTGCAGTCATTCCTGGGACTTATTAACTTTTATCATTCGTTCTTACCCCAGAAAGCTTCGGTAGCTGAACCATTACATAGACTATTGCAGAAAAAGAATGTGTGGCGATGGGGGCGGGAGCAGCAGAAGGCTTTTGACTCCTTGCGAGGAATGCTGAGTAGCAGGAGCGTCCTTGCTCATTATGATGAGTCAAAGCCGCTGGTCCTGGCATGTGATGCCTCTCAATACGGCCTGGGGGCTGTGCTGAGTCATAGGGAACCGGATGGGTCGGAAAAGCCCATCTCTTTCTATTCCCGTACGTTGTCGCCCACAGAGCGCAACTATGCTCAAATTGATAAAGAGGCACTGGCTATTGTGTCCGGAATCAAAAGGTTCTGTGATTATTTGTACGGTCGCCATTTCTCCATTGAAACGGACCACAAACCACTGTTAGGGTTGTTCAACCCAAACAAACAAACGCCACAAATTCTCTCCCCCAGAATGTTGCGTTGGTCAATATTCCTGAATGGGTTCCAGTACACCTTGACCCATGTGCTGGGGAAACAGTTGTGCCATGCTGATGCGCTGAGTCGATTGCCCCTTCCTGGCGGGAGCAATGAGGATCCTGCTCCGGCGGAGCACATTATGATGCTAGAAACACTTCCGGGGGCTCCTGTAACAGCTACGGATATAGCTGAGAAAACTAGGAAAGATGCTGTTCTCTCCCGTGTGCTCACTTGGGTGGGGAGGGGGTGGCCAGGTGGTCCGCATGAAGAAAAATTCAGGCCTTATGCGACAAGGCAGCACGAATTGTCCATGCATAAGGGTTGTCTCCTATGGGGAGATAGGGTGATAATCCCAGCACCACTGAGAAACAGGGTTCTTGAGACGCTTCACATGGGACACCCGGGAATGGTCA
Source organism: Zootoca vivipara (assembly GCF_963506605.1). Lineage (NCBI taxonomy): Eukaryota > Metazoa > Chordata > Lepidosauria > Squamata > Lacertidae > Zootoca > Zootoca vivipara. The sequence goes on along the minus strand of NC_083286.1, from coordinate 54,592,504 downwards.
GGATGAAGTCGCTAGCCCGATGTTATGTGTGGTGGCCTGGAATGGACCAGAACATAGAACAATGGGTACGAACATGCAAGGCATGCCAAGAGGTGCGGCCAGAAGTGGCCAGAGCACCAGTCCACTGGTGGGAGCAGTCCAGGACTCCCTGGAGCCGGCTGCACATAGATTTTGCTGGGCCATTCCAAGGGAAGGTTTTTTTGGTTATCGTTGATGCATATTCCAAATGGTTAGAAGTGGCGATGGTCCCTAGCATGGCATCAGCTGCCGTAATCAAGGCGTTGAGGCAGCTGTTTGCTACCCACGGGTTACCTGAGACCATTGTATCAGATAATGGGGCAGCTTTTGTATCCCAAGAATTCAGGGCATTCTTGGCTGATAACTTTATAAGAGGGGTCACATCCGCGCCCTTTCACCCATCCTCCAATGGGCAGGCTGAGCGCATGGTAAGAACAGCCAAAGAATCCATTGCGCGCTTAATGGAGGGTAACTGGTCGGCTCGCATTGCGCGAATGTTATTTTTGCAGCATGCGACGCCGTGCACTGCGACGGGCAAGTCGCCAGCCGAGCTGCTCTTAGGTAGAAGACTGGTAACGGTGCTGGATTATGTCCACCCAGATAAAATGCCAAACCGTAATTCAAGAGCAACCCCCCAGGCTGAGACTGACACAACAAGGTATCTCGCCCCTGAAGATCTGGTCTGGGTGAGGAACTATTCACGAGGTCCGCGGTGGGTGGCCGGTGTGATCACCCGGGCTAGTGGACCTGTGTCCTATTATGTGACCTTGGAAAATGGGCAAGTTTGGAAGAGACATATAGATCAGCTGAGGCGCCGGGCGCTCAGCAGGGAGGAGTCAGATAATTCATCCCTGGCTAATGACGCACAGCTGCAAGACCAGAGTGAAAATGGTCCAGAGGTACAGTCACCAGGGGCTTCAGCAAATGAACCAGGGTCTGCTAGTTCTCATGATGACGAGGTACAGGTCGGGGACCCTGAGATGTCTGGGACTCCATCTGTTCCTGATGAAACCCCTATAGCAGCCCCTCCACCACAGGTAACACCCAATCCAGAACCTGCAACACCTGTTGTCAGGAGATCAGGTAGAAGTTGTAGGACCCCACAGTACCTGAGGGATTACGTCTGCTGTGCTCACTAGGGGGGGAGGGGTGTTGTGTATTGAGTCAAAGGATTTTATATCTGTATTATTATTGTCTGTATTTGCATTAGGATAAAGTAACTGCCTTTTGGTTCCAGAGGGTACAGCTACTATTGGTTCATTTAAGCTGCTGTATTTGGATCCTCTGTCTTATTGGTTTCCTCCAAAAGGCAGCACTGTGATTGCTTGATATTGTTCCCTCCAAAATGTATCCCTTCCTAGCTAGTCCCCTGTCCCTATAAATGTAGCTTTCCTCTCCTCAGTCTTCAGTCTTGTTCACTTTAATAAAGAGCTGTTACTAGAGAACTGTCTCCAGCATGTTATGTGAAGAGAGCTGAAATCACAAACCCCACGTCACAACAACCGGCACCATAGGGCTTTAAATGTGTGGTGTGATTCGAATCGCAGAACTGCAGAGTTGGAAGCGGCGCCGAGGGTCATCCAGTCCAACCCCCTGCAATGCAGGACTCCATTGGACTCCCTCAAAGCACCGTGCAGAGAGGCTTCCATTCAGAGAACCAACAATCTGAGAACAAGCCACCCGGATGCTCCCTCTTCCCAAGAAGCTGAACTCTCCTGTTGGCATGTTTGGGACGCTGGCATTTTGCAGAACCCCATAATGACAAGACTGCCTGTGGCTGAGTTGCTGACAGCACTTGGAAGTATGTTTCTCAGCAAGCAATTTATGCTACAACCCTGCCGTGCTTGGCTGCCATTAGGCAGTCAGTCCCCAGGTTTGAAAGAGGTTCATTCCAGTCCCTCGATCTGGGTCGCCTTGTTATTGGGGTCCCACCTTGCATCACCTTTTGACTCTAAACGCAATAGACTCTAAATACAGCAGCATAAAGATACCCAAAATAATGAGCTATACCGCGATCTCTGCACTCACACTATGCATATAGTTGCAACACACACACTCTCTCTGTTTAAGTAGACGTCTTAGAAGCCCTTATTAAAAAGGCAATCGAGGCATTTATGTATTTTGTTCTGTATTTTAAGGGAGGTCCGCATATTGCAAAACTGGCTTGCTGGCAGCAAGCTGACAGGTCATTACTTCGCATCCTCCAAATTCTATGTGCCGATAAGAAAACAGCACCAATTTGATGTTTTATCAGTTTCCCGGATGGAAGAGGGAATTATGCAGGCCTAGATAACGATTCTAACCACTTTGCCATAGATTATAGAGCTTTGCTTTTGGGGGGAGGGATCGTTATAAGCACAGTATGTGTGTATGCATCTACTGTAGCAAACTTTCTTCCCTTGTTCACCTACCAACACCTACCAAAAAGCAGGCAGAGAATGTTCCTTTGAAAGAGGAAGAGTAAAAGGCTAAAGTATGGGGGCAAAAATTAGGGGTACGGCAGGACACTGAGCAAAATCAAGCTGTAACACTCATTGTTCCAGCTTACAGTCTAAAGCAGTGGTTCCCAACAGGTGGTCCGGGGACCCCCAGGGGTCCGCGAGCTATGCCAGAGGGGTCCGCAAGATGCTATTAGAATAAAAAATATATTAAATATATTTCGTATGATAACAGATTTTTTGTTTTGCCCGCTTCCTGCATGAGCAGAGTCTAGCGCAAAACTAGAATTAGATAGAGGCAGTAGTTCTGCTGTATGCTGTTAGGTGGCGCTTTACAGACACTACTGTTTTGCAAAGAGGCAGCGCGCGCATTCTACTAACGCTCACCTCCTCAAGATGCTTTGCGCGCGTCAGCTTAATTTGTGCGCTACTGCGCAGGTACCCTATCTTCTCCATTCCCCTCCCTCCTCCCTGGCGTGCGCTGCCTCTTTGCAAAACAGTAGTGTTTGTAAACAAAGCGTTGTTTTTCTCAGAAGCTACAGTTCGCGTAGTTAAAAATGGACCGTTGGTTAAAAAGTGGTTCGTTAAAACGACAAAGGCCTACAGATGAAGAGGAAGATAATGCATTTGATGTTCAAGCAAGTAAGTCAGTGACTCTCGAACCGATCTTATCAGTGTCCATTGAACCTAAATCGTAACTGTAAAAAACGTATAAATATAAAATATAAAAAGACTCTTAATTTGGCTCTCACTTTTTAATTTTAGGATTAGGAATTAATGGGGGTCCTTGTCACAATAGCAGCTTGATGAGGGGTCCTCGAGAAAATTTTGTTGGGAATCCATGGTCTAAAGGTACATGAGTAGGTTGGCCATATTTCCAAAAGTGAAAATCCAGATGCAAAAGTTGAGGGTTGTTTAGTTTTCGTTTTTTTGGCAAAGTTGTTGAGCGAACTCTCAGAAAGAGAGAGAGAACTTTTGAGCTATTTTTAATGTGATTTGCCAAAACCTACACTACCGACATGGGCTGCCATGCCATACATCTGGATTTTCCTGGACATTTGAGCGATTTCCGCTTGGACACTATTTACGAGGGCTGAATACCAGCTGTGTCCATATGGCAACCCAATATATGAGGCTACCACCTTGCTGAAGCTAAGCAGGTCTGGGCCTGGTCAGTAACTGGATGGGTGACTGTGCTGGGACCACATATATGCCGCCTTGGACTCCATGCCGGAAAATGGGTGGGATATAAATTTTTGTTGCTACCCTGTTTCCCCTATCTTAAGACGTACTGTACTATGGTCATAAAATAAGCCATAGCAGGATTTTTAAGCATGGCGAAAATAAGACATGGTGATAGGAGCAGCAGCAACGCTGGCGCGGCAGGAGGAAGGGGAAAAAAGACATCCCCTGAAAATAAGCCATAGTGTGTTTTTTTGAGGAAAAATAAATATAAGACAGTGTCTTATTTTCGGAGAAACACGGTACTGGCATCCGTCTGTCTCAAAGGACAAGCGTCCACTTACTTTAACTTTATTTTGAAATAAGTGTGTGCCCTTACGTCAATAGTCTTGTTCTTATTTCTCAGAAGCAGCCAACTTTAACTAGCTCATTGATGGGTGTGAAAGAGGAATTCGCGATATACTCACTGTTTGTCTCGCCTCAGTGTCAAACTTCAGAAAGGCATTTCTCCCCGTGATACTCTGCTCACTTCCTAAAGGAAGAAAGTTCAAAAAGAAGAATATTGGAGATAATGATCATAACCTTGTTTGCACAGGTAAGTGGTAGACGCCCTTATTTCAAACTAGCAGAGGTTTCTGAGCACCATAGCCTTGAGAGGGGGACAGCCTTCCCCAACCTGGTGCCCCCTCCAAATGTTTGGACTACAATTTCCATCGGTCCAAAATCTCTGGAAGGGGCCAAATTGAGGAAGGCTGCTGTAGAATATGGTAGCACCTGTCCCCCTCCCCCAATGAGAAGTTGACACTTGGCAGGGAAATCGTGCGGGTGGGGAGAATAACCTTCCTTTGCCCAATCTGGATAGGCAGCCCCCACCCCAGCTGATTTTTATAAACAGGGGAAATGGCTATTGTAGGTGCATTTTGGAATCACAAGCTAAGAGTCACAGCCTTTCCCAGCTTGGACCATGTTGATCACTGGGTCAAGACGGTTTGATCATATTACACCGATCCCGCCAATTAGCTTCTCAGCCCAGTTCAAAGTTCTGGTTTTGACCTATAAAGCCTTAAACAGCTCAGGACCACAATGCCTCAAGGACCGCCTCTCCCCATAAAAACCAACCCAGACTCTGCGTTCATCATCTGAGGCCCTCCTTCATGTGCCTCTTCCACATGAGGTCTGGAGCGTGGCAACATGGGAACGGGGCCTTTTCTGCAGTGGCTCCCCACTTGTGAAATGCTCTCCCCAGGGAGGTTCGCCTGGTGCCTTCATTATATATCTTTAGGCACCAGGCAAAAACATTCCTCTTCAACCAGGCCTTTGGTTGATTAATACTATGCGGCCTTTTAAATGTATTTGTGGGAAGGGGGCGTTAGAATCATAGAATCATGGAGTTGGAAGAGACCACAAGGGCCATCCAGTCCAACCCCCTGCTAAGCAGGAAACACCATCAAAGCATTCTTGACATATGCCTGCCAAGCCTCTGCTTAAAGACCTCTAAAGAAGGAGACTCCACCACACTCCTTGGTAGCAAACCCCACTATTATTGTTTTGTTGTTTCTGTCTTAGCTATTTATATGTGCTTTTGTCTTGTATTTTTATCTTGTGAACCGCCCTTTTGATAAAGGGAAGCATATAAATCTAATAAATAAAAATAAAATAAACTTGGGGCCCTCCCGAATTTATTAGGCTACAACTCCCACCATTCCTTACTGCCTTCGCTGTGTTACGATTGTACAGGCTCCTCAGAGAAAGGCTTTGGGTTGTCTTTGGGTTGTGAATCTGGCTGCAGCTGGCGGAGCTTGTGGTCCAAAACAACTGAAGGCCCTCAGGTTGGGGAATGCTGCACAATTGCAGTGAATTCTGTTGGGAAATGTTAATCATTCACCACTTGGTCTCCTTTTACTGAAAAGCTGGTTCTCTCGTCAGAGCTGACTCGGGCAGAAATAACAGGGAAGAAACAAAAAAAGCACAATCCTTTATATTTGCAGGTGTCCACGCACTCTTGAAATTTCATTCCTGGCAGATAGGCAATGAGCATGGAGCCTTTGAGCCTTGATGGTTGCAAAGGGATTCATCCTGCAAGGGTGAACAGCCACCACCCATTCTTCAGTGGTCTGAACACCCCACTGCCCTTTCTACGTTGGAACGGACAGGATGTAATTGGCAGCCTTGTTCAAATATCCATATGAACATATGGACTGCCTGGGTAAATGGATACATTTAAGCCAGGACTGACAGAGTACCAGATGCAGATATTTATTTCCCTTTTCTCTGCTGTAGCTGCAAAAATAATTGTTTTTTAATGTGCGCCCCCTCTGCTTTGCATTTGCTGTATTTCCAATACCATATCCCCACCCCTCCTGACAGGTGCACACCTTTCGGAAGCAGTAAAACCACTAATAAGGAAATCGAGATGCAGCCAGCAATCCCAGGAGGCAAACTGTGCAGGGCAAGGCACGCGACAGTTTGCAGAACGCTCGTCAATATCCTTTAATTCAGAGCGCAAGCACAGACTTGCACTAAGGTCAGCAACAAGCGCACCATCCGCCGCCCCGCTCTCCCTTCCCCAAAGCTGCTAACGATTCCTTCTGCCGTGGAGACCCTTAACAGCATCCGACCTCCTGCCCTTTAGCCTGTCGCTTCTCCTTCGTTGCAGTGCCAGCCGAGATCATTAGGCTGATGTGCAACGGCTGCGCTCAAAGCTAATGGTTTGGTCCCTGGCCACAAAGCTGATAAACACCAGCAAGCCATCAACAAGAAGGGAAGGGAATTGCAAGCAAAAGCAGTCTTACAGAGGTGCCAACCAATGCGCAGGAGGAAGTCCTGATTCCCTACAAGGGGTGGGAGAGCTCAGGCCTCTCTATTTGGCCAGAGGGATTCTCCCCACACCATCCGCCATCTCCAAACCGATCCTCTCTCTCTCTCCGGGACATGCCCTTCACTGACTCTCCTTTGCACCCTCTTTTGGTGTTCTGGCCTGGCTGGAATGTGTCCTCAATCTCTGATATCATGGAGTGGACGGGCGCAGAGGAATGGTGGGGGGAACCAGTTAGGGAACAACCAAGCTAAGAGCCCAGGAAGTGGTGGTGTGGTGAGATGACAGTGAATGGTCAGAGGGAGAGGACTGGGAGGAGGAGGTGTGGGAAGTTGAAGAAGTAACAGGGCTTCATCATCTGGGGGAGTTTGTGGCAGAGAGAAGTCCTGAATCGGAGGCAGAAATGCCATTTTGACAACGCAGAAATCGCCACTGCGCATCACGTCTGCATGAGTTAACCGCATCCCATTCTGAAGCAGAGCCAGCAGCACAAATGTAGATCTGAATCACCATTATGCGCCGCATGTGCAAATAGTATCATTGCGCAAAGAAAGCTTTCATCATTCATTAATAAGCCATAGATTTGCCGATAACATTTACACCCTTGCAGCAAGTTCGGGACACTTATCCGCAACCTCACACCTGGGCTGTGGAAGAACCACTGCTATTCACAGCATGCCAACCTCTACATTACCTGCAGGCTCATAACTATGGGATCCCAGGAGCCTTGCCCACTTGCCCTGTAATCTCCATTTTAGCTGCTCTCCAACCAGCTGGTTGATAAAGAGCTGCAGAGCTTATTATGGGGAAGGGCCGTAGCTCAGTGGAAGAGCACCTGCTTTGCATGCAGAAGGTCTCAGGTTCAATCTCCGGCGTCTCCAGATAGGGCTGGAAAGGATCCCGGCTGAAATCCTGGGGAGAAACTGTGCAGACAGTACCAAGGCAGATGAGCCAATGGCCTGATTCAGCATGAGGCACCTTCCTACGTTCCTGTTAAAAATCGAGAAGATTTGGAGGCTGCTAGACTAGAGATACAATCTTGAGAAAACAAGAGGAGGAAGAGATGTTTGATGCTCCTCCTGCCTGACTGTCCCTAGTTCACGCAGATTACAGGGCTTCTCTATGCACCTGTGAACATCATCTGTTGGAGATGGGAACACTGGATGTAAGAAGCTGTCTTATACCAGCTCAGACTATTAGTCAATCTAAGAACTGTCTACTAGGAAGGAAGGTAGCTCAGTGGTCCAGCCTGGGAGAGACCCCCTGTCTGAAACCCTGGAGATCAGCTGCCATTCAAGGTAGACCTTGCTGAACTAGATAGACCAAAGGTCTGACTTGGCATGAAGCAGCTTCCTACTCCCTCTGTCAGGGACTGCCAGGACGCTGACAATTGTGCACGGGGGGGAGAGGGGCTGGAGTCTGACTCAGAAGAGGGGGCCAGTGATTTGTGGGGAATTGTACCAGCCAGGAGGCAAGAGTTGGAGGCAGGGGAAGCTTCAGAGCTGGAGAGTGTGGGGCACAGGATACGCCAGAAGAAGAGAAGGAAGAGGCAGATCAGGCAAGTGAAAGGCCAAGTGCTCCCCCACCCTCTCCTGCACCAATGTCTCTCAGAACCAGGAGGGGACTGAAAAGGGATGAGCGAAGGAAGTTTCCATGCAGGTGTAGTCTCTGCTTGCGAGTGTGCAACCCATCGGCAGAAGGTACATAAACTGGTGGAGGGGGAGCAGTCCCTTGTTGCTGCAACTGCTCCATAGAGTGCAGACCTGGGAATTGCTGCCTAGATGCTAGACAGGTGTGGGGGGGGGCATCTAGAGCTGCAGAAGCGATGGTGTTATCTTTGACAGTAAAGAGTTAACACTCTGCTGTGTGCATTCCTTTGGCTGGGAAGCGCCCTTGGCACCTACTGGCTGTCTAGGGCAGGGCCGACAATGCAACACCCACAAATACATGTGTGCCTGCAGGGTCCCCTCCCAATGCTGAACTTAGCTCTGAAAGAAGCATTCTATTGTAGTGAGTGTGTGAGGTGTCCATGACAGTTTATCCAGCTTGCAAATGTGCCCTCCTGCCCAGAAAAAGCCCGCTACTGATCCAGGGGTCAGCAAACTTTTTCAGCAGGGAGCCGGTCCACTGTTCCTCAGACCTTGTGCAGGGCCAGACTATATTTTGAAGAAGAAAAACTGAACAAATTCCTATGCCCCACAAATAACCCAGAGATGCATTTTAAATAAATGCCCCACACATAACCCAGAGATGCATTTCAAATAAATCTACTCATGTAAAAACATGCTGATTCCCGGACCATCCGCAGGACGGATTTAGAAGGCGATTGGGCCGGATTCGGCCCCCGGGCCTTGGTTTGCCTACCCATGATCTAAAGTCTCAGTGTCTTTTCAACAGCCTACTACTCCATTTGTTTAATTTGAGATGCTGGGGACTGAACTCGAGACATTCTGCATGCAAGCCGGTGCTCCACCGCTGAGCTCCTGAGACCCAGGTAGCCCCTCTTAAACAGAGGGTGCTTGACTAGATGGATGATGGGCCTGATCCAGCAGGGCTCTTATGGAGTCTCATTCCCAAGCAGCTTGGCTGAGAATAATCTCCTCCACCATCCTCCATCCTAGGCTGAAGAAGTTGGTCATCCTTCTTCTGAAGGACTCTGTCGTTTTTACTCATACTATCAGCAGGATAGACTCTGAGAAACCCCAAGAACATCAATCAATCCTTTCCAGCTGGGGGGAGCAGATTGGAGAAAGCAAAAAAACCAAAAACTTCAGGACCCTACGTGGCTGCCTCATTCAAATGGCTCTATGGCCGGTCTAATTTCTCCCCATCGACTTGAGGAACAAAAACTTATATTCACCACAAGACTATCGCTGTGTTTCTCCCCCCAGATCCTGATGCAAGTTTTCTTCTTTTTTTCTTTTAAGTCTCTACATTCATTATTTGAAAATTGACTGATCTTCTTTTTGGAGAGCTGCGCACTTGTTTGTATAATAAAATGACGGGGCAGATATACAGATTTTCCACCAATTCATTCCCCCTCCTTTTGAAAAGAAATCTATTCATTCGAACAAATGCCTGATAAAACCTTTTGTGCTCGGTTTTGTTCCGTCAGATAGCCTCCTCCTTCTTCTTTTCCTCCCTCCACCCTCCTCTCCTTCTATTTCTGCATGCCGATAACGAATTTTCGCCGAACGAGCCCTAATCCCGACAAGTGACTGCTTTATCAGTAGCTATAACATTGCATTTTTAATTTCTCCCAGTAACTTGGAATTGCTTGCCACTATCTACATCTCAAAATACCTCAAATGTGGGGCGTGGATTCCCCACAACCACAAGCTTCACTTTTCCTATCGCTGCCGAATTTTGGTTGGGCCATTATTTGACAGCGCACATCAAGTATGCTCCTTCTAACTACCTTTATATTTGGTTGTGCCTTTCGAAAGAAATTTGTCCTAACAGCTGATTTTGCTCGAAGATTGGGAAGGGATGAGAAATGGTGACAACAAATAATCATTAACTATAATACTGCCGGCCATCGAAACCCAACTGCTTCTGTTACAATCCCTTGATTTGTATTTCCTGAACTGGTAATCAGTGGTCTTTGAACCCGGGGAATAGCAAGCAGCAGTCCAACTGGACCAGGACTTGTGGAACTGGAACCACGACCCCCATGAGTTTGAGGAGCCAAGCATCTCTCGCACAACAACTACCTAGGGCAGTGTTTCCCAACCAGTGTGCCTCCAGATGTTTTGGGACTACAACTCCCATCATCCCTAGCTAGCAAGACCAGTGGTCAGGAATGATGGGAGTTGTAGTCCCAAAACATCTGGAGGCACACTGGTTGGGAAACACTGACCTAGGGAGTGAACCAGGTGGGAGAACATGGAGAATGTCCATCTTCAGGCCAGTAGGCTCCCTGTAAGAGACACTGCCCCACAAAGGAAGCAGAGCACAAGAGGGGTGACTTAAAAGGCCTTGGTTCACCTTGGAGAAAGTGGCTCACAAGGAGCTCTCCTTGGTCCTGCAAGAACCAACCTCCCTTGCTGCACAAGACCAGAGCGAGGCAGTCCAGGTTTAACCACAAGCTCAGACACCATGACAAGCTGTGCTTGAGCAAAAAGAGATGCAAGAGCTTCTGAATTTCAACTCACAGTAGGGCTGGGCGATAAATCATCCCAAACTGGTTTCAAGTTCATATCATGATATTGGTTTCATAATTTTTGACCCGGCACTATATTGCGATTCATGATGTATGTGTGTGTACTCTGCAAAAATCACAATGTAGGGGAAAACCCTGAAGCCAGCCAGTGCCTCTACGTGGCTCCATCCTTATTTCAGACATCATGATATATCGGCATATCCCAATGTTTAGCTGGTGATATATCACGTTGTTGAAAACCAGATATCGCCCAGCCCTACCTCACAGCTGAACTGAAGAGAGAAGGAATGTCTTTTTTCTCTGAGTTACTGAGGTCCAGTGCGAGCATCAGGAAGATAAGAATCTGCCTTGCGCCACATCAGTCCATCGGTCCATCTAGCTCAGTACCAGCAGCACTGATTGGCAGCAGCTCTCCAGCGTTTCAGACAGAGACATCTCGCAGCCCTACCTGGAGATGCTGGAGAATAAACCCTGGGATCATCTGGAAGCAAAGCAGATGCTCTGCTACTGAGCCGCTGCCCTTCCCCAAAGCTCACTGAGGCTTCTTCCTGTAATCCTGAACTATGGTGTATCATTTGTCTGAACTAGCCCACCAACTCCTCCAAGAGGCGGCTGCTAGGAAATGTGCATCATCTAATAGCTAAGGCTCAAGGGCAGCTTCGGATAAAAGGACACTGTGGCTTTATTGCGGTGCCGCAACAACTTTTCGGCGCTCACCCTGCTCCACCCAGTTTTACAAGCACCCTTGGAGCAAAGAGCTGGATCAAAACGCCCTTAGCACTTCCAATCCAAAACGGAGTCATTTCTCTCCCGGTGTGAGCGCCGGAGGGGAAAGAGAGGGGGGAGGGGGACATAGCACCCTATTCTGCAGTTTTTCAGGCCTTCTCCATCCAGCAGCCTACAACCCCTGGAGCACTTTTGCAGCTGGGTTGTTGTTGTTTTTTAATACCTGCAGGTTTAATTTCCATATGACGAAGGGTGGTTGTATAAACTAATATAAAAATACGTGCAGCTGCTTTAGAAAGGGAACAAACAGGCCCCCTGAGACATGGAGGAGGACCAATGCAGGTTGCAGATCCAGTATTTGAACTGCTGGTGGCTGATCCAGTTTTTGAGTCAGATTCACAAGACAGGTGAGGGGTGAAAAATTCACTGACTCCTGCCATGTCTGTCTCTCTTCGCTCTTCTTCCATGCCATGTCGAAGGTACCAGTTGCCTCTGTACCAGTTGTTGTCAGGAACTTGTAACAATGGCATGGGAGGAACCAAAGATTAGCATGTCCAGCAATAGCTTTATTCTCCGGGTCTGTTGACTTGAAGCAAGCAATGCCTCGGGGAAAAATCACAGAGCACCTGCTTTTACTGCCAATACCTGCTGTGCTCTTAAGCTGCAACACAACAGAATTTAGACAAATGAGGGAGAGTTCCCCACATTAGAGAAGGGCGCTCTGTGCACGATAGTGAGCCCTTTCCTATCAGCTCTTTCAGAAATGAACTTTTACTCCCCTTGGGAGAGAGAAACAAACTCTGCACCATGCTTGGAAACTCACTCAGCACAAGGGTGATGGGAAAACGGGAAGGGGGGGGGGGAACGGCCAGCCTAGCCTCTAAGCCTAATTCCATAAACTCCCATGTCATCACAGAGGCTCACATGCTTCTTCTGCCTGCTAGGTTTCTCTGAAACTCATGAGGGCAAATCAGCTGGATTTAAAACAGGAGGAGAGCTGATCTTAGCCCGTTTGTGCTGCACAACAAGGCTCCCACCACGGAAACCAGGCTCTCCGCGAGGGGCTAAAAGGAAAGGCATCATGAACGAAAGGGTCTGCAGGTAAAGCGGGCAGCAGACAACAGCAGCGATCGTGGAAGGCTACAAAAGTGCCGTCAGGCCTCAGAAGCAACTTGTTTCAAATGCACAGGTCAAAAGGAGGAAAGCAGTCGATGTGGGTCTTTACAAGAGGAGATTTGGGGGAGCAAGCATTACAGCCTCATGGAATCACGGGGCTACAGAGGAGGGACTTTAGATTCAACTGCATACCAAAACGTTGGGTCTGTGGATTTAAAGTGCATTTAAGCACCCTTTCAACTGGTGCAACAAATTAACCTTTCAAAAGGGGGGTGGGGACAGGACTTTTTGCAGTTTGGAAAGCAATGGGGTGGGATGAATGATCGGCCAACAGGAAGGCATGTGAACACCCCATAGAGAAACCAGGATGAACACAGGACAAATGTTCATTGCCACAGAATCAGAGAATTCTACATTTGGAAGGTGTGGCGTAGACATAAGGGGGTCCTGAGGGTCATCTAGTCCAACCCCCAGTGATGCAAGAAGCACAGCTGACAAGTTCCTGATTAACAATTCATAATCAATGCTCAATTAAGGCTGTGCACACTCTATACGCTTAAAGCACAACTAAAGCACATTTTCCTGGTCAAGAATTCTGGGCACCATAATTTGTTAAGGGTTGCTGGGAATTATAACTCTGCAAGGGTTAAACCAGAATTATTGTGGGGGAGGGGGTGCACTGAATGTGCTTTAAAGGAACAGTGTGTACGCAGCCAGAGAATGGCTATAATCTAACCTCCGGAAAAGCTTTGTGCCAGCAAATCAGGATGTCAATAAACAGCTTGTGTGGTGGGGCCCTTAGATCAGGCATCCCCAAACTGCGGCCCTCCAGATGTTTTGGCCTACAACTTCCATGACCCCTAGCTAACAGGACCAGTGGTCGGGGATGATGGGAATTGTAGTCCAAAACATCTTGGAGTGCCGAAGTTTGGGGATGCCTGCCTTAGATGAACAAGCTCAACTGGCTTCACCATGACCGTCTGTTCTGGGAAATATATTTAGCTGGTCAGAAGATGTTTGTAGACGGAAGCTGCCAAACAGCCTCCTCTCTCTGCACAGCCCACCTCGTCCTCCGCCCTGCTTGGCACTTGGCAGGCAGGGGAGGGCACTGGCAGGCAGCTCTCCAGCCAACACCCCGCCCTGAGAACGGGGCCTCGCCCAGGCCCCAAGCCCTTCCCCATGAAAGGGCGAATTCCTGGATGGGCCCCAGCTGTCAGCTCCCACCCTCAGTGGCTGACAGATTTGCATGAGTCCTATAGGGTGGGGCAAGTGCTTTTCCTCCTCAGCAGGGTGCTCCAGCTTTAACCCTCGTCCGTCCAGGGTCAGCAAAGACTCCCCTGCCCTTGCAGCGGAGGCAGCAAGCCCGTGTCGAAGGGCGATACTCGGTTCCAGATAGCACACCTTTGTAAAACGGGAGGAGGAGGAGGAGAACAAGACGCACGCAAGTCCAGAATTGGAAATGGCAGCATGGCAGACTGAGATCCCCTTGGACTCTGCCATGCAGACCCAGATGCTGTCATTCTCCAACAGAGGAAATATCAACGGGAGACTGCAGTGTGAAATGCCTGGCCAGGAAGTTCGATTCTATTCACTTTGGCTTGAATCGTGACGGTGATTTCCTGTCCTACGTCAGCAATCAGCTTCTGCTGTCTATGCTCGGCGGTCTATGGTCTGGGTTGGATTAACACCGGTCCTGAAAGACTTACATTGGCTCCCAGTACGTTTCCGAGCACAATTCAAAGTGTTGGTGCTGACCTTGAAAGCCCTAAACGGCCTCGACCCAGTATACCTGAAGGAGTGTCTCCACCTCCATCATTCAGCCCGGACACTGAGTCCGGCTCTGAGGGCCATTTGGTGCTTCCCTCACTGAGAGGATACAGGGAACCAAGGAGAGGGCCTTCTCAGTAGAGGCAGCCGCCCTGTGGAACGCCCTCCCATCAGATATCAAGGAAATAAACAACTCTCTGACTTTTAGCAGACATCTGAAGGCAGCCCTGTTTAGGGAAGTTTTTAACTTTTAAGTTTTATACCCAGCCAGACGGGCGGGGTGTAAATAACCATTTTTATTTTTATTATTACTACACCATGTTATATGTGGGGCTGCCTCTGAAGACATTTTGGAAACTTCAGCTAGTGCAGAATTCGCCACGTTGCTTACTGAGGAAAGACTGCACTAGCTGCCAATTAGTTTCTGGGCCCAATTTGAAGTACTGGTTCTGACCTATAAAGCCTTACATGACGCAGGACCGCAATACCTCAAGGCCCGCCTCTCCGCATATGAACCTACCCAGACTCTGAGATCCTTTTCTGAGGCCCTTCTTTGTGTGCCTCCTCCACGAGAGGTCTGGAGCGTAGCAACATGGGAACGGGGCCTTTTCTGCAGTGGCTCCCCACTTGTGAAATGCTCTCCCCAGGTAAATACGTCTGGTGCCTTCATTATATAGCTTTAGGCACCAGGCAAAAACATTCCTCTTCAACCAGGCCTTCGGCTAATTAAGCAGTCTATGGCCTTTCAAACTATGCACAGTATTGTTTTGTTTGTCATTATGTAATTTTGTGGCTTTATACTTACAGAAACTACCCTGTGTCCCCTCAGACGAAGAGTGGTATATAAATTTAATACATAAAACAAATATAAACAAATGTCACTTGTGTTATGGCCGATGCCCCCAGCTGGTGTGGTGTAGTGGTTAGAGTGCTGGACCAGGGCCTGGGAGATCAGGGTTCAAATCTCCACTCAGTCATGAAGTTCGCTGCGTGACCTTGGGCCAGTCACTATCTCTCAGTCTAACCTACCTTTCAGGGTTGTTGTGAGGAAAAAATTGGAGGGGCTACATATGCTACCTTGAGCTCCTAAGAGGAAAGGGCAGATATAAATGTAACAAATACATATAATTAAATAATTTCTCTCTGTCTCTATGACTTTGTGTGAGTAGACATAGATGGATGGATGGGCGGACAGACAGCTCTGCCAACTGGGGTTTGCGCACCTGATGATGTAGGCTCTTGTCCACAAAAGCTTACACAATAATGGAGCTCTTAGTCTTTTAAGTGCCACAAGGTTATTTTAACAGACCCAATGGCCCTCTGGAAACACTTCAATAAGGAAGTTGAGAAGATGCAACAAGGAATCAAAAATCTGGAAGAAACTGTTCTGTCCAAGGAAGGGCCAAAGAAACTGGGAACGCAAAGCCTTAAAAAGGATATTGATAAAAACTCTTACGGACTCAAGGTGCACTCCTGTCTCTATGTTTACTCAGAAGTAAGCAAGGCCTCAATAAGGCTTCTTCTCTAGTCTGTGTGTTTTGGATTATGGCCCTAGGGCATCTTTGTAACATTTGCTTTGTTTGCAAATATTGTAAGCAAACAAAGCAAAATGAAAGAGAGGCACTCTTGTGTCTCTAGACAGTGCTTCACCTGAAGCCCAAAGTGCTTCACTTACAAATACGTCCCAGATGCACATGATCTCCAAATTCAAAAAGTGTCAGACTAAAACTTCTCACCCATCACCTGCAAAACCTTCCTCTTCAACCCCGATAAACCTTACAAAGAACCATCCACAGAAACACTGAAACTGATTGGACTGGATGGCCCTTGTGGTCTCTTCCAACTCTATGATTCTATGATTCTATGATTCTATGAAATAGGAGGCATTAATGACTAGGCAAGGGACCACTATGAAGGACGCCTTACCAGTAGCCAACTGGCTGAGACGCATGTCCAGTGGAATCTTCCTATCTCTTCCCATGTTGCTGCCTGGCTTATGTGTCTGCTGCGTATATTGGTGCCATGTGGTTGGCAGAGAGACTATATCTTATAGGTGAGGGCATTCAGCAACATGTGACTGGGCACCTATTAAATGCACAGTGACAGCTCCGACTTGAGGTTTTTTACCTGCTTGCTTTTGTTTGAAAACAAGTCTTGTACTAGATTGGCCTTCCCCAACACCTATCGTTCCCCCACCACCACCACCACCATTTGCTCATGGTGGGGAGGACTGGTGAGGAATGAGGGTTTTGAATGGCTTTGAAAGAGGAGTGGGCAAATTCATGGAGGAGAGGGCTATTGAAGGCCACTAGCTGTGACGGTTATGCTTTGCCTCCTTGCTCAGAGGCAGCAATGCTTCTGAATACCAGTTGCTGGAAAGGGCTCTCGTGCTCAAATCCTGCTTGTGGATTTCCCACAGGCATCTGGTTCATACCTGCCAAGTTGCTGTCAGAGAAATAAGGGACCGGGCCGGAAATAGCAGACCGGAAGTAGCGCTGCCGCCATTTTGGAACTGGGCGGAGCATGCTCAGAAGTGACTTTTGATGCTGCTTTGCTCAGTTCCAAAATGGCCGCCATGCCAGAAGTCGCACTGCAGCTGTTCCTCATAAGGCATCGTTTCCAGGCCTTTGACCATTTTGGTTGCCCTCTTCTGGACACGTTCCAGCTTGTCAGTGTCCTTCTTGAACTGTGGTGCCCAGAACTGGACACAGTACACCAGGTGAGGTCTGACCAGAGCAGAATACAGTGGTACTATTACTTCCCTTGATCTAGATGCTATACTCCTATTGATGCAGCCCAGAATTGCATTGGCTTTTTTAGCTGCTGCATCACACTGCAGCAGCTATTTCTTCCCGTCCTTTTGAAAGATAGCCGTAGATAACTCATTAATTTGCCATTCGCCCATTTGTCAACCTAAATGCCCACACTCGGTCAGCTGAGACATATTCCGCATCCCGTATGCCTCCCTTGGTCTGCACAGGGAGGGGATGTTGGATTAAAGGAGGCACGTACAATAGGACTCCTCTGGACCATCTCAAACGCCGCCTCGAAAAGATCTGATGGAATGTATCAATCACGACTGCCGGGTCCCCCACAATGCTCCGGCCAATATTTCCTCTCTCGGCGTGCGAGGTTGTGCGAGAGCTATTGTTGAGCTCATAATGACTACTCCACTTGGCTACACTCGCGGTATTCAGCTCATTACCTTGCAAAGCACTTTGTAAAAAACGCACGGGAGATGAGAGGTGCCCTGTCGGGCCAAACTCAGCTCCATTTGGTAGTACAATAAGGTGCGTTTTATCATGCAACTCTTGACAGACTTTCAGAAGGCAATTGTCTCCCTAATTCAGTATGCCGAGGAGAGTCATTAGCCGGAATTAGCAAAGCCACCACAGCCCCACACTCTTCCTTTTCGCAGCCAAGATTTCAAAGCCCAACAAGTCCATCACTTAAAATCTCTTTCAGGTGGGTTTTCAGGTAGAGTGCTGTGGGGGAGAGCAGCCGCAGAAACGGCAACCCACTCAACCTCTGCGCAGGAAAAGGATGAGGCAGCCACATGGCTCCAAAATGCTTCTGCAAGCGCAGATTACCATGCCCGACTGATCTGCAGCACCCTTTGCATGCAAAACAACATACTGCTAATCTGATGTCAGCTACCGGAATGCCATTCCATTGGAATTTCTTTAGGAGGCATAGCGGGGAGGGAGGGGATCACTTGAAGGGGAGTCGTCACCTTCAAAAGATGCTTGTTGCACCACCATGTTTATTTCTGCACTATGGGCATTTCTTATGTGGGTGCATACATGCTTTAGACTCCTAAATGGTGGCAGGCCATAGGCTGGAACCACGAAGGGCATGGGATATCCAAACCTCTCAGCCCTCCTCCCATGAGTCTGCACAGAGGTGCCAATCAAAGATCCAAACTGGCCAAATTCAGGTATATTCAGATCTTAACTCACCAGGCAGGTATCAGCACCTGGTATCCTTGGGCAACTGCCCAGGGCTCCAACCTGCAATGCGAGGTGGAAAATTTCTCAAGAAGATTTTCCATTTCATATGTTCATTGATCAGAATTGGTTCATTGACCAGAATTGATCAGGGCAGAAGAGGCTATTTAAGAGCCAAGGGACGAAACATGGAGCTGGTGGAGAAGAACCTCTCATGGTATGCAAAGCGGGCAATGAACATTTGGGTGGAAACAGGGCTGTTCTTGTAGGGTGTTTCAACTGTCCGTCTGTGAATTGTTGGGGAATATGCTTCTGGTTGGCCCTGCTGAAGGAGAGCGACTGGGGCAGATGGTTCTTTGGTGTGATCTGGCAACACAACTCTGCTTTGCATTTATTTGTAGGCTATTAAATTTCTATCCCGCTCTTCCTCCAAAAGGAGTCCAGCAAATGTGAAGGAGATAATGTAAATAATAACACAGTAATAATAATAATAATAATAATAATAATAATAATAATAATATTTTAAGCAATTAAAAGCAAGGTGTTCTAGTGGATGGTGTCTTTCTTTGACCTACTCAGAGCTTATGGATTTATGGTGTGGAAAGTAAAAAGGTAAAGGACCCCTGGACGGTGAAGCCCGCTGAAAGGCGACGATGGGGTTGCCGCGCTCATCTCACTTTTCAGGCCAAGGGAGCCGGCATTTGTCCACAGACAGCTTTCCGGATCATGTGGCCAGCATGGCTAAACTGCTTCTGGTGCAACAGAACACTGTGACAGAAACCAGAGCACATGAAAATGATGTTTACCTTCCCACCACAGTGGTACCTATTTATCTACTTGCACTGGCATGCTTTCAAACTGCTAGGTTTGCAGGAGCTGAGACAGAGCAATGGGAGCTCACCCCATCATGGGGATTCGAACCACCGACCTTCTGATCGGCAAGCCCAAGAGGCTCAGTGGTTTAGACCACAGCACCACACCACCACCACACCACCTTTTATGTGGAAGGTATCCACTGACTGTATCCACCAATCACCTATGGAAATTTGGTGCCTGTTTGGACAGCAATAGTCATACTGTACTGTGTGTCTAGGTGGAAAAGTGAGCCAGAAAGAAAGGTGTGGCATTGTTAAGGAGGGGGACAGAGTCACGAACATGCATACACAATTAAATGGTTTGGAAAGGTAAGATAAGCCCACAAACCAGCCAGTACAGCAACAGGTAGCCAACTAAGCTTGCCAAAATAGGCAATCTGCTCCTCTCGTTTGGAAACCTGGGTGCCTGGAGCTAGAGATGCAGCAAAACTGGATCTGGTTTGCTGTGAAACACTATGGTAGGTGGCAGCTGACATGCTGTTTTGCCAAGACAAGACACCCTTGGCTGCTCCTTCGGGAAATTCACTCATACAGGATACCACTCGCCTGCAATGGCTCGCAGTGACTGGAATATCGCCAAACAACTTTTAGAGGTCAACTACCAAAGAGGAGGAATGGGGCATCAGTATCCCTCCAGAAGCTCTTGGGCACCAATGCTCATCAACCTTAAGGGATGTTGTGGGATGAGGTCATTGAAAGACTGGGTAGCCCAGTTGGTTAGAGCACGATGCTGATAATGCCAAGGTTGTAGGTTCGATCCCCAAATGGGACAGCTTCATATTCCTGCATTGCAGGGGGTTGTGCTAGAGGCTCCTCATGGCCCCTTCCCATTCTATGATTCTATGTGTTATGTACTGAGCTGAATCATAGAACAATAGGATCCAGAATCAGCAGTCTGATTGGTCCGCAGGAGCCACCCAATCCAACTCCAGGTGGAAGTGAATCCGCAACCTGATTGGCCTGCAGGAGCAGCCAATCAGGCTGCTGGCAGAAGTCAATCCACGAACTGATTGGCCCACAGGTGTAGCCCTGAAGTAGCCAATCAGGCAAAGCCCATTGTGTAAATAATGTATATAAGCAGATGGTTTTGGGGAAAGGGCATTCTTCTCTTCTTCTCCTTGATGACTACAAGCTGAATAAAGAGCATGAAATTCACTCTCGACTCAGAGTATATTTCACTATGAATAGCTAGTGGCCCACAGAACTTCCACATTACCCCATGCCATGGCCAACAATAACCCTCATATTTCAGAGAAAGCAGGATTCTCATGACCTCATCCAAAGTCAAAACCCACCCATGTACCATTTCAAGTACACTCTGAAGAACCCTTCTGTCCTCTAGGGAACGGCAGAAGATCATTTTTATCCCAACACAAATCATTTTGAACGAGCCAGCCCGTATATGAAATATTTCTCAAGCAAGACACTATACAGCAAAAGCCCCTGCTCAGATTTTGTCACAACCCAAAATAAACCAAACTTTATAGGTTCTAATTCTGGCCTAATCTCCCCTTGCTATGCTTGTATGGTTTCTAATTATTTTGTCCTCAAGCTCTGCCTTGATGAATGGTTGTACCTTTTCCAATACACAGTGACTTGTAAAGTGCCTTAAAAATGACTGATTAGCTCCTTTTGTTAATTTCCAATATAAAGAAATCAGCAGATAGCATCCAAATGTAGTTTCATCAGTTTTTAAATTATCACAATTAGAAGGAAAAAAAGTGGGTCACAATTTGTACAGAAATTCCCAATCTAGGCACACACAAAAACATTAGATTTCCCCCTCCTCACTCTGAAAAGTTGTTAAAGGCCATAAATCCATTATCCAGATACAGATCACTCAATAATTTAATGTCTTTAGCTTGGCATGCTTCCCGGTACAAATTCCCTTTATCTGCCATTATTTTCAGGTTATAACAAATTGAGGAGTAGTTGGCGGTTTTGAAATCTTGAAGAGATCGAGGCAATCATAAAGAGTTCTGAATACAGCTGCCTCTTTGATGCTGAGAAGTGTTCCATTAGTGAACAAGGGGGAGAGAAGACCGGAGGGAAGGAGAACAGAAGGTTGAATAGAACTTTTGACATAAATGTCCACTCCCCAATCATTTTCTAGACTTCGGGGCAACTTTGGTGGAGGGGGGGGGGGAAGAATACATTTTCTGTAGCTGGTCCTTCCTCAGGACAAGAGAGAAGATTCTGACTAAGCATCAGGAAGAACTTTTGGACAGTGAGAGCTGTTCAGCAGTGGAACAGACACCATCAGAAGGTGGTGGACTCTCCTTCCTTGGAGCCGAGGTTGGAAGGCCAACTGTCACGAATGCTTTAGTTGAGATTCCTGCATTGGACTAGATGGCCCTTGAGGTCCCTTCCAACTCTACGATTCTATGAGGTGCTGGGCCACCAGTTGCCAAGCAAATCTATAATCACCACCAACTCACATCGCAACTTCAGTTGGGGCCCCAGCTAGTCACTTCTTGGGACCAGGCCAACGGAAAAGAAAAAGGATGGACATCATTTGCTAGGGAATGGCAGCATCCACATCTCAACTAACGCCCAAGCGTGGAGGCGGAGGGGAACACATAGTGTGCCCAGATGGGATGGGTGGGACAAACTTGAAATGTTTCTGCTATTTGCCTTAAGTCATTGGAAAAAAAACTCAGTGCGACTGGATAACTCAATGTTATGCTTAGTAGCTGGGCTACACATTACTCTCAGTAGGGCTGAAGCAGTCATGCTCTGACTCTCTCCTAATAGCCTTGGAAAACTGGAAGGGTGTTCTGTGAAATCATACCAAGAAGGTCTTGGCCAGCTGACTTTTCGGTTCTGTTATCTCACCTAGCAAATCTTCCCCAGCAGTTAGGGAGGGGAGGAGAAAGTTCTATCGGACAGCCTAAACCTTGTTAACTAAACAGCTGTGTCAGATGTCACAAGGGACCAATGATGTTCCACCTTGCCCTGTAAGTCTGCAGAATCTCGCCCAGTTCTTCCTTTGGAGCAACTCTATCTTCACGGTCAAGACTAATAAGAGCCCTGCTGGATCAGGCCAATGGCCCATCTAGTCCAGTTCTCACAGTGGCTAACCAGACACCTGTGGGAAACCTGCAACCAGGATCTGACCACAAGAGCTCCTTTCCCCCTCCTGTGGTTTCCAGCAAACTGGTATTCATAAGCAATACTTCCTCCAGCTGTGGAAACTGACCTGGTACTTGACCAACTACGCACCCCTCCTTGCTTGTCCTATGTAATGTTTAATCCAGACGTAGCCATCGTGGTACTTCTAGTTGCTGCAGGCTCCAACACCAGTATAAACCACAGTCAGCATGGTCACTCGCCAAGGATTGTGGGAGTTGTAGTCCAAAACATCTGTGAAGCATCATACTGGCTATCCTGGGTCTAGCCTGTTGTGACATTTTGCCTGCCTGTGGGCTTGCACCTTCATTGCTCCATATGCTTGCCAGTCCTGACGAACAACTCTTCACTGAGAGTCACAATCCAGCTATGGAAATTGCACCACCTTGCAGCTACCGTAGTTACTACCATCTACATCAACAGGTAGTGGTTGCCCGCTGGTGCAGCTTACAGTCTGGTAACACATGACTAAGTGCAGACTAAATCCCAGTTGATTTGTGCATATGCTCTATGGCAGCATCCATTTCACAAAGGAATGCTGTGCAAATGAGCCAATATTTGACACACTGTGGTTCGTAAGGTCTGCATGCAAAAACGAAAATGTTAAGCACACTGTTGTTGTTGTTGTTGTTTAGTGTTTTAGTCATGTCCAACTCTTTGTGACCTCATGGACCAGAGCACGCCACTCCCACAGTTTGCCTCCCACAGTTTGGTCAGACTCATGTTGGTGGCTTCGAGAACACTGTCCAACCATCTCATCCTCTGTCGTCCCCTTCTCCTTGTGCCCTCCATATTTCCCAACATCAGGGTCTTATCTTCCAGGGAGTCTTCTCTTCTCATGAGGTGGCCAAAGTATTGGAGCCTCAGCTTCAGGATCTGTCCTTTCAGGGCTGATTTCCTTCAGAATGGATAGGTTTGATCTTCTTGCAGTCCATGGGACTCTCAAGAATCTCCTCCAGCACCATAATTCTTGTAGAAATGTGCAAAAAATGTTTCCCCCATCAGCCAAGGAGGTCCTGAAGCCCAGTGGTGCTAGAGCCTTGGGGGGGGGGCAAGGAAGCAAAATGTGGGAAGGAAATCTTCTGGGTCTCTGGGCTTGGAGGTTAAAGGAGACTAATAAAAAATAAATTAAGGGTGCCACAGATCTTCCTGTTCATGGACAAGGTTTTCCGGTTCCATAACTGCCACATTCATTCCAAACCAGGGGAGAGGGAGGAGGGGATTTCTATAAAGCAGAAATTAAAAAGTACAAACTTGGGAATGGCTTTGTTCTCTTGAAGCTTAAAGGGAGTCGAAAGGTCCAAAGCCAGTGCTCAAGAATATTAAAGCAAATAAATCAAAAGAGAGAATCGGCCTCCTCGGGTGTTTGCAAAAGAAGCTAGAGAAATCCTCCCTTTCTTTATGCATAACAAGAGGCCATTGCAGAACTAGCGATGGCCCAGAATTTTGCCGTCATTGGATGAAGCCATGGCTTGCTCTTTCTCCTGGAAAGGTAACAATCCGTCACTGGGACAAAGTGGTGCAAGTTGCATGGGAGAGGACTCTGTTCCAGATTTCTTGTAATACTTTGTCCTGTTTAACTTTAGAATGTTTTGCGGTGTGTGTTTTTTTAGGATTTTGGCCTTCATTCGATCTTACATGTGAGTTGCTTTGTTCCATGGAATAGCGGCATAGGAAATTGTATTATACCAAGTCAGACCATTGGTCTATATAACTCAGTGGAAGTGGCTCTCCCGGTTTTGGGGAAAGTCTCTCCCAGCCTTACCTGGAGATGCCAGGGATTGAACTTGGCACCTTCTGCATGCAAAGCAGATGCTCTACTACTAAGCTATGACCCATCTCCGAGAGAGAGAGAGAGAGAGAGAGAGAGAGAGAGAGAGAGAGAGAGAGAGAGAGAGAGAGAGAGAGAGAGAGAGATCCTAAAAAACTAATGCTCCATTCCACTCCAAGGGTGCTCCAGAAATTTCTGTTCTTAGAATGCATTAAAAGATGATCAACATGCCATTTTAACTAATACATACTAATACATGCAAGTAATTTTCCATAATGCAATGCATTTTTAAAGGTCCTTTTCACTACAATATGCATTTTTTTAATGCGCAGTTTTCCCTAACACATACATTTTGGTAGACACAATTCGGTCAGCGAACTGCATCAGAAATTTTGAAGATGCACAAACTTCGAAAGTTGGCTGTGTTTGGGTTTGTCTATTTGTTTCGAGAAGTGAGAATCGGGTGATTCCTCATTAAAATGCAAAACTGAATTCCACCTCCATACCTAATGCACACTGAGATGAGAATGTCACCGATGGGAGGCTGCATTTTCTTCCTGCCTCATGGTCATTCTACCTCACCCATGGGTGACGTATGGGAGGCAACTGCAGGGACACTTTTCCACCCTGAGCCATGAAAAACAAGACAGATCTTGAAGCAGGAACTACTGGAAAACAGCAAGCCCAAAGATCAGAACCGGCCAGTCTCTCTCTGTCTCCTTCTCTCTTAAAAATCCTGTCTGTGTACCCCAGACGCAAAATACTCTCGTCCCTAAGTTTAAAAATGCAAACCAGAAGCTCAGCTCTCAACCAGCTTCTTCCTTCCCTGCTCCTGTCTTGATACGGTGAAGAAATCCTCCGGCATTCTCTTGTAATACTCGTTTGCAAAAAGGGAAGAAAGGTAGAGGGCCTGTTCCCCTAATCCTCTCCCCTTCCCGCCTTCGCCCTGGGGCAGGCACTAAGCTGCAAGTTATGACAAATGTTGAGATATAAATGCAGAGGCAAGCGAAGGGAGTGACGTGCAAAGTCCTCCCAGGTTTGAGCCTTTCTGGATCGAGCTGTACCTTGCTAGCCCAATGAAAGGGGTGGGTTGGCACACGGTGTTGGTTTCCTCACTAGAAAGGGAGTACACTGTGTTTTATCCCGGTCTTGGTTCACTTAATTCCCACCCACCTCCGAAGCTCTGTGGAAACCTGTGGAGAGTGCCTATGGAGTAAACACTGAAGATTCCTGATTGATCCAGGAGGGGATTTGAGGAGGGTGTTGGCTCTACTCCCCATCTTGCTCATTCCACCATAGTTGCCTCATGGCTGGTCCCTCTAACCAACATTGAGTTAGGTGACCAGTTGTGAAGCAAGTGCCTGAGAGCAGTACATGTGAAAAGGATCTAGGGGTCTTGGTAGACCACAAACTTGACATGAGTCAACACTGTGATGCAGCAGCTAAAAAAGCCGATGCAGTTCTGGGCTGCATCAATAGGAGTATAGCGTCTAGATCAAGGGAAGTAATAGTACCACTGTATTCTGCTTTGGTCAGACCTCACCTGGAGTACTGTGTCCAGTTCTAGGCACCACAGTTCAAGAAAGATACTGACAAGCTGGAACGTGTCCAGAAGAGAGCAACCAAAATGGTCAAAGGCCTGGAAACGATGCCTTATGAGGAACGGCTTAGGGAGCTGGGTATGTTTAGCCTGGAGAAGAGAAGGTTAAGGGGTGATATGATAGCCATGTTCAAATATATAAAATGATGTCATATAGAGGAGGGAGAAAGGTTGTTTTCTGCTGCTCCAGAGAAGTGGATACGGAGCAATGTATTGAAACTACAAGAAAGAAGATTCCACCTAAACATTAGAAAGAACCTCCTGACAGCAAGAGCTGTTTGACAGTGGAATTTGCTGCCAAGGAGTGTGGTGGAGTCTCCTTCTTTGGAGGTCTTTAAGCAGAGGCTTGACAGGCATATGTCAAGAATGCTTTGATGCTGTTTCCTGCTTGGCAGGGGGTTGGACTGGATGGCCCTTGTGGTCTCTTCCAACTCTATGATTCTATGATTCTAAGTGCAGTGGAAAGACAAAAAGACATTGTTGGGTGAGGAACCAGTATATTACCAAGTTGACTGAAACAGAGTCTACAGAGCAAGGACCAAGCCATACTGGGTACCTGCTGTAAAGAAATTCGGGCATTTGTGCCTTTAAGAATTCATCACATTCAACTGCCCCCTCAGCCACTGGCGCTGCTAACACACATCACAGCTGTCATAAAACTGGTTCACGGATAGGGAGGGACAAGTTTGTCCATTTCAGTTTTTCTCAGTTTCCCATTTTCCCTTCTTAAGCTCACGACTCTGCATTTCTACTCAGTTTGTGAATTATTCCCACTCTGGATCAAATCTATGCCTCCAGATGCTATAAGAAAGCTGTAGATATTGTGCAGGACAGTGTGCATCCCGGAAATGACCTCTTTCAGCTTCTGCCTTCTGGAAGGAGGTATAGGGTCATAAAGACAAGGACTAGCTGCCTGAGAAATAGCTTCTATCCAAGAGCGATTTCGGTTTTGAATGCAGCGAAAGAAGGTAGTCTGTGAGGGAGGGTTTGTAATCAGTCATGGGGCATCAGAGTTTTAGGGGGTAAAACAGGAGGGGTATTAGAGTTTTTTGGCGGTAATTGAGCTGATGGATGAGTAAGTTTGACGTAGATGTTCAATTTTGTTGTTCTGCATGGGACAATGACAATAAAGATTATCATATTGTATCGTATTGTATCCTATCATCGTATTGTATTATTGTTTTTCAAAGTCCCCATGAAAACCCACCAGCGTCTTAATGCATGTTGTTGTTTAGTCGTTTAGTCGTGTCCGAATCTGCGTGACCCCATGGACCAGAGCACGCCAGGCACTCCTGTTTTCCACTGCCTCCCACAGTTTGGTCAAACTCATATTCGTAGCTTCAAGAACACTGTCCAACCATCTCGTCCTCTGTCGTCCCCTTCTCCTTGTGCCTTCCATCTTTCCCAACATCAGGGTCTTTTCCAGGGAGTCTTCTCTTCTCATGAGGTGGCCAAAGTATTGGAGCCTCAGCTTCAGGATCTGTCCTTCCAGTGAGCACTCAGGGCTGATTTCCTTCAGAATGGACAAGTTTGATCTTCTTGCAGTCCATGGGACTCTCAAGAGTCTCCTCCAGCACCAGAATTCAAAAGCATCAATTCTTCGGCGATCAGCCTTCTTTCTGGTCCAGCTCTCTTAATGCATAATTATCACAATACACTATTACCAGCCACCCCAATCCCTGCCAAGCTGTGCACGGAATTCCATGGGTCTTGGCTTTGGAGACTGTTGTTGCAGTCTTACGAAATATGATTTGTTCACATTTTTGTACCTGAGTTTAGTTGGAGGGAGTCCAGATCTTACAGCATGGTCATCTCAAGAGGGGCTTGTTTCCCACAGCACTGGAGTCCAAGGCATATCTCCCAGCCTGCTTTCAGTCAGCTTGCCCAAGCACACCTTGCTAAAAGACACTTTTCCTGTCACCTCACACACAGAGAGACACTGCCATCTTGGCAACCTCTGTCTGCCCAGGCCCAAGAAAGGATTCCTCTTAAGATGGCCATCAACAGTTCTGGGCACCACAGTTCAAGAAGGATACTGACAAGCTGGAACATGTCCAGAAGAGGGCAACCAAAATGGTCAAAGGCCTGGAAACGATGCCTTATGAGGAACAGCTTAGGGAGCTGGGTATGTTTAGCCTGGAGAAGAGAAGGTTAAGGGGTGATATGATAGCCATGTTCAAATATATAAAAGGATGTCATATAGAGGAGGGAGAGAGATTGTTTTCTGCTGCTCCAGAAAAGCGGACACGGAGCAATGGATTCAAACTACAAGAAAGAAGATTCCACCTAAACATTAGGAAGAACTTCCTGACAGTAAGAGCTGTTCGGCTTGAAAGGCATATGTCAAGATTGCTTTGATGGTGTTTCCTGCTCAGCAGGGGGTTGGACTGGATGGCCCTTGTGGTCTCTTCCAACTCTACGATTCTATGAACACCTTTTGTCATGTCCACGGCTTTGCTCTCCACTAGTCTGCCTAGGCTGGTTTGCAGAAGCCAGCCCAGTGATTCTTTGCCTGGCACAGTTCTGCAGCTCATATTTTCATTCATATCCCACATAATCAAACTCCTAATGTTTATTAATTTATAGGGTTTAGGGCTAAACCGCCCACCGCCCCGCCCCGCCACGCAAATAAAAACTACTAACAATACACAGGTTTGTATTCAATTTTGCCCAACAGGCAATTTTCTGCAAAGCCAATTTCCCAATTATTTTACAGATATGTGCATTTTTGTGCAAACTTCACCCTAGTGCTTGCATTTTTTTTGTATACATTATTTGGTAGCAGAACTGCACTGCAAAATTCAGAGCAGCGTGAATGCTGGAGTCTGGCTGTGTTTCAGTTCTCGTATTGTTTCAGAAAGTGAAAATCAGGTAGGTCCGCCTTCAAGCATGAACTGAATTGAATTTCTCCCCCCCCCTCCCTACAGTCACAGACTGGTCCTGAGGGAACCTGAGAATTGTAATTTCATGGTGAAGGGAAGAACAGCCGCAACCAATCCAGGAACAGGCTTGGGCTTGTGTATAAGTGATCCAAGCCAATTGGAGACCACAATGTGATGACAGGACTAAGATCAAGCACAGCCCAGTTAGCAAGGGCAATGCTTCCTGGATTGGTCAGGTGGGTGACCCTAACCAATCCGGAGCATATTACCTCTCCTCTAAGCAGTCAGAGTCTTTGCGAATTGACAAGAAAGGGGATGGGATCCACCGATTTGCAAGTTTAAGGCAGCGTTTCTCAACCACTGTTCCGCGGCACACTAGTGTGCCGCGAGACGCTGGCTGGTGTGCCGCGACGTGCGGCGACGAGAAGGGCGATTTGCATTGTCACGTGCCTGGCGGCCGCCAATGGTCAACACTGACCCGCTGGAAAGCAATATTTATCCTCCTCTTTCCCAAAGCTCAGTGCAAACACAACGCCGGAAAGCAATATTTGGCAAGTGTTTCTTACAGTCATAATTATAATATAGGGCGGCACAGAGTTAAATTTTTTAACTTTTTAAATGGTGGTGTGCCTCGTGGCCCAAAAAAGGTTGAGAAACACTGGTTTAAGGGAGGTGATCTGTAGCATGGTTTGCAATTCCATTCCTCTCCCTCTTTCAACAAAGCTCATGCATTAGGGACAAAGGAGGAATTTGATTCAGTTTGGCATTCGAAGCTGCATTCACTAATTTGCACCTTTCAAAACAGACACCCCTCGAAATTTGTACTACTCTGTATTTTGCAGTGCAGTCAAGTAATATATGCAAAACACTTCTGCTAGGGCAAAGTGCATGTTAAAATGCATATATAAGTGTAACAGGTAGAAATGCGTTGCATTAGGGGGAAATATAAATAATAAGGAAAATATGCTTTGCAAAAACGTGTACAGTGGTACCTTGGTTTAAGTACACAATTGGTTCCGGAAGTCTGTACTTAAACTGAAGCGTACTTAACCCGAAGCGAACTTTCCCATTGAAAGTAATGGAAAGTGGATTAATCCGTTCCAGACAGTCTGCGGAGTACTAAAACTGAAGCGTACTTAACCTGAAGCGAACTTTCCCATTGAAAGTAATGGAAAGTGGATTAATCCGTTCCAGACAGTCCGCGGAGTACTAAAACTGAAGCGTACTTAACCTGAAGCGAACTTTCCCATTGAAAGTAATGGAAAGTGGATTAATCCATTCCAGACAGGTCCGCGGAGTACTTAAACTGAAAATACTCAAACCGAGGCGTACTTAAACCGAGGTATGACTGTATACAGTGGTATCTTGGTTTATGAATTTAATCCGTTCCAGAAGTCCATTCTTAAACAGGAACCGTTCTTAAACCGAGCTGTGCTTTCCCATATGAGGCCTCCCGTCGTCAGTGCCCTTCCACCGTTTGGATTCTATTCTTAGACCAAGGTAAAGTTCACAAACCAGGACACTACTTCCGGTTTTGCGGAGTTCGTAAACCGAATGCTTCGTAAGCACGGCTGTTCTTAAACCGAGGTGAGGTACCACTGTATTAGGGAATATTGCATACAAAACTGTGTGTAGTAAGAGCAATTAACACTAAAATGCAGGTGAATTTTCATGGGGACTTCTTTTTAAAACAACAAAACAACAACAACAACAACAACAACAACAAGATCCTGATGTGGAAATGTGGTACTGAACTTAAGGATGCGAAAATAAGAAACTGAGAGAGAATGAAATTGACAGATTTGCCCATTCCTACTTGCAATTGGAAAAAAGGGATGAGCTTTCACAAAGGAGCAAGCTCCCACCCCCAAATCATAGAGGGCAGGGTCTTGTTTTTTTCCTATCTGATTAAAAAAAATTCTCCATTCACCTTCTTTTTTGCTTTAGCACTAAATGTGATCTCCACATTAAGGCAACAAATCTTACTGCAACACAATAAGTAAATAAACACTCGGGCAAATGGGTTCTCTGTCCTAGTTTGCACCTCTGACCTTTTTTTCCACATGGGACGGTGGAGCAGGGGGGGGGGAGAACGGCTGGAAGTACAGCTGGCAACCAGACAAAATACTGTTGTCCTAATTAAGGTGGAAAGTTTGGATATTTTTTATCTATTATGAGCAACCCCCGACCTGGTGTATTAATGGAAGCACAAATCGGAGACCACTCAGCTCAATGGGCTGCTTGCTTTGAATTTCTTAAGAAAGGGTTGTTTTCTTTTAAGTGTATGTAAAAGGGAATACATTCCTTGCTGTAGTCTGATTGCAACAATTAGTTTCCCTGCCATGGAGAATCACAAGCGGAGCATTGACTCCTGCTGGCCCCCCGCCCACCAGTGCGCCAAGAAACAGTCCATTTTGAAAACACGGTGTGCCTTTGAGGGAGAAGCTGAATACTTTCTCCCATTAAATCGGGCAACAGGCAGCTTATCTGCCATTTTTACACAATCAATTCTCTTGGTGACCCAAGGGCACCGTCCGCTGAAATTTACACAATGCCCTTCATTTCAGCAGGGCTTGCACAGGTAAGATTGCACCGCCAATTCCGCTTTTGTGAACTTTGCGAGAGGAAAGCGATGCAGGATTACTTTGAACAATCTTTCTGCCTGTACGGGACAGAGCATCTCCTGCTTCTCCGTTCAAGCAAGGAGAATTTTAGCCTCCCCTCTTGACCTAAATCGCAAAAGCTTTACGGCTTTAACAAACACCGGAGAATGTCAATGTACGCTCACCCCAACACCGTTTCAGTAGCTTCAGGCCAGGCTTAGCTGCCACTGGCCCATAGATGCATGTAACTAGAAGAGGATGGGCTTGGATAATAGCATAGAAAAAGTAGGCGATGGGGAGGTGCAAAACCCTTGCAGTTTGCAGAGCCGAAGAGAAAACCAGCGGGAGAAGTAGCTGATCCAGGAAGTGGAGCAAAGACATGCAATAGTATCAAATCGTTAAGCAAACTGTAGCAGACCAAAAATTCAGCAGCCACAGGTGAATGGAGAACTAAGTGGTACTTCGTGCAAAGGAAGAGGAGGGTATGAACACAAGATAAGCCCTGCAGAATCAGGCCAAAGGCCTATGCAGAATCAGGCCAAAGGCCTATGCATCCTGCTTGCCACAGCAACCAGCCAGACACCTCTGGGGAGCGCACAAGGATGTGATTGCCATAGTGCACTCCTGCAAGGAATCTTGCCCGTGCAAATCCACAAAAACCTAAACCCATATGAATTTTTCAGGGCCACCCCGTTCCTGTGACTGTCATTTTCTTTTCTTTTGCCCTTTTCTGAACCTGTTTCATCTCCTCAATACTCTCTACGCTCCAACATAACAGCCTGACAAGGTTCATTTCCAATGACAATAACAGGGAAAAAAATGCACCATGTCTCCTGTTCCCCTTCATCTCTGTTTTACTTTACATGCAATCTGATGAAGATTTATAGGGGACTCCAAAGCTCACCCAATATTTCATTTAAAAAATTCCTTCAGTAGCACCTTAAAGACCAACTAAGTTTTTATTTTGGTATGAGCTTTCATGTGCATGCACACTTCTTCAGATACACTTGAAACAGAAGAGTCAGACCCTTATGTATATACAGAGGGTGGTGGGGGTGGGTGGGAATGGGTGATGGGCTGGTGGGAGTGGTAAACCTGTAGATGGCTGTTAACGACTGCTGGCAGCAAAGTTGGCATCTGGGTTTATTTCAGGCTCTGGTACCAGTGTCCATGTTAAGTCTGGTGGTTGTATTATTGTGGGTGAGGAGTTGTTTAAGATTGGGGGGGCTGTCTGTAGGTAATGAAAGGTCTTCCTCCTAGAGCTGGTACCAGAGCCTGCAATAAACCCGGATGCCAACTTTGCTGCCACATACACCCGGACAACATCATTACTGGCCCCAACAACATCCAACATACCATCTCAGGACTATTCAATTGCTCATCTTCTAACATTGTGTATGCCATCAAATGCCAACAGTGCCCTTCAGCTCTCTATATTGGACAAACAGGCCAAACCCTACGCCAAAGGATAAATGGACATAAATCTGACATCAGGAACCACAAGACAGAGAAACCAGTAGGAGAACACTTCAATCTCCCAGGACATTCTATACAAGATCTCAAAGCAGCTGTTTTATTACAGAAAATTTTCAGGAACAGACTGGAAAGAGAAGTTGCTGAATTGGAACTCATTACCAAGCTTAAAACCATGGAGCCACCTGGGATGAACAAAGACATAGGATTCTTATCTCATTATGCATGATCAAGCTTTCTTTAGCGCCTCAGCCCTTGCTTTTCCCCCGCAGGACCAATTGCAGTCATCAGCAGTCGTTAACAGCCATCTACAGGTTTACCACTCCCATCACCCATTCCCCCCACCCTCTGTATATACATAAGGGTCTGACTCTTCTGTTTCAAGTGTATCTGAAGAAGTGTGCATGCACATGAAAGCTCATACCAAAATAAAAACTTAGTTGGTCTTTAAGGTGCTACCGAAGGAATTTTTTTTATTTTGCTTCGACTCAGACCATGCTGGTCCCAATAAACTGCCCAACTGTGTGGACCAACACAGCTAACCGTGTATTTTGCCAAGTGCACAACAGCACCCCTAATTTCATCTGTGAAATGCTGGGACAGACAGTGCATAGATGCTCACATGCACAAAGAGAACATTTTGGTGGCAATTGTAGAATCCAAGTTATTGGACTCTTGCAGACCAAACCTGTTCCGCGGGGACCCAGCTCCTACAATCCTGACCCCTCCAAGCCTTTCTTTGGGAGCAATTAACCTAAATGGCTGACCTCTTTCTCCCAATCTGTTTCTCTCCCACTTTATATTAAAAAAAAAAAACCAGGCAGATATGAGCACTCTTGTGAAGAGGCTCTGATTGCCCTATTGTTTTCAAAAGTGGTTGCATGTAGAGCAAAGCTGATGGTAGGTAGCTGCTGGAGAAAACTCAGCACCACTTAACCGCCACATTCCTCCTGGGGTCATTAATTAGGACCAGAAAAAGAAACTAAAATAAAGATCATGGAGGTACTTAACGTGATTGCTAGGAGCGACGCAGAACTGAAAAGGGCAGAGTCGGTGTACATCAAAGATGCCCTGGATCTGAAAAGGAAACCTGTCTTAAGAATGATTTTGGTCGGAACATATAAAACATCCCTGACTAGCAGGAGTGGAGATGTTTACTTGGCCATGGTCTAGCTCAGCCTTCCCCAACCTAGTGCCCTTCAGATGCTTTGAATACAACCAGGAATGAAACGGGAAGTGCTGCCTTCCTCCGCCTCTGATCCTGCCACAGCATGTCGACATCTGGAAGGAACCAGGTCGGGAACAGCTGTCCTCATCTGATGCTGCTCCTACTGGTGGAAGGCAATGGGTTTTTACACTAACAGGTCAAGCAGCAGGGTCGGGGCTTTTTAGTTTAGAGAAAAGGCCTGATGGAAATCTGAAAAATTATGCATGGGATGGTGAAAGCAGAGAGAGAAAAGTTTCCCTCCCTCTCTCATAACACAAGCACATCCAAAGAAGCTGAATGGTGGAAGATTCAGGACAGATAAAAGAAAAGTACTTGCTCACACATCGCATAAACTATGGAACTTGCTCCCACAGGAGCCAGTGATGGCCCCCAGCCTTGTTGTTGTTTAGTCATTTAGTCGTGTCCGACTCTTCGTGACCCCATGGACCAGAGCAGGCCAGGCACTCCTGTCTTTCACTGCCTCCCGCAGTTTGGTCAGACTCATGTTCGTAGCTTCGAGAACACTGTCCAGCCATCTCGTCCTCTGTCGTCCCCTTCTCCTTGTGCCTTCCATCTTTCCCAACTTCAGGGTCTTTTCCAGGGAGTCTTCTCTTCTCATGAGGTGGCCAAAGTATTGGAGCCCAGCTTCAGGATCTGTCCTTCCAGTGAGCACTCGGGGCTGATTTCCTTCAGAATGGCTAGGTTTGATCTTCTTGCAGTCCATGGGACTCTCAAGAGTCTCCTCCAGCACCATAATTCAAAGCATCAATTCTTTGGCAATCAGCCTTCTTTATGGTCCAGCTCTCACTTCTATACATCACTACTGGGAAAACCATAGCTTTAACTATACGGACCTTTGTTGGCAAGGTGATGTCTCTGCTTTTTAAGATGTTGTCTAGGTTTATCATTGCTTTTCTCCCGAGAAGCAGGCGTCTTTTAATTACATGACTGCTGTCACTATCTGCAGTGATCAAGGAGCCCAGGAAAGTAAAATCTCTCACTGCCTCCATTTCTTCCCCTTCTGTTTGCACATGGCCTTAAAAGAGGACTAGACAACGTCATGGATGAGAGGGCTATCATAAGCTACTAGCCACGATGGCTCTGTTCTGCCTTCATGCTTGGAGACAGGTGTTGTTGTTGTTGTTGGCGCACTCCATGGATATCTGTCTCGAGAGACAATGGAGTGCGCCTCTGGGGCTGAAGTCAAACCGCTGCACTAGCAGCACTGAAGTGACCTCCCTGGGGTGCAAGTCTGGGCAGTATGTCTGGAGATCCTGGGCTGCCCAGACCACAAGATCTTGGTCTTGCTGATGAGGTCTAAAGGAAAGCAGAGCAAGATGTTTGCCACCAGCACACAAGGCGCCATCGAACCATCTTAGGCAGATTTGTGTAGGGTTTGCTCCTTGGCCTTTTCTTCTCCTGAATATATCCCAAGTGTGCCAATGAGCCTGACTCTGTTGTTGTTGTTGTTGTTTGTTGTTGTTTAGTCGTTTAGTCGTGTCTGAGTCTTCGTGACCCCATGGACCAGAGCACGCCAGGCACTCCTGTCTTCCACTGCCTCCCGCAGTTTGGTCAAACTCATGTTCGTAGCTTCAAGAACACTGTCCAACCATCTCATCCTCTGTCGTCCCCTTCTCCTAGTGCCCTCCATCTTTCCCAACATCAGGGTCTTTTCCAGGGTCTTCTCTTCTCATGATGTGGCCAACGTATTGGAGCCTCAGCTTCACGATCTGTCTTCACGAGCCTGACTCAGTATAAGGCAATTCTATTGTGTTCCTAATGAGTGTTCGAACGCTGGGGTTTTCTTTTCCCCAGGCACACTGAAGGGTGATCGTGATCATCCAGGGCTATTGCCTGCTACTCCTATGAAACAAAAACATATGTCCACAGTCTAATCCGAGGTGTTTCTAATTTATTTTCCATTACTCTTAACTTTCACTTAGGCTGCAGAACCCCGCCTTGTAAACCTACCCCTTTTGCACAAAGTGTCTATTTAAGGATGTAGCTAAAAGAACTTAAAAATAGCTATTCTCATTCAATTTAGAACACACTTGTTAGCATTTCTGACGTTGACAATTCATAGACACTAAAATGCACACAGGAGCCAGGGCTTGCCTGAGGGGGAAGCAAAATGCCCTCCAGCCACCAGGTAAAGCTATCCAATTTGGCTTCTATTGACTCTTAGCCAAGTGGACCAGCTAAAATTAATATCTATCTTTGTTATTATAAGATTTTGTTTCTTCTGCTGCTGCTCCCTGCCTTGGAAGGGATTCGTGTGCTCCAGTTATCACTAGATACAGATCCAAATAACTCGTGGCTTTTATATTTTTCCAAAGGGAGAGCATCGATTGCTTCTCTGACCCGCTTCATTTGATGCTACTTGAGATGCTGTGCTTTTAGCACGCTACCTAATTAGTCCTCAAAGAGTTTCCAAACCATTGTCTTTAAGACACGGAGCATAGCAGCTTCCACCAAGAGAGATGGAATTGCCGGTTGCTTTCTGCCATGATGGCTAAGGAGAGCCTCCATCTTCACAGGAAGTAGATCACTGTATATCCCACATGGGGCTGCATCTGAAGACTTCAGGCTGGTAGAGAATTCTGCAGTCAGATTGCTCACAAGAAACTGGTAGTTCTAACGGTTCTAGCACAACTGAGCTGGCTTCCAAGATGATTCCATTAGGAACCTTCTGCCTGATTCTGTAACGCTCGTCTTACGGTCTTAGCCCCATTCCCAACAACATACTTGTCTCTTCCTTCCTCTTATTTTAACACCCGGCCTAAAAAAAACTCCTAGAAGCTGTTTCCATGGGACAGCAGCCACACCTCAGGTAAAGGCTTTGACTGGCCGGCTAAACCAGGTGAGGGTAACCTATGGGTCTCAAACCCTCAGTGAGATAGGGGCTGCTCTTGCATGAGAAGACAGGCTCCAGCGGATTGAGTGGGTGAGACCAAGAGTGGGCCCAATGGTCAAGAAGGTGATTTATGCTCAAGCTGTAGAGGGAAGTGAATGAATTTATTATTTCGGTCACAGACCAGTTCCAAAGTGTATTTTTTTCAGTGTATCTGAAGAAGTGTGCATGCACACGAAAGCTCATACCAAAATAAAAACCTAGTTGGTCTTTAAGGTGCTACTGAAGGAATTTTTTTTATTTTAAATAAATTGCTTAACCACATCAGTTAACAAACATGGATACATATGCTATAATGCTATTGTTTAAATTGTTATTAAGGAAATTATTATTTTTCTCCTTCCATTAAAGTACAGCAGCAAAGTTGTCCAAATGTAAACAGGTAACTTACCAAGACTCACAATAATTTCATATCTGTCTATGTACTTCTAATAGTATAACCAAATCAGTAATTTTTGATATAGCCGCAAAAACTACTCTGAAAATTTATTGTTCCAAAAATGAAACCTTCATCTGGTTGTAAATATTAAGATTATACCAGCAAGAATGAGTCTTTCTGTAAAAAAATGATTTAAACCAAGTCTTACTGACTAGTGATTTAAATCAAGTCTTACTAACGATTTAAATTGTTATTTAAATCAATTTGATTTAAATCAAATCCACCCTGCAAGGAAGTGAGATGGCATTGGCTATTTAATGAGCATTTACTCTTATTTGTTTTCAGGGATGTTAGACGATATTGCATCAGGCAAGCATTTCCCCCAAACTTTCCCAGGCAGTTTCCCTTCACTTGCCTTTTCGCAAAATCAATCAATCCTTCCAACCTTTTTGGGAAGCAGGCTTCTTCCACAAGCCCTCCAAATCAGCTTTAATTGCACACTCTGAATTTGCCAGGATGCGACTGAATCCCACCCCCAAAATAGCAACTGCCTGGAGGTTGCCCCCAAATGCAACAACTGTGGCTTGAAAACTATAAATCCATTACATAAACAGACGACCAACACATTATGTCTTCATAAAAATGACTTGTATACTGCAACATAACAAATAACATAACAAATTTGTATACTGCAATTTCATAACATAACAAATTTGCTACAATTACATATACACAATAAAACACACACAAATCACTGATTGCCAGCGAACGATTACAGCAAAATGTTTTTCTTTAATTGCCAGCACCAGCCTGGCAGCGTAAAAGCATTTCAGTATAGAAAATGCCTGTCGAATGCTTATCGGAAGAGCCATATTAAAGGCTTGGTTTCTTGTTGATGTCCAATGAGCCTCACCAACTCGGTGGATGACCAGCAACAGTCCTACAGGTGATCTCAGTGACTGGGCTGGGATACCCAGGTGGTCCCTAAGAGATCCTGGACCTAAGCTATTTAGGGCGTTGCAAATTAATACAAGGACCTCAGTAGCCTGATCCCAGATTTTAGTGGGTCCAGATGATGCCCACAACCACCATCACTGGGTGACCTTGGAGCACAGTCATGGCCTGGGATGGCCTGGGATTCAGACTCAGATGCTGAACCTGAGGTGTCCCAGCCTGCACAGGGTTCCCCGCCTCCAGAACCAGCTGAGCCGGGTCTAGGGCCTAAGCCTGAAGGGTCCTCACTTGCG
This sequence comes from Zootoca vivipara, assembly GCF_963506605.1. Taxonomy (NCBI): domain Eukaryota; kingdom Metazoa; phylum Chordata; class Lepidosauria; order Squamata; family Lacertidae; genus Zootoca; species Zootoca vivipara. The sequence goes on along the minus strand of NC_083286.1, from coordinate 54,554,256 downwards.
CAGGATCCTCAGGTGCAGTCATCAGGTGAGTCTGCTCTGGGCCCCAATGTGATAGAGAGCCCATTGCCTGCAGCTGCTCCACTCCCAGCCCCGTCAGGGGGAGCCAAGGCTGCTCCTGGGTCTGGTAACCCACCAGCCTCTCCTGAGCTGCGGAGGCTCAGGGCAGAGAGGTGAAGGGAGCTAAGTTCTTGCAGGAGGAGTGCTCGCCTCCAGGCCAGAAGGAGAGGCGAGTCACCAGCAGATCAGGGCCGCCCTATGCCTGGGGGCAGATAAAGGCCGACCAGCCCCAGCCCCAAGTTGCGTGAGCAACACAGTTGCTAACGTGAGCCTGCCTGTGACCTCGTGCCTGTTCCTGACTGGTACCTTGCCCTGCTTCCTGCCTTGCCCCCTGCTGGAGTGACCCCTTGCTGGACTCCTGCACCTAGGAGACTGGACTTTGACCCTACTTTACAGACAAACCTTTGGCATGTTCCTGATCTCTGACTACCTGGCTAGACCCATGGACTGTTTCCAGACTCTGCTTTTGCCCAGCCCCTGGACTTGGTTGCCTCGCTTGGACCTACCGCTGTTGACCCAGACGGTTCACCATGCCTCTGCTTGGCCCCAGGTGAGTTTCTGGTCATCCCACCCGGTGTCCACTGGGTTGGTCACCCTGGGGCCAGCACATGGCCTCTCAGCCTTACCTACCTCATAGGGGTAGAACCATGGGTGCCATTTTGAACTCCTGGGGGGGGGAGAGAGAATAGGATACATTAAGTGTTTTATGGCAGCTGTTCTATAGTAATTACTCTCCATTTTGTCCAGAGGGGGATTTTTGAGAAGTGGGTGCACCTCCACATCCTAACGGGGAGAGGAAAACACTGGCTGTAATTCTAAGAGAGTGAGTAGTAAAAATCTTAACTCAGAACTCCCTGAATACCCCTAGGCAAGGTGTTCGCTCAGGGGGGATAATGCTGCAAGGGTTTGTGGCGTTGATGAGATTTGAACTGAGGGGTTAGTTGCTCATAATCTACACTCTTAGACCCCCACAGTGTGCTACCTGAAAAGCAGGTCCAAATATTGCCTGAACCATCAAAATGTGAACCCAGCTGGTGAATAAATGCACAATTTAAAATTAGTACACGGATGAAATAAAGGCAACACCAAAATAATGGTTCAAAACCATTCCCAACAAATTGTCCCACAGCACCTTTGGGTGCTGGGCCTCTCTGCTAAGGAGATTGTAAGGGGAAGGGCTTATAGAGACCAGCCCCCTCTCATCAGAAGCAGTCATCTCCAAGCAGTCATGAAAGTGGAGGGACGGATGAGGAAAGTCAGGAGACGGAAAGGGAGTGCCAGACCTCTGGCAACATCCAGGAGCCCCTGCTCCACAGGCAGAAAGAGAGGGAGAGGGAAAGAGAGGAGAGGACGCAGGCAGAACGCAGACCCTTCCCCCCGACTCCGGAATTGAGGAGGAGGAGGAGAAAGGGGAGGAGATTCGCTGTCCCGAGGCTTTTATTCTGGTCCAAATCGCGTAAAGGGGCAGTGCCGGATTCTGATACGGAATGAGAAGACATGAAACCGACAGCTCACTACACTGTAAATAATGTGCACTAATAAAGACTTTTGAAAGACAAGTATGTGGAAGGTCGTTACTCAAGAGTAGTCGCAATAATCCCTGCCAGAGATCAATGTGCCGCCGTGTCTCTTCTATGAAACTATTTATCATAAAACAAAGTAGGGCAACACCTTTGTTATGACCAACTAATTATTTATTGCAATCATAACATATTGGCGCCTTTACTAGGTCCTAATAAAAGTATAAGCCTACTGTGACTTCTGATTTCACCACACACCACCACCAATAATGGGCCAACACACCTCAGTCCTCGGTGAAGCTTTGAGACGACTCCAGTGAAGGATTTGCACACAGGGCTTGGTGATGGCCTCTAGGGTGTGAGAAAAAGGTTTGACACCCAATTCAGACATGAGTTCTGGATCTAACGTTGCCAAAGAGATTCCACAGTGCCAATTCCATATAGAGAATCTGTGCCCTCACCTGGTGAGAACCGGTATTTAAGCTATGAGGGAACTACTGAACTACCAGGAATTACCAGGTCACACCGCTTGGGAGTGCATTCGATTTAGCGGACTTCGCCAGCCTGGTGCCCTCAAAATGTTTTGGATGACCATTCCCATCCGCCCCAGCCAGCACTCATTGCAAACACTTTCCCTGAGGGTTGCTGCAAGCTAAAACGCAACCACTCAAGCACAAGGGAGAGCTACGCACTACAGGTGTGCACCAAACACAAGATTTTATTCAGACCCCACTTCAGCATTCCAGAAAGTGAGTCGATTCTCCTCAGACCACTTCGGAGGGCGACCATTTTGCCTCAAGTTCAAATCAGAACCTCCTTCCAAAGCTTTGTGTCACTCTACTGGTCATCACGGGGAAACCAGCAAATGGCTGTTGGTTGCCTTTTTGACTAAATTGGATAATTGGGTGGGTGATGCTTGCCAAAGAGATGCAGGGTTTTAAAATTTTATTTGTAATTTATAGACGGCCTGTGAGCCAACTCTAGTCCAACCCCCTGCCATGCAGGAATATGCAAAACAACCAAAAGCAGCACATGGCTAATAATGTACTAACAAGTGTTTATGCAAATTCATAAACAAAAAGTATGTCAGAGTCACACACATAAATGTTCATTGAACAGAAATAGAAGGTGTAGTCGGTCAGTATCACTAAGGAGGCCAAACGCCTTTCAACAGTCAAAAAGTTGCAAATACCTGTATGTGGTGATAGGTGCTCCAAACATAGAACTGTATCTTTAAATTTCCTTAAATTATGTGATTCAGTACACCTGTGGGCAGCCTTTATAATGCTGGTGGGGGGGGGTTGCCTTCAGTATCAGCTTACTGCAATATCAAGTGATTGCTGATCCATTGCTACTTTATGTACCCATAGGGACAATTCATTGGGTATGTATTTATTATTGTTTATACAGGCCTGTAATTTCAATTTCTGTATGATATTTGAATTCAATGGATTTCTATTTATTTCATTTTATTTTATTTATTAAATATTTTCTTGATTTACAAAAAATGTGCAATGTCTCTCATAACATTTTTACAAATAGGTTTCATTTGTTGAGACGTTGGGAAGAAAGGGGGGAAAGAGGTAGATGAGGGAAAGGGGGGTGGGGGTGAGGATGTTTCTGTTTTACTTAATATATGTGGGGGCTTTTGTCAGCGTCGCTTGTGTAGGTTCTCTGCTGTTCGCTTGTGTTCCTTTGGTGGTGAGAGATGTTGGGGTTGGCCTAGGGTGTGGTTGTTCATTTGTGGTTGGCTGTGGTGATCTTTGTTTCGTGTGTGAGTGGGGTGGGTGGGTGTTTTGGATCCGGTTAGCCATAGTGTTGGTGTTGACCTTTAAAGCCCTAAACGGCCTCGGTCCGGTATACCTGAAGGAGCGTCTCCACCCCCATTGTTCTGCCCGGACACTGAGGTCCAGCTCCGAGGGCCTTCTGGCGGTTCCCTCACTACGAGAAGCCAAGTTACAGGGAACCAGGCAGAGGGCCTTCTCGGTAGTGGCACCCACCCTGTGGAATGCCCTCCCACTAGAGGTCAAAGAGAACAACAATTACCAGACCTTTAGAAGGCATCTCAAGGCAGCCCTGTTTAGGGAAGCTTTTAATGTTTGATGGATTTCTGTATTTTAATGTTTGATGGATTTCTGTATTTTAGAATTTCTGTTTTGTTGGAAGCCGCCCAGAGTGGCTGGGGGAACCCGGCCAGATGGGCGGGGTATAAATAATAAATTATTATTATTATTATTATTATTATTATTATTATATTGATTTGTATGCTGTTGGTGGATTTTTGTCATTGTCTAGTTGGGCTGCGTATGTGATAAAGGGGAGCCATACTTTTTCTATTTGTCCCCGTGTCAGTTTCAGCTTATTGGTTAATTTTTCCCATACTATTTGGTACCATTGGTCCATGCTTACTCCTGACAAGTCTCTCCAGTGTCTGGTTATGATGTTTCTGGTTGCTGAGAGTAAGTGGGTTATGAGTTCTTTGTGGTGTAAGTGGGCATTGTTGTCTTGGAAGATGTTTAGTAAGGTCAGTTCTGGGTTATTTCTAATGTTTGCTTGGTTATTTTACATATTTCTCGTATGGTTGTTGTCCAGAATAGTTGGATTTATTGTCAGCTGATGAAGAATCACCATTGAGACAGTTCAACTATCCGGAAAAACTGTCGTTCTACATTATATGTGTGACTCTGACATACTTTTTGTTTATAAATTTGCAGAAACACTTGTTAGGAGCCGTGTGTTGCTTTTGGTTGCTTATAGAGTTCTCTGTTTTGCCGTGGCCTGGGGAGAAAGGGGTGGAAAGTGGAATGTTGTACATGCAGGAATATGCAGCTGTCCCATACAGGGATCGAACCTGCAGCCTTGGCGTTATCAGCACCATGCTGTAACCAACTCAGCTATCCAGGCTGTCAGGGGCAGCCGGGATGCATGAGGCTTTGGCAGCACACACTCTAAAAAGTCCCAAGCCTATGGCTGGCAATGCTGCTTTCTGCAGGGAATCTGTGCCCCATTGAGCTCCCCATGGGGAACTGAGCTGTGCAGCTGATCCAACCACATCTCCACCTGCCCCACAGCAAGCAGGACCCCCGAGCACAGGAGCACCCGCCCCTCCTGCGGTTTCTGGCAACGGCTGTGCATTACTTACACACTCACTCACACCAGCAATGGCAACCAGCCGTCTTTCCCATGTGAGGCTGCTCGGGGATGTTTTCCGCGTGCCAAACAAAAGCGGAGACCTAGGATTCACCTTGCCTTTCAGCTAAGCCTATGCGGAGATCACAGAAGTGGATGTTCACAAGGCAAACAGAGCAAGCATCTCTCTCGGCAGCTGTTGATAGACCAAGCTGACCTCCCGCGTGACTTGTAAGCACAGATAATGGGTACCTGGGAGAAGAAAAGGGGGGGAGCGAAAAGCCTGGACTTGTGAAGGAAGGAGGGGCGTGTGTGTGTGTGTATAGAGAGAGAGGGGGGAAGCAGGAACATTGAAAAGCCTGTTGCGAGGTGCTCTCTAATGGGATTGTGCCGGACAGGAGAGAGAAACCACTACATTCAGTTGCAATGTGTTTGTGGAGGAGAGAGGAGATGTGAATGGCTTCTCGCCTGCTCTCCTGTGTCTTGCATGGCTCCCCTTGATCTCCATCTGCTCCCAAGCCCCCATGACATGGTAGAAGGGGCTCACTCCTCCAGATTGATCTTACAAGTAGCCGCTGTCTACTAACGTTGACTTATGAGCAGCCTTTACTTTAGTTGGGGCTGGGAAAGGAGGGCCACAGTCCATTCCGGGAAACCGTACGGGGGCCATATGCCAGTGGTGGGCGGGGCAATTGATGTAAATTTCACCGTTGGATGCAACAAAGAGTTTCACGCAAACCTCCCTGTTCTCCATTTAGGAAAGTGAAAGGCATTATCCGAGTATGAGAACATGTTCCAGGCAGGCAGAAACAGTATGAAACTGGGCTGGTAAGGGCCGTGGCCTGGGGAGAAAGGGGTGGAAAGTGGAAATAATCCCAAGGATCAGACAGAGAGGATTGAGGAGATGTATTTAGTCCCCAATCCAAGGGTTCCCCATTGCTGCCATATAGTAAGTCTGACTAAATGCAGTGGGGCTTACGTCTGAGCAGGCAGATACTAGATTGCACTTTTAGAATACATTTCAGGATCCCTGTATAGATAGATTGACTCCTGGGTCTTATATCTAACTTGAGAAGGTGGCAAAATTAACTGGCCACTTCCTAAGGGTTGTCATTCTTTTAAAAAGAAGGCTGATTTAATTTCATTTTTATTTAACAGTGTTTATATATTGCTTAACTGCTTTAGCTGAGATTCCTGCATTGCAGGGGGTTGAACTAGATGGCCCTTGGGTGTGGGAGTGATTCTGGGGTTGATGTCGGCAAGCCGCATCAAGCCTGGCAGGAGAGCTGTCAAATGTTAAAGGTTCTTATCGCGTGCAATGCTGGCAAGCCACATTGTACGTCGGTATAAGCATACACGTATCTATAGGTTAGGTCATTAGGACAGAGCAGGGCAGCAGGTCACCATAGGACTGGGCAGAGGTGGGGAGAACAGGATGGAACTGGTTTGGGCAAGTTATAACAAGGAAAGCAGGTCCAAGCCAGAGAGGTTGAACCCAGGTCGGGAGGAAAACAATGGAATGGGGAGGAGATTCTGGGAGGCTAGCAGCAGTCACAAGATTGAGGGGAGGGGGATGTGTAAAGAGTGCACATGTGACAAGGAGGTGTTTGAGGGATACGTGAGGATCAGGCACTTCCCTTATGGAGGGAGAACTGGGTGTTGGCAGGATGTGACACGGGGAAGTTCCACCTTTTCTGGGATGTCCTGGCTGTCATTGGAGGAAGACTGCACTGGTTGTTAATGATTTACTTGGTTACAAAATCTCAATAAAAGGGGGCTCCTGCTTTTGCTCTGGGTCACCCCCGGAATATACTACCTTTGTGTTGCGTCTGTTTGCCACCTCAGCATTGGTGGCGACCCGGACGTGATCGCCCTATTCATAAGAGACTGAGATAGTCTGGATCCTCAGCGCAGCGCGCTTAACGTGAGTATGGGACAACAGGAATCAGCTCAGCGACTGCAGCACGCGGAAGAGTTGAAGGGGCTTATAGAAGCCTCTGGTCAGGTAGTGCCTAGTGTGGAATCACTAGTGGAATTATTGGAGGATATAGAGAGCTATTGCCCATCCTACCCGGAAGCGGGCTCTTTGAATCTGCGGGATTGGGAGAGAGTAGGCACAGTGTTGTTGTCCTCCCCCCGAGCCCCCATAGCGACTGTGTTGTTGTGGCAAAGGTGTAGAGACGCGATAGCAAAGGTAGGGATTGCATTGGGATCTAACCGAAAGAGATCAGTAACCGGCAATCAGGGACCATCCCTGCCCGATTCTCGGCTCCAAGGGGAGAAGGTTAAAACTTCTCCAGTTTCAGCCCCTAAGGCAAAAACAGCTACAGTAGCTGCTAATGCAGAAACAGCAGGGGTTCAGGATGTTAATTCCTTGGGCTCTCCATTGGCCCCTGAAAAGCCGATGGTGAGCGCAGTGTGTAAAGGATTTCAGATGGAAAGAGATAAGGGAGCGTTGTCTAGCGAGGAGTTAGAAGCGGGAATGCAAGCTTTCCCTGTAACTCAGGTTGTTAATGCCCAGGGACAAGCTCAGTACAATTGGTCTCCTTTGTCGTATCAGATTTTGAGAGAACTGAGGAAGAGTATCGCAGAGACTGGGCTGCGTTCGTCGTTTACCCAAGGCTTATTGGAGAGCGTGAGCACAGCCCATAATATGATACCTCAGGATTGGAAAGATCTTTTTCGAATGCTTCTTACGTCTGCTCAGTATGTTGTTTGGGATGCAGAGTACAGAAAGGAGGCTTTACAGGCTGCTGCCAATGCAGGAGGGTTGTATATTGCAGATCAGCTGTATGGGGCAGGTCAGTTCGCTACGCTGGCACAGCAGGCTGTTGGAATTCCTGCTGCTGCCTATCCTATCATTAATGTGTGTGTACTTAAAGCATTTCGCAGGGTTCCAGTATCTGGCAAACCTTTAAAATCCTTTGCCAGTATCAAGCAGGCAGCAACTGAACCCTATGCAGATTTTGTAGACAGGCTTCAGGAAGCTATCTCTCGGCAAGTGGACAATATAGAGGCTTGTGGTGAATTAATGAAGAAGTTAGCTTATGAGCAGGCTAATGCAGATTGTCGTAGAGCATTGCAGTCAGTGGTTGCACGAGGAGATCATCAGCTGGCAGACATGCTTAGAGCATGTTCTGATATTGGTACTAATGTCTATCAAATGGAGACTTTGGCATCTGCTTTGCGTAAAGGTTTTGGTGAAAAGGGTGTAAATAAAATGGGGAATTGCTACAATTGTGGACGCGTGGGGCATTACCGCTCAGATTGTCGACTTCCAGGAGGGGGCGCTCATAGGAATGGAGGAGGGCAAAGTTCTAAGCCAAAAAAGATTTGTCCCAAATGCAAACAAGGTTTTCATTGGGCAAATCAATGCCCTAACTCCTCGGGAAGTCAGCAGGGAAACTGAAGTGCGGGCAGACAGCTAGCCCTAGACCAAATGCTGTCACTAGCGCTCCAGTTGTTTCTGATGTTGCTAAAGCGAAATCAGCCACAAAAGGTAGCGCAGGTATAGATTTGATTAATCAGGAGGATAGATTTGTTTCTTTCCCAGGGGTTGTGGTTCTCATGCCTTCTCAATTGAGGGGACCCTTGCCACAGGGAACTGTGGGTTTAATTCTTCCAAGGTCTTCTGCAGGGAAAAAGGGAGTTTTTGTCATACCAGGAGTTATAGATTGGGATTATGAGGGTGTGATACAGATACAGTTTGAAACCAATGTTCCTATGACATTAAAGCAAGGGGATTCTTTTGCACAACTAGTGATTTTACCTTATGTCCTTCCGGCTGGGGGACAGGCTGTTGTGCGTGGAGCTAAGGGCTTTGGGTCTACTGACCGCGCCTTGCACCCTAATATTTTGGCTGTCACTGAATTTATTAAGGAACAGAAGCCAACCAGGACTTATTTGTTAAATGGTAGATCCTTTGAGGCTGTGTTGGACTCTGGAGCGGATGTTTCGGTGATAGCAGCTTCCCAGTGGCCTCAGGATTGGCCGTGCAGTGAGTCTCCAGCAGTGTGGGGAGTCGGAGGAGCCCAATCAGCACGGCGCAGCACAAATTGGTTAACGGTAACTTCCCTTGAGGGAGGCAAAACAGCACGTCTCAAGCCAGTGATCCTTCCTATCCATGTAAACCTGTGGGGAAGGGATCTTATGATTCAAGTTGATACAAGATTGGTGATAGATGATTGAAATTCATAATGAGCTATTCAAAGCCCACTGCTTTGCCATTAGTATGGCGGTCCACAGAACCAATTTGGGTGGAACAATGGCCTCTTACCAAAGAGAAAATTTTAATTCTTAGAGAGCTGGTAAAGGAGCAATTAAGTGCTGGTCATCTTCAATGTTCTCATAGCGCTTTTAATACCCCAGTTTTCCTGATTAAGAAGAAAAATGGAAAATGGCGTTTTCTCCATGATTTAAGGCTAATTAATAATATTATGGAGCCAATGGGAGTGCATCAGAGTGCTTTGCCTAACCCCAACTTAATCCCACGTGATTTTCAGGTCATGGTGGTGGATTTAAAGGATTGTTTTTTCACTATTCCGTTATGTAAAAAAGACACAAAGTTTTTTGCATTCACGATACCATCAATTAATAATATAGAGCCTAATCAACGCTATGAATGGAGAGTTTTACCGATGGGTATGAAGAATTCTCCGTCAATATGTCAATATTATGTTGCACAAGCATTAAAACCATTTAGAGAGCGCCACCCAGTGGCGTATATTGTGCATTACATGGATGATATTCTTGTATCAGCACCTGTAATTGAACCTGGGTGGCTGGAGGAATTATCCAATGATTTGGCTAAAGCTGGCTTACAAATTGCTCCGGAAAAAATTCAGTTAAAGGAGCCGTTCATATATTTGGGTCATAAATTGTTGCAAACTTATTCTCATCCTCAAATTCCACAGATCAAAATAGAAAGGACAATGTCTTTTGTTCAGCTTCAGCAGTTATTGGGTGCAATTAATTGGCTGCGTCCTTATGTGGGACTTCCTACTAGCATGTTGGCACCCTTATTTGAGGCTTTAAAATCCAAAAAGGAACCAGCAGAGTTGATTTCATTAACATCTGACCAGAAAGCAGTTATACAACGGGTTAATGAGGCTCTTAAATTGATCTGGGTAGATCGTTGCCAGGAAAATGTTCCCCTATCATTGGTTATTATTTCTACGCTTAAAATGCCCACTGGAGCTTTGGTCCAAGAAATTCCGGCACAGGATAAGAAAAAGGCTTCTGTTTTGATTGTAGAATGGCTTTACTTAGCGCACACACCATCTGCAACTATTTATTCCTTATCTCAGATGTGTGCAGACCTGGTCTACAAGGCCAGGGAGAGAAGCAGGATTTTAATTGGTTTTGATTTGGTTAATATAATTGTCCCTCTTCCAATAAGAGAATGGGAGAGGATGGTCAATCTTTCCATGCCTTTACAAATTGCTTTAACAGACTATGTGGGTCGTATTGCCTATCATGTACCTTCTGATCCACGTCTGTTAGCATTTAATCAGGTCCCTCTCACAGTGCATTCTGTAGTGTCACAGCAACCCTTAAAAGGGGCTGTCACTGTGTTCACTGACGGTGGACCCCAGTGGGGTGCGGTAGCCTGGCTGGATCAAGGTAAATGGATAACTAAAATCACCCCTCCACAAAGGTCTGCTCAACGATCGGAGCTTGCTGCAGTGATCTTGGCTTTACAGGAATTTGCAGCGCAAGAGATGAATATAATTTCAGATAGTCAGTATGTCACTCAGGTAGTTCTTGGTCTTCCAGGAGCTTATGTAACTCCCAGCCTGGATGAAAATCTTTTAGGTCTTTTTCTTACATTGCAGAAGTCATTGCAGTCTCGCATACATCGGGTGTACATTGCACACATAAGGTCACATCAATCTTTTCCTGGTGCTCTGTCTGAAGGTAATGCTAGAGCTGACAGAGCTACTAGGGAACAAATTTATGCAATGACTCCCATTGATAGTCATGCTTTTCACCATCAAAATGCAAAAGGTTTGGCTAGGCAGTTTAAAATTCCATTGGAACATGCGAAGGCTATTGTGCAGCAATGTGCTCAGTGCTCTCAGATTGTTGCTTCTCCCTCCACTGGAGTAAATCCAAGAGGGACAGAGTCAAATTCGATTTGGCAGATGGATTGTACTCTGTACACTCCTTTTGCACCCTGGAGTCGTTTGCATGTGACGATAGACACTTATTCTAATTTTTTGTGGGCTACCCCCCAGCGGGGGGAAGCTACCAAGAATGTGATAAATCATTGCCTTAGGACAATTGCAGTTATGGGACGTCCGAAAGTTCTTAAAACTGACAATGCACCCGCATACACTAGTCAGGCATTTGCAGATTTTTGCCAACAGTGGGAGATTGAACATCGTTTTGGAATTCCCTATAATTCACGTGGACAGGCTATAGTGGAAAGAGCTAATTTAACTTTAAAGACTGCTCTTGACAAACATAAAAAAACAGGGGGAACTCATATCCCCCCTGGACTCCCACCTAGACAAGAATGGCTGAACAGAGTTCTCTTTACTCTTAATCATCTCAATATTTCAAATTCAAATTTATCTTCAGCTGTGGAGAACCACTTTGGCAAGAGGGAAAGTTTCCCTCACCCACTGGTTCGCTATCGTGTTTTGCCGTCCCCTGATTGGCTAGGTCCAGCTCCACTCCTAGTGTGGGGCAGGGGACATGCAGCTGTTCTTGATTCCTCAGGAAAAGCGATTTGGGTTCCTGCGAGGTGTGTCAAGCCCTGGAAAGATGGCGTGGCGACGAGGCCTGAATCCACCGCTGTCCAGCCTTCAGGATCCAGTTCCGGACTTGGCGTCGCTCCAGATTCAGGATGCGCACAGGGATCGGGACCGGGCTCCGCGCCAGCATCACCAGCCGACGTGGGGGACGATTAAAGCACTGTCCTCGCAAGCTGTCATTCTGCTCCAGGCGCATGGCATGGACCTTACGCCAGACAATCTTTTGCTCGCTGCCTTTTCCTGCCTTGCTGCAAACTCCGAGAGACTGCGCACTAGCAATGATCCGCGTTCGCAATAAGGACAGTGAGAACTCTGATTAAAAGTTTGCACAAGAAGTCTTCCTTCCGTTGAAGGATGCAGTTAATTTCGTTTCAACGTTTGAAAAGGATTTTTATGCTATTGAGCCCTCGCAAATCGAGAGACTGAGCTTTCTTGCAGCTGCTACATTTAAAAGACTGTTACAGTATTCTATTTAAGTTACTTATAATCTTTTCTACGGTAGGAAGGTTGGATACAATGTTATTTATGTTTTATACTGAGGTTTACATGTTGCAAGGTGTGGAATGTTTACTGTTAAGAGGTTTTGGTTTTGACAGCCCATGCCCATAAAAGCGGCAACTGTTTCATTCTTTGGAAAGGTGGATACAGTATGCACAAGCACACACTCACCCCATTAGTCCCAGTTGTACATTTTAATAAAACTAAGAAAGGGGAGATGTGGGAGTGATTCTGGGGTTGATGTCGGCAAGCCGCATCAAGCCTGGCAGGAGAGCTGTCAAATGTTAAAGGTTCTTATCGCGTGCAATGCTGGCAAGCCACATTGTACGTCGGTATAAGCATACACGTATCTATAGGTTAGGTCATTAGGACAGAGCAGGGCAGCAGGTCACCATAGGACTGGGCAGAGGTGGGGAGAACAGGATGGAACTGGTTTGGGCAAGTTATAACAAGGAAAGCAGGTCCAAGCCAGAGAGGTTGAACCCAGGTCGGGAGGAAAACAATGGAATGGGGAGGAGATTCTGGGAGGCTAGCAGCAGTCACAAGATTGAGGGGAGGGGGATGTGTAAAGAGTGCACATGTGACAAGGAGGTGTTTGAGGGATACGTGAGGATCAGGCACTTCCCTTATGGAGGGAGAACTGGGTGTTGGCAGGATGTGACACAGGGGGAAGTTCCACCTTTTCTGGGATGTCCTGGCTGTCATTGGAGGAAGACTGCACTGGTTGTTAATGATTTACTTGGTTACAAAATCTCAATAAAAGGGGGCTCCTGCTTTTGCTCTGGGTCACCCCCGGAATATACTACCTTTGTGTTGCGTCTGTTTGCCACCTCAGCACTTGGGTCCCTTCCAGCTCTTAAGATTCGATGGATTAATTGCGATGAAAGCTGCTTACAAAGAGGTTGCATCTTCTCCTCCTCCTAAACCAATGTTCCATCAGCCTATGCTTGCAAACATTGCCCACCTGGCATGATTAATGGACGTTGCTTGGGCATTGCACCGTAGAATAAGGAAGCTTTCTCCTCTGTAACCTACAACAGGGCTGGACCGGAGACACCAGTCATTGGCCATGCTTAGATTGGTGCCCACCCCTTTCTTCAAAAGGAAGGGACAGGGTGTGTGTAGCTTGTTGGGTCAACATCTCAGCTCATCCATAGTTGCACAGTTCAGCAGCTGTGCCTTTAGCCTTTTCCTTGTCCATGTATTTGCTGAGATTTATGCACTAGAGTTGGCCTGGACCCAAGTTCGATAGAGTGCCCCAAAATGCCCCCAGCTCCCAACTTCCCCTGCAAGGTGGGAGTTGGCCACACAGGAACATTGCCCCCCCCCCAACTATTATCAGCAATATTATGACAAGCCAGGGCGTGGTTCTCTGGGTGAGCTAATACATAAAGCATTCCTTGGTCTGTTAATCCCTTTGTTGTCCTATAAGCACCGCATCAGATGAAAGAGGAGCACAGCGCTTATATGAAGACAAAGATTTGCTTCTGTCGGGATCCCGTTGGGTGGCTTTCGGGAGGTGAAGTCTGACAGACGAGCAGAATGCTCTAAATGACTATTGTCGGGGATCAAAAGCAGCAGCAACAAGACTTTTTAAAAATTAAAGAGCCGATATCTAACAAAGCTTAAAAGAGGCAGAACTACCCTACCCTGTACATTTAAGCTCCGGGCGAACTGTGTCATTTTCTATGGAATGAATCGCATCAGATCTTTAGATTTGAAAAGAAAGAATCTGTGGTTTGCTTTATTACAATGAGGTTCGTTGGACATGCCTGACTCGGCAGGTGTTTGCAAACACACACACACACACACACACACACACACACACACACACACACACTACAACAACCCAGCATTATTCTGTTGTTATGGCAGGCAGGGTTCCTCTAAAACAAAGTTGAACAACTTTAGCGCGCTCCTTTAAAAAGAGCTTAGGGTCTGTCCCAAAAAGGTGGGAATTTCTGCACCTTTTTTTCTAGGGAAAAAAAGCACTGGGGGCAGAGGTTTATTTCAGGGTGGTCAGTCTACAAGATGCCTTGAGTCCCTTCCAATTTGGGTGGCTTCTGTATCCAACAAGGATGAAAATCTGTAAAGAGGATTGTGCTGCTGCAGACCCTCCAAATGTCCCTATTTTCCAACAACAGTCTCCAATTTACAGAAGCTGTCCCCGTTTCAGTTTTCCTTAAAGGTAAAGGTAAAGGACCCCTGACAGTTAAGTCCAGTTGTGAGTAACTCTGGGGTTGCGGCGCTCATCTCGCTTTAGAGGCTGAAGGAGCTGGTGTTCGTCCGCAGTTTTTCCGGGTCATGTGGCCAGCATGACTAAGCCGCTTCTGGCAAAAACCAGAGCAGCATATGAAAAGTTTACCTTCCTGCCAAAGCCCTACCTATTTATCCACTTGCACTTTGACATGCTTTAGAACTGCTAGCTTGGCAGAAGCAGGGACTGAACAACGGGAGCTCACCCCATCGCGGAGATTCGAACCGCTGACCTTCTGATCGGCAAGCCCTAGGCTCTGTGGTTTAGACCACAGTGCCACCCGAGTCCCGTAACTTTTCCTTAGGAAATCCCTATTTTCATTGGAGAAATGTTGGAGGGTATGGAGCCATGCAACTCCCGAGCCAAGGAGATAAGTAACTATACAACCTCTACAAGACATCTCAAGGCAGCCCTGTATAGGGAAGTTTTTTAACATTTAAAGTTTTATTATGGTTTTATATACAGTGGTACCTCGGTTTGCAATCGCTTCCCGAAGGCACACATTTGCGCATGCGTGAAGCGCTGATAGAGCACTTCTGTGCACACACTGCGCAGATCGCGCAGATCGCATCTGCACATCCGACGCCGCGGAACCCGGATGTAAACACTTTGGATCCGCAGCGGTCGCTCACCGAAGCGATCACAAATGGAGGCGGTTGTAAACCTAGGTTTGACTGTATGTTTAAAACCACCCAGAGTGACTGGGGCAACCCAGTCAGGTGGGTGGGGTTATTATTATTATTATTATTATTATTATTATTATTATTATTATCAATGGTTACAGGTAGGTAGCCATGTTGGTCTGCCGTAGTTGAAACAAAATTTAAAAATTCCTTCCAGTAGCACCTTAGAGACCAACTAAGTTTGTCATTGGTATGAACTTTTGTGTGCGTGCACACTTCTTCAGATACCAAGAAGTATGGTCTCTAAGGTGCTACTGGAAGGAATAATAGGACATCCCTATTTTCCTCAGAGAAATGTTGGAGGGTATGTTGCTGAACTAGGCAATTGCAAGACAATGGCCTTTACTGGCCACTTAAGAGCCATGAATAGCATAACCAAAGGAGTTATTAGATTCAGGTAGGTAGCTGTGTTGGTCTGACGCAGTTGAAATAAAAAATAAATAAAAAAATTGTCCAGTAGCACCTTATAGACCAACTAAGTTTGTTCTGGTATAAGCTTTCGTGGGTGTATCTGAAGAAGTGTGCATGCACACGAAAGCTTATACCTGTACCAGAGCAAACTAAGTTGGTCTATAAGGTGCTACTGGACATTTTTTTTCTTTTATTGTTTTTTCCAAAGGAGTTATTTTGTGCCATAGGCCAGATAGGAAGGCCTTTCCTCTTCCCCATGTGGCTGGTAGATAGAACACCAATAGGAGAATAGTGTGTGAGCTAAGCACAAAGCAGGCTGCAAAGCTGGAGACAGAGACATGCTTCATCCAGGCTGCACCTAAACTTGTGATGAATGAAGATTAGACACTGTTTTGGGGTGTTAGTGCCGTGAAGCCCTCCATCTTCTGGTCAGGTTCTATATATGCATAAGTAAACCATATATCCTAAAGACACTACAGTCTCCCCTAACCCTCATTTGGAGGAAACCAAACCCTGGGTGAGCGTCTGGAACATCTGCTTGGAGATTGGGGTGTTGTTGTTATTATTAACAGCTATATTATACAGCTGTCCAATAATAAGAGTTTTCTGGGCAGCTCACAAAATGAAACAAAAATGCAGTATTAAAATACCACATGAAACAAAAAATTGTCAATGAATTGATTTTAAAAGTGGAACACCACTAAAACACAATTTTAGTATCTCAGCATGGATCCAACATTCTCCTCCTGCTGGCTTCTCCTCTATGTCCAAATCTTGAAAATCACAACTCGTGGTTTTGCTGTCAGCTCCACACTTGCCTTGCCTGTTGGGACAACCTTATGAGAATAGGCATTGACCTACCTCTCCGGCCAATTCTATCCATCCCCTTCAGTTGGATTCCTCCGAGCTCCTCCAGCTCACAGCAATCAAGCGAGATAAGGCTGATGCCAAAACTCAGCTCCACTGAATCTGCAGCTCAGATCTTTGGCATCCTACCAAAACAGTCCTTTTGAAATCCAGTCTCGGCTTAGCAAATTTCATCCTTTTTCCTGATGAATCTGTCTGTCAGCACCCGTAACAGGTTGACAGGATTCTGTGTTTTTCTCAACCGATTTCATTAGATTGCTTTCATAGCAGACTAGCTCTTTCCTTTGTCTCATTATAGCTTGAGTCTTGAGAGTCGTAATCTTGTGATAGCTATGGGTTGTGTTAGAACAATAAATTATCCTGGTGCACCTATAGACTTGGCTTTTTCCATAATTTTTAAACATTATGAGGACTCGGGCCTGAATTTCCAGCAGCCTAAATTCCCTGAGAAATATCCCAAATGGAGGCCGACACCAGTGCTGAGCAGAGAAGGAGGTCTGTCATCAGCTGACAATTTTAAGGAGAGAGAGGGCATCAGCTGCTTACATTGCCATTTCATGAGAGGCAGTGTGGTGTAGTGGTTAGAGTGCCAGACTAGGACCTGGGAGAACAGGGTTCAAATCCCCACTCGGCCATGGAGCTCACTGGGTGACCTTGGGCCATTCACCATCTCTTGGGCTGACACTACCTCACAGGGTTGTTGTGAGGATGAAATGTGGAGCAGGAGAACCATGTGTGCCACCCTGAGACCCTTGGAAGATAAAGGTGGTGTATAAAGGTAATAAATAAATGTACAGGGCTAGCGTAGGCAAAGAGCTCTTAAAATGCAAAAGCACTGTACAAATGCTAAGTATTATTTCCAAAGCGCAATCCCATGCTCATGCTCTCAGTCCATGGGAATCTATGGCGGGTGGGCTTCAATGTGCGCATGGACCTTCCCCACCTACAAAGCAAAACTAGGTTGTGTTGAAATTCCACACACCCTGAGGCACATACTGAACTCTGGATCAGAGCATCCGCCTATCGATTAACATTGCGCAAGACAGACATTCCCACTGACACATGCATTTCCCATGCCCCTCCCCTTGTTCTCCTTATGCACAGGGAATGCATTCTCTATGAATCAATGTAGCAGCTGTTCATAAAACCCTTTATTTGCGCATCGGAAGGGTTTGTGAGAGTTTCACCTCTGCAAAGGAAACACAAGACAGGAGAGCAGCCAAGCAAGAGAGAACTACTTCTGTGAGACTTAGGGGAGTGGGCAAATTTGACAATTTCCATTTCAAAATTCCCCACTATTCAGTTCAGCTCCCTACATTTCCACATCAGTTTGCAATTAAAGGAGGGGGGAGTTCTTGAGAAAGTGCATCAGCATTCGAGTGCTAATTTCTCCTAAGATGCATAGTTCTTGCATGTGGTTTCTCCTCCTATACTCATATCTGCAAAGCTGATTCCCCTACTGTGAGCATTGTTCTGTACAGATTACTGGAAAATTGCACCAAAAAATCCGTAGAGATTTCGTACAGATTGCTGGATTACAAAATTCAGAGAATTTGAAGGCGTTCTGAGTTCGGGAAGGTTAACTCAGAATAGGTAGGTTAACTCAGAATAGGCATATCTGACGAAGTGTGCATGCACATGAAAGCTCATACCAAAATAAAAAGTTAGTTGGTCTTTAAGGTGCTACTGAAGGATTTTTTTATTTTGCTTCGACTCAGACCAACACGGCTACCTACCTGTAATCAGAATAGGTAGGTTCCCCTTGAAATGCAAACTGAATCGAATCTCTAACACACACACACCCGGTCCCTAAATGGATCACACATTATTTTATTGCTGAGCTAAGCAAGGAGAGTACTAAATGAATGCAGTTGACTGGGCAGCCTATAAGTGAAAGGCCCGGTCA
This sequence comes from Zootoca vivipara, assembly GCF_963506605.1. NCBI lineage: Eukaryota > Metazoa > Chordata > Lepidosauria > Squamata > Lacertidae > Zootoca > Zootoca vivipara. Next base: position 54,536,170 of record NC_083286.1, on the reverse strand, counting down.
GCTAAATCAAGACATTTGTGGTGGCCCAGGGTTTAAAAAAGGAGGAGGGTGGGGAGGTTAAATTGTGCCCAATCACTGGGTTACTATGCAACCAGATCAAGTATTTATGCAGGAGGATGTTGGGAAGCGGCAACACCCTTTCTGATGGCTCTGTTGTCTGAAAGGCAGGCTGCCTACCTTTGAATCCCAGTCCCTATATTTGTCTCGGGACAACACAACTGCATGTTACGAACGCTTCTTAAAAGTGTGGGCTACGCAAATGGCATTGGGAACATTAGCGGGGGATGAAAGCAAGCCAGTCAAGGGCACCAACAAGGTGCAAATTGGTTTTTGAGAAAACTGTGCAGCAAAATATTCACAGACGTTCTTTGCAACCACTAGGGCTACTGAAATGAAGTTTGCTTGTTTGGTTCCTAAATATAATTATTCCACTCTGGGGGGAAATATCTGTGTTTCCTATATCATCCACAGAAAGGTAAAGTAAAAAGGTACAGGACCCCTGGACGATTAAGTCCAGTGAAAGGCGACTATGGGGTTGCAGCGCTCATCTCACTTTCAGGCTGAGGGAGCCGGCGTTTATCCACAGACAGCTTTCCAGGTCATGTGGCCAGCATGACTAAACTGATTCTGGTGCAACGGGACACTGTGACAGAAGCCAGAGTGCACAGAAATGCCATTTACCTTCCCGCTGCAGTGGTACCTGTTTATCTTATTGCACTGGGGTGCTTTCAAACTGCTAGGTTGGCAGGAGCTGGGACAGAGCAACAGGAGCTCACCCCGTTGCGGGGATTCGAACCACCAACCTTCTGAACGGCAAGCCCAAGAGGCTCAGTGGTTTAGACCACAGCGCCACCTGCTTCCCTCCAGCAGGGGTACTACATCTCCCCTAACAACCCATATATCTTGAATACACCTGCAGAAATGCACACACACTCACAGAAACATTATGGAGGGGCACTAAGCTTCAGCCCCATCTCAGTTATGGGGATGGCAAAACTGACTAACATTTATTTTGTTATTTAAATAAGGATACCCGTATGGTAAATATTATATGGTAGCCGAAGAATTGATGCTTTTGAATTATGGTGCTGGAGGAGACTCTCGAGAGTCCCATGGACTGCAAGAAAATCAAACCTATCCATTCTTAAGGAAATCAGCCCTGAGTGCTCCCTGGAAGGACAGATCGTGAAGCTGAGGCTCCAATACGTTGGCCACCTCATGAGAAGAGAAGAATCCTTGGAAAAGACCCTGATGTTGGGAAAGATTGAGGGCACTAGGAGAAGGGGACGACAGAGGACAAGATGGTTGGACAGTGTTCTCGAAGCTACGAACATGAGTTTGACCAAACTGTGGGAGGCAGTGCAAGACAGGAGTGCCTGGCGTGCTATGGTCCATGGGGTCACGAAGTGTCGGACACGACTAAACGACTAAACAACAGCAACAACCCGTATGGGAAGCCCCTTTGAGTATATTACGGGGACACGCGTGGCGCTGTGGGTTAAACCACAGAGCCTAGGGCTTGCCGATCAGAAGATCGGCGGTTCGAATCCCCGTGATGGGGTGAGCTCCTGTTGCTTGGTCCCAGCTCCTGCCAACCTAACAGTTCGAAAGCACGTCAAAGTACAAATAGATAAATAGGGACCGCTCCAAGCGGGAAGGTAGACGGCATTTCCGTGTGCTGCTCTGGTTCGCCAGAAGCAGCTTTGTCATGCTGGCCCCATGACCTGGAAGCTGAACGCCGGCTCCCTCAGCCAATAATGCGAGATGAGCGCTGCAACCCCAGAGTCGGTCACGACTGGACCTAATGGTCAGGGGTCCCTTTACCCCATACAGTCATACCTCTGTTTAAGTACGCTTCGGTTTGAGTACTTTCAGTTTAAGTACTTTGTGGACCCGTCTTGAACAGATTAATCCACTTTCCATTACTTTCAAAGGGAAAGTTCACTTCAGGTTAAGTACGGACTTCCAGAACCAATTGTGTACTTAAATCGAGGTACCACTGTGTGTACATATATATATATATGACAGTACATGAGGCAACAGTATGATTTGTCTTCTATTTTCCCTCTGACCAATAAAGAAAAGCCAATTTCTCCTGTCTTTCTTATTTTGCCCTCACATCATTAGTTGGTTTGACCAAATACCGCCTGGTAGTCCAACAACTTTTCCTCTGGCCTCTTTTACAGAAAGGCTCCTCATTGTTTGACAGTGTGTGCTTTCAAAACCCTTGCAGCGGTGATCATCTCCGAAACTAATTCACAGCCTTACTTTGCTTGAACTTTGCCTATACAGTGGTACCTCTACTTACGAATTTAATGTGTTCCGAATGCACATTTGTAAGTCGAAAAAAATTGTAAGTCGAATCCCATAGGAATGCATTGAGAGAAAAAAATCGTAAGTCGAAGCAACCCTATCTAAAAATTCGTAAGTAGAAAAAATCCTATCCAAACCGCATCCAAGATGGCGGACGGAGCTCCATTCGTAAGTAGAAACATTCGTAAGTAGAGTTATTCGTAAGTAGAGGTACCACTGTACACAAATAAAAATACTAAATGTATAGCTTCTTATACCACAAAGAAACAATTCTAATTTTTTTATAATAAAAAGCATCCCTGAATTGTGCCCAGTATATTTGTGCTTTGGGTTCTATCTACCACCCATGGAAATATTTTTATTTTATTTATTTTATTTATATACCATCCTATACCCGAAGGTATATGGAGCCAATCTACAATTCTACGTTTCCAACACTAGCAGAAGTTCTGTATTATTTATTTTATGAAACTTATTAGGAGTTCTGCAGCAGCTGGTTATCCCTTGGATGCAGATTACCCTCAAATTGTTATCGGAGAGAAATTATTAATCATTCAAAAATGATAAAAGCTGAAAGAAGTCTATCTACAGTGAGTTCTGATTTCCTAAGGTTGCAGTGATAGCAGCATGATTAAAGGCCACCCTACCTTGCATTGGGTCCATATACCTTCATGTGTTGTGTTTTCTCCAAAATCTAAAGCTTGCCCAACTCTTAAATCTGCTTAGCTACACACAATGTAATCTATAAGTTTAAGCAACAAGTAATGTTGTTCGCCATGTTCTCTCCTTGCATTTGCCTCCAATTCTCAACAGTTCAGCTACCAAATAATTATTTGACACCAGCTCACAAAAACAGATTGTTTGCTATTTGCACACAGTGACTGTCTTACTTCTATACAATGGCCTGGTTCACTCGTGACAGTATGCCAAACTATGGCTTACTGGGACTGAGCAAATGTGCTGGTTTGCAAGAGAGAAACTTGAGAGTGTCATCTGAATCTGGGATTGTGGTTAAGCTCTCTCACCTCCTTGACCATGAGCTGTAAGCCAAAGTCAAACCTCGGTTTGGCATAATATTACGTGCAAATGTAGCCATTGTTCATCAGGCTCGTATACCCGCCTCCTGCTGTAGAAAGCCAAATAAAAATAAATGCTTGGAAGCGCTGGGACTTTCTAAACTTGTTTTGCATCAACACATTCCATATTGCATATCTAGATTGTGTTACAGTCCACATGCAACTTGATGCAACTTCCACCACCAATTTGGTACCCTCTGTCACATGCTGATTAGAATTACCTAGAACAGAAAATTTTATTGAGGCCAATAATGGGATTTTAGCTGCTGGCATCTGCCTTGCAAATGACAAATTCCCTTGGAACTGTCTTTCCATCTTAACTTCCTGTAAAAAGTCCCAGTGTTCTCTTTTTCCTCTTGCCTCGTTATTTATACATTTCCATTTCATGCTGGAAAAAGGGCTAGGGCTAGGCACAGTGCAGGATGAGGGGTGCAGAGAAGGAAATGGCGGGTGGGGGAAGGCTTAATAAGCATGCCCCTCCTTCCTGTCTTCTCTCCCCTGAAATTGTCCCATTCCCTTCCTTTGCAAGTTACTGGCAAACAGAATGGGACTACCAAGCATCCAGTCCTGGCCTTCTGATCGGCAAGCCCTAGGCTCTGTGGTTTATTATCATTAAAACACAAGTTAGTTCAGCAAGGGACGCGGGTGGCGCTGTGGATTAAACCACTGAGCCTAGGGCTTGCCGATCAGAAGGTCGGCGGTTCAAATCTCCGTGACGGGGTGAGCTCCCGTTGCTCGGTCCCAGCTCCTGCCAACCTAGCAGTTCGAAAGCACATCAAAGTGCAAGTAGATTAATAGGTACTGCTCCAAACAGGAAGGCAAATGGCATTTCCGTGCGCTGGTCTGGTTCGCCAGAAGCGGCTTTGTCATGCTGGCCACATGACCTGGAAGCTGTATGCCGGCTCCCTCGGCCAATAAAGCGAGATGAGCGCTGCAACCCCAGAGTCGGTCACGACTGGACCTAATGGTCAGGGGTCCCTTTACCTAAGTTCTGCAAAATCCTTAAAATAAATATAGGCAACTAAATTAGATAGGGCCCACCAGGAGGAGGAGGAGGAGAAAGCGGAGGAGGGGAAGCCTCTCCTCCTTTCTTTCATTCCTTCCCTTCTCTTCCCTTTATATGTGCTGTTTAGGGAAGTTTTTAATGTTTGATGTGTTAACATGATTTTAATATTCTGTTGGGAGCCGCCCAAAGTGCCTGGGGAAACCCAGCCAGATGGGCGGGTTATTATTATTAATAATAATTATTAACACAGGGAATGAAATTATCTGGCTGTGCCACTGATAATCGTTACCAGCATCACAGGCTTGCCGTGAAGGCAAAACCTATCAAACACAGCAAAGCACTTTAAGATATACATGCTGCCAAACCACCCCAACATATTTTTATTTTTGTGGCATTTTATATTTTTATTTTTGTGGCACACCCCCCCCCCCCGTCTGTCATCCCGTTCCCAAAGGATACTGCCTCGCTTCCCTGTCAGATATCAAACTGGTTCTGAGATTGCTTTGATGAAATAAGGTGGCGTGTCATTTGGGGACTTCCTTGATTGGCAGTGTTTATCTCTGTGGGTACCAAGAAACTCCACTGGAGATTAACTCGAGTTGCCAAGCGAGCCACTTTGGTTGGATGCCAGAAACCGCCACTCCCCATGCCATCTTACTTCCGAGTTCCAAAATTGCTCCTTGCGGGGAACTGTGGTGCAGGGCGTTTTTGACCCGTTTGCAGACGGACAGGTGCTCTTGGACATAGAAAGTTGGCTGGCTGGTACCAAGTCAGACATCTGGGCCCATCTAACCCAGTGCTCTCAACACTGACTGGCAGCTGAAACTATTAAAGAAACTGTTGCCCGGGTCTAAGCTGCTGTTTGCAAGGGCGTGGCTGCTCCATCCGGTCTCCACAGCAGCTAACCAGACGGCCTATAGCAAGTCCGAAAGCAGGACCTGAACACAGCACTGCGCTCCTCAGCTGTGACCCGCAGGAACTTGTCTACAGTCTCCAACGGTGGAGGTGCTGCTACACAGCGACCTGCCAAAGCTTCCTTGAACTTCTCACAGCTGAGGGGAATGCGAGGGGGACAAACAGGTCAGGACCACAATACCCCAAGGACCACTTCTCCCCGTATACACTGTCCCAGACTCTGTGTGTGCCTCCTCCACGTGAAGTCTGGTGGGCGGCAACACAAAAACAGGCCTTTTTGGTGGTGGCTCCCCACTTGTGGAATGCTCTCCCCAGGAAGGTTTGCCTGGTGCCTTCATTATATGTCTTTAGGCACCAGGTGAAAACATTCCTCTTCAACCAGGCCTTTGGGTGATTAGTATTATACAGCCTATTAAATGTGGGGAGGGGGGCTCCCCCTAAAAAAAGCTCACCAACTTTCGGTGCAGTTCCCCCTAAACAAAGGGGTCAACAAGCTCTGGCACCTCTTTTTCTAGAAAAAAGCCCTGCCAACACTTCTTTTTATGCTGTTAAAAACTCTGGTACTTACTGTAATCGTCTCATGGTGAGTTCTCTCCTTTGAGACTTGAGCCTTTTAAATGCGTCTGTGGGAAGGGGGGATATTGTTTTGCTGTTTCAATTATTTTCTTGTTTTTATCCTGTATTTTATTCTGCAAGCCACCCCAAGATCTAATAATAATAACAATTAATAATAATAACAACCCCAAAATTACGGTTTTCACCTGAAGCCCCGTACTAAGCAGTGTAGGATTTTGCCGGTCACTCCAGATGAGGAATGCAAATCTGCGTCAGGATCTAGTTGCAGATGGGTACTGCTGGGTACATGTTAGAATAGTTCCCCCATAGAAAACATAAAAATAATTCTAAAAATCCTTGCATGCAGAATGCTAGCATGTCAAGAAGAATGGTGCTCCCTACCATGCTAGTTTTCTGAGTGCAGGAATTTATTTATTTATTTTGCAGCGAAGCACCTTCAAAGCTACAAGCCCCTGCCTACACAGTCTGAGAAACAGGTTTACCGCCTCAGAAGCTGTTTGCGAAACCCGCCCATATTTCCATTATTAGACGATTTTGCTGAGTGAAAATACAGCCGACAATTTAGAAGAAGAAGAAAACAACAACTCCTTTCCGTCCAGTGAGGAGTTTGACACAACGTGAAAGGTAGCATGGCACTTTGAGCAGAACAACTTGATTTTTTTTAAAAAAAGATTTTTTGGGGGGGGGATAGGGGACGACGACAATATTGCCTTAACAGTTTTCCACCCTTCCATCTAAAGGGTACGATCTAGTCCTTCAGTGATTTAAACACACACACACACACACACACACACACACACACACACCAAAAGAGAGAGAAGCAAAAGCTAAAGATGATTGGACGCCATGAGAATTCAGGCATCAACTCCCCAAACTCTGCAGCAGAACGAGACAGCTGCAGACGCAAGCTGTGAAGAAGATTCATCCAAGGGTTCCTGACCCCGTCTCACATGCCAGGATGCCGAAAGAGAAGAAGTTGCCGGCGGCCATGGGAGATCTCTGGTGGTTGCATTGCAGCAAAGGGGAAAGGCCAGGCAAGTCAGAAACAGCCGTGTCCTGCTGTTATTGGTATTGACAATTAAAACGAAGAACGGAAGCAGGAAAGAAACAGTAATAGGATTTGTGCAATGCTCTCCCCGAGTACTCAGAGGGCTTTATTATTTAAATAATGTGATTAAAGGTTAGTCAGTGTTGCCATCCCCATAACTGAGATGGGGCTGAAGCTTAGTGCCCCCTCCATAATGGTTCTGTGAGTGAGAGTGTGTATTTCTGCAGGTGTATTCATGATATGAGTGTTAGGAGGGAGGTAGTACCTCTGCTGGAGGGAGCAGGTGGCGCTGCGGTCTAAACCACAGAAGGTCGGCGGTTCGAGCCCGCACGATGGGGTGAGCTTCCCATTGCTCTGTCCCAGCTCCTGCCAACCTAGCAGTTCAAAAGTGCACCAGTGCAAGTAGATAAATAGGAAAGGTAAACGGTGTTTCTGTGCGCTCTGTTTTCTGTCGCGGTGTCCCGTTGTGCCAGAAGCGGTTTAGTCCTGCTGGCCACATGACCCGGAAAGCTGCCTGTGGACAAACGCCAGCTCCCTCGGTCTGAAAAGCAAGATGAGCACCGCACCCCATAGTCAATTTTGACTGGAATTTAACCGTCCAGGGGCCCCTTACCCTTTAGCTTTAGCTTAGTACCTCTAGTGCAGGCATGCCCAACCTTCGGCCCTCCAGATGTTTTGGACTACAATTCCCATCTTCCCCGACCACTGGTCCTGTTAGCTAGGGATCATGGGAGTTGTAGGCCAAAACATCTGGAGGGCCACAGGTTGGGCATGCCTGCTCTAGTGGCAATACTACGATAAACAGTGCTGTTTTGGGGGGGGGATAAACAGTGCTGTTTTTCTGGGGGAAAGAGGTTCACCACCTCATCCTCTTAGAATGGCAATGGTACCCACCTGAGAGGTGCTGGGAAAAAGTCCTGAGGATAAATCTAGAATGATGGAATGAGAAAGCTTACACTGAACAGGAATTGTGGGGTGAGTGTGGCCCTCCAGGCCTCTATATTTAGCCCTTTGGACTCTTCCCTGGTCATACCTCATCTCCTGCTTGCTACGGCTGCTCTCTTCAGCCTCCAACCCTGGAGGGAGAGCAAAGCCATCATGGCTAGTGGCCATTGAGAACCTTGTTCTCCATGATGACTATCCTCCCTCTCCACTGTCAGAAGTAGTTGTTGGAATCCATCCATCTTGGGATCGGAGCAGTGTACCGCTGCACCGCTGCATCGCACCGTGCATCCAGGTTTCAGCTCCAGGACCCAAGGAACCCAGAATGGCAACCGACAGCAGCTTCTTGCCATTCAAACCAGCATCAGGAGACTGGGAAGGGTACGCCGCCCGTTTCAACTTCCTCCTGCAAGCGAAAGAAGTCACCAACGATGCCATGAAGAGGGCGACATTCTTCAGCGTCTGTGGAGAGGAGACGTTTGAAATCGCCCGGGCTCTCCTTGCACCTAGAGATGTCGCTACCGTCTCTTACAAAACAATAATGGAACGGCTGAAGGAGCACTTTTCACCACAGCCCTCGGTGGTAGCTTGCCGAAATGCCTTCTACGCAAAGCGGCAAGCCCCGGGGGAAACCATAACTGGGTTTGTGACCTCCCTCCGCCAAGCCGCCCGGTTATGCAACTTCTCAGAGTTGGAGAACATGCTTCGTGACCGCCTCGTCGGTGGCCTGAGGGACGAGATGTTGCAACGACGCCTCTACGCCAAAAAAGACCTCACGTTCCAGATTGCTCTGGAGGAAGCCCTGGCAACCGAAGCCGCCGAGAGGTCAACGCAAGAGGCACGACCGGCCCCGCCATCCCAACCGAGGGTCTACCACGAAGACCTCACCGACGAATCCGAATCTGACAGGGAGGAAGTACACCGAGTACAGCGGCGCACTCAAGCAGCACACACACCACAGCAGCCTCGACGAGAAGGAGGGAACTGTGCAAGCTGCGGGGAGAACCACGAGAGGAGGACCTGTCGTTTCCGCAACGCAGAGTGCAGGCAGTGCAGAAAATTGGGACACATCGCCCGGGTGTGTCGGGCTCGACTCACCCGTCGACAAGCATCAGATGATCGACCCAGGAGCCCCAGGTCACACGGCACCATGCACCAAGGCAACTCGACGGAGATCACGGACTACCAGGTATTCCAGTTGCCCCATCCCAGCACAGAGAAAATTTATATAGAGGTACAGATAGAGGGAGCCCCATGCCGCATGGAGCTGGACACGGGTTCAACTCTATCCATAATCTCGGCCCGAACATTAAGGGAACTGTGCCCTAATGGGGGTCCCAAACTAAGGCCGGCCCCATTCACCCTCCGGGACTTCCAGAAACGTAAGGTCCCTACAATGGGGGTGGGGACCTTCAGGGTGCAATATCGAGGGCGAAAGCAACAATTGGACTTGCTGGTAGTTAAGGGCCCCTACGTTAGCTTACTGGGACTGGCATGGTTTGGACCTCTGGGGCTAGCCGTTACCGGGGTGAACCGCACTAGCTTACAAGTGGACGTGGACGCCATATGCAAAGAGTTTCCAGGGGTTTTCGATGGGGCATTGGGACAATATACAGGACCCCCCATTGCCCTACAGCTAGACCCCGCTGTACGACCCATCAGGCACAAGGCCCGCCGGGTCCCGTTCGCCCTGAAACCCCGCATAGACGAGGAATTGGACCGGCTCGTGGAGCAAGGAGTGCTGGAGCCGGTGCCCAACGCCCCCTGGGAAACTCCAATTGTCACACCCGTCAAGCCTAACGGTTCGGTCCGCATCTGTGCAGACTACAAATGCACCATAAACAAGGCTCTCACGGCCCATGCATACCCAGTGCCAGTGGTCAGCCATGTCCTCGCCACCCTGGCTGGGTCAAAAATCTTTGGCAAACTGGACTTGGCCCAAGCGTATCAACAGTTGCCTGTGGACGAAGCCACAGCAGAGGCTCAGACGATTGTGACGCACAGAGGGGCATTCAGAGTAAAGCGGCTGCAATTTGGCGTTAGCGTGGCACCAGGCATATTCCAGAATCTAATGGACTCTCTCCTTAAAGGGATTCCTGGCGTCACCCCCTTCTTCGATGATGTACTGATCGCCGGGCCCACACCAGAGGAATTTGAGGACCGCCTCCGCTCCGTCCTGCACCGTTTCCAGACGGCGGGCCTCAAGGTGAAGCGGGAAAAGTGTTTACTGGGAGTGCCGCAGGTGGACTTTCTGGGATTTAAGGTGGACGCAGAAGGGGTCCATCCAACCGGTGACAAGGTACGGGCCATTTGTGAGGCCCCAGCGCCCAAGAGCAAGCCCGAACTTCAGTCATTCTTGGGACTATTTAACTTTTACCATGCCTTCCTTCCCCATAAGGCAGCGGTAGCGGAGCCCCTACACAGACTCCTAGATAAAAGGGCCCCTTGGGTGTGGGGCCAGCGACAAAGGGCCGCATTCCAGGCAGTCAAGGACTTGCTCGTCTCAAACTCGGTCTTGGCACACTTCGACGAGAGGCTGCCAGTGGTGCTGGCATGCGACGCCTCTCCCTATGGCATCGGCGCTGTCCTGGGACACCAACTCCCGGATGGAAGAGAGGTGCCGGTGGCATACTTCTCCCAGACGCTTGCTGCTGCCGAACGAAACTACTCACAGATTGACAAGGAGGGTCTGGCAATCGTGAAGGGCGTAAAAAAATTCCATGATTTCTTGTACGGGCGGCCCTTTACCATAGTGACTGACCACAAGCCGTTGCTTGGCCTGTTTGCCCCCGAGAAGCAGACCCCCCAAGTGTTGTCTCCACGTGTCCTCAGGTGGTCAATTTTCCTTGCCGGCTACCAGTATGCACTAATCCACCGCCCTGGGAAGGCGATGGGCCACGCAGACGCACTCAGCAGGCTACCACTACCAGAAACAGGCCCCGACCCAGCGCCTGCGCAAGAGGTTATGACCCTGGAGCTGCTTCCCGACCGACCCATTCAGGCACAAGAAGTTGCGCACCATTCCACAAAAGATAGGGTCATCTCCCGGGTCCTGGACTGGGTGTGGCGAGGATGGCCCAGCAGCAGCCCCGGGCCAGAATTCGCTGGCTACACAAACCGCAAACATGAACTGTCGGCCCACAAGGGGTGCCTGTTATGGGGAAGCAGGGTTGTTGTTCCCCAGCCCCTCCGCAAAAGGGTCCTCACAGCCCTACACGAGACACACCCAGGGGTAGTGAGGATGAAGGCCCTTGCCAGGAGTTATGTGTGGTGGCCGGGGATTGACAGAGAGATAGAGGCCTGGGTCCAACACTGCCAGACCTGCCAAGAATCCCGCCCGGATCCCCCAAGGGCCCCAGTCCAGCCCTGGGAGTCCGCCCGACATCCATGGTCACGCTTGCACGTGGACTTCGCTGGCCCCTTCCAGGGAAAAACATTCTTCATAGTGGTGGATTCCTACACCAAATGGCTGGAGGTCGCACTGGTACCGTCCACTTCTACGGCGGCAGCCATCCGGGTACTACGTAAGCTGTTTGCAACCCACGGGCTCCCTGACACCCTCGTCTCGGACAATGGAACCGCATTCACGTCAGAGGAGTTCCAGACCTTCACAGCGCAGAACGCCATCCGCCACATCCGCTCAGCACCATTCCACCCTGCCACCAATGGCCAAGCGGAGCGCATGGTGCGGACCACCAAGGACAGCCTCCGCCGCATAACACAAGGGGACTGGGAATACCGCCTTGCCGCATTTCTTCTAGCACAGCACAGCACCCCAAGCACAACGACGGGCCGGAGCCCAGCTGAACTACTCATGGGCCGGCGCCTTGCAACTAGACTGGACCGACTTCACCCCGACAGAGCTCAGGATGAGGTAGTGGTGGGGAAAGGCAGGAACCCCCGGACATTTGTGGCCCAGGACCCAGTGTATGAAAAGAATTTTGGGGCAGGCCCAGCATGGGTACCCGCCACAGTCACCAAGGTGACCGGTCCTGTGTCATACGAGGTACTAACGGAAGGGGGGCAATGTTGGCGCCGCCACTGCGACCAGCTACGGCGACGATTCCCAGGAGGAACCCGGGAGGAGAGCGGGACAGAGGGGTCCCAAGGGGACAGCAGGGCAGTGAGGCCTGTAGAGCGAGAGGGGTGGGCAGGGGAAGCAGAAGCAGTAGGCACAGAGGGGCGCCCCGAGGCTGGAAGGACACCGGAACCAGAGTCACAACCTAGTGGTTCAGTGGCGCCAGACCAGACAGCCCCGGCACAGCCAGCAGCCTCGGAACACGAGCCAGAACCAGAACCCCTGACCAAGGAACACCCCAGGCCACAACGCACACGGAGGCGGCCAGCAGACCTTGGGGACTACAAATGCAACTTCCCGGGCAGGACTGGAACTTAGAGGGGAGGGGTGTTATGTACTGAGCTGAATCCTAGAACAATAGGATTCAGAATCAGCGGGAGCTACCCAATCCAACTCCAGGTGGAAGTGAATCCGCAACCTGATTGGCCTGCTGGAGCAGCCAATCAGGCGGCTGGCAGAAGTGAATCTGCTACCTGATTGGCCTGTAGGAGCAGCCAATCAGGCTGCAGGCAGAAGTCAATCCACAATATAATTGGCCCACAGGTGTAGCCCTGAAGTAGCCAATCACGCAAGGCCCATTGTGTAAATAATGTATATAAGCAGATGGTTTTGGGAAAAGAGCCATTCGTCTTCTCTTCTTCTCCTTGATGAATATGAGCTGAATAAAGAGCATGAAATTCACTCTCGACTCCGAGTATATTTCAGTACCTTTGGGGATGAACTCAAACGGTTGGAAGGTTGCAGTGTCTGCTGTGACTGTAGAGACCAGGCATCCCCAAACTCCGCCCCTCCAGATGTTTTGGCCTACAATTCCCATCTTCACCGACCACTGGTCCTGTCAGCTAAAGATCATGGGAGTTGTAGGCCAAAACATCTGGAGGGCTGCGGTTTGGGGATGTCTGGTAGAGACCAATATCGGAGAGACATGTTTTGTTGCAGCTGGGGCAGATGAAAGCACCCAGTTGTGCTGCTACAGGCGCACCATGGCGTTTCTTCTCTCTGTGCTCCTCCCAGTGGTCATTCCTCCTCTGGTCACGTCTATGGGTGCACAAACTGTCTGTCTCCAGGCGCTGCAGCCACCTGCGAGGGATTCCCACCCAACAGAGTTGATGTTGCCATCCTTCATGTCACATTGGCAGACATTTTTGTAGGGCAGAGTTGATCTGCCAGCGGGCCTGGTGCCTGAAGCCAGCTGCCTGTAGAGCACATCCTTGGGGATCTTGCTGAGACAGGAGTGAGAACAAGCTGGGAATGTGGGCTTGGGAGAGCACACAGTTATACCTCTGGGGAGGAGAGTGCTGTTGTGCTCAGGCTCTGTTTGTGGACTTCTCACAGGCATCTTGGTTGGCCAACGTGAGAACAGGAACCTGGACTAGATTCCAATCCACCAGAGCTTTTCTTATGTGCTTGGAAGGACAGCAGCGGACGAACGTGGTGATAGAATTAGTTAATCCGTCTGGGCAGGTGGGAGTCCGACTTACTGATGAACAGGGTCCCAAACTGTTATGTACAGTGGTACCTCGGGTTAAGAACTTAATTCGTTCCAGAGGTCCGTTCTTAACCTGAAACGGTTCTTAACCTGAGGTACCGCTTTCACTAATGGGGCTTCCCACTGCCACTGGCGCGCGATTTCCATTCTTATCCGGGGGCAAAGTTCTTAACCTGGAGCAACCACTTCCTGGTTAGCGGAGTTTGTAACCCAAAGCGTCTGTAACCCAAGGTACCACTGTACAGTGGTGCCTTGACTTACGAATTTAATTCGTTCCGAAGGCACCTTCGTAAGTCGGAAAATTCGTAAGTCGAAAAACGCCATTGGAAACGTGATTTCCCATAGGAATGCATTGAAAACGGAAAATTTCGTAAGTCGAAGCAACCCTATCTAAAAATCCGTAAGCCGAAAAATCCCTATCTAAAACCGACATGTTTTTTTCGGATGTCAAGACATTCGTAAGCGCGCGGCCATTACTCCCATTCGTAAGTCAAAAAATTCGGTTGTCGAGTCGTTCGTAAGTGGAGGTACCACTGTACTAAGTTTGGATCCTAGAACAATAGGCAGGTAGGATCATAAAAGGCAACAACCTGATTGCCCGGCAGGAGCAACCCAATCAGACCCCAGGAGGCAGATAATCAGCCTATTAGGCCAGTAGGATCTTAGAACGCAACAACTGATTAGCCTGCAGGAGCAGCCCAATCAGGCTCCAGGAGGGAAACAGAATCAACCAATTAGATGGGATTCAATGTGTAAATAATGCATATAAAGCCTGAGGTTTGGGGGGGAAATTCATTCACTGTTTTAGAGCTGCAATAAAGAGCACGAAATCACTACGCGACTCGGAGTATATTTCACAAATCATTCTATCAGTCTCGCGGGCTAATGCAACAGATGAACCTATTATGGTGACAGATGCAAAGATCTCTGCGCTGAGCGGGAAATTGGCTGCAAAGACCCTTTTCCTCCCACCCCCTCCCTGGCCCCACTGCTGACCTGCACTCGTTTGCTCCCAAGCCAGGAGGTTAGGTGGATATGTGGACCAAAGGGGGCTTGAGGGGGTCTTTTAAAGTGCGGAGCTTGGCAGGCGAACGGGGTGCTGAGCGCGGAGCACACCTGCCTGACCTCCCTCCTACTCCTCGGCAGGAGTAAGCCGGCAGCAGCTGCTCTCATTAATAAAACAGGCCTTGCCTCCCTTGGGTTCACCGCGGTGCTCATCAAGATTTCACCTTCTGCTCAAGCAGCCAGTGCCACTTCGTACCCTGCGCTGAAGAGAATCGGGGCTGTCAGTTCATCTCCGCCTGACATACCGGAAAGCGCGGAAAGACAGGGGGTGGGGGAAATACCCACACAAAATGTGAAATGGAGACAGGTTTCTCCTGTGACCTAAAGGATAAGAAGGCAGTGCCTATATTTAAAAGTGGCTTGAGGGGGTAGCTAATGAGAACTGGCCCATTTAAGCTTTATGCCCGGGCCCATTCTCTTGAATGATCAGCGTAAACACAGACCCAGGAGGAAACTAAAACTTCCACAGCTGGTATTTAGGTTGCTACACTTTGCCATTTCAGGTTGGGCAAAATTTCACTGGGCATAACACACACTCCAGCACTGCGGTCTAAACCACGGAGCCTTATTTTTTTGGACATGGGCAGCATGCCCATTGCACACACATGTTTATGGGGCAATATCTGACCTGATATTTGTGCATTCATAAGTGTAAAAGGATGGCCAGTTGGTGCCAGTCCTTACAATGGATGTGGGCAGGGGCAGAGGTTGCTGCTGCACTGTTGCCCTTTATATCTACCAGAAGAAAAGCCACAGCTTAGTAGTAGGACACCTGCTTTGCATGCAGAAGGTCCCTGGTTCCATCCCCTGCATCTGTAGGTAGTGCTGGCTGAATTCCTAGGGAGAAACTGTGCAAACAACACTGAGCCAATGGTCTGATTCAGCATAAGGCACGTTCCGATGTTCCTACTAAGAATCGAAAGGAGTTGGAGGCTGCTAGACTATGGTGGCACTGTGGTCTAAACCACGGAGCCTCTTGGGCTTGCTGATCAGAAGGTCAGCGGTTCAAATCCGCACGACAGGGTGAGCTCCCATTGCTCTGTCCCGGCTTCTGCCAACCTAGCAGTTCAAAAGCACACCAGTACAAGCAGATAAATAGATACCACTGTGGCGGGAAGGTAAACGGTGTTTCTGTGCACTCTGGTTATGTCACAGTGTTCTGTTGCGCCAGAAGCGGTTTAGTCCTGCTGGCCACATGACCCAGAAAGCTGTCTGTGGACAAACGCCAGCTCCCTCGGCCTGAAAGCGAGATGAGCGCTGCAACCCCGTAGTCGCCTTTGACTGAAATTAACCACCCCGGGGGTCCTTTACCTTTTACCTTTCAGTAAGAGAAATGGAAAAGCACTCACAGGCATACAGATTTGTGGTTTTAGCAGTGTTCTATGGTGAGTGGAATTTCTAAACCCCAAAAAAATACCCTTCAGAAGCGTATAGAAGCTGTATATTTTTTAAGACGCTTATTGTCAGAAGACTCAGGTAGGTAGCTGTGCTGGTCTGACGCAGTCGAAATATATTTTTTAAAAAATACAAAAATTGTCCAGTAGCACCTTAGAGACCAACTAAGTTTGTTCTTGGTATAAGCTTTTGTGTGCATGCACACTTAGAATATCTGAATATCTGAAGAAGTGTGTATGCAGACGAAAGCTTATTCCAAGAACAAACTGAGTTGGTCTCTAAGGTGCTACTGGACAATTTTTGTATTTTTTAAAAATATATTGATTGTCAGAAGGTTAAGGCATCATCGCCAACTAACTCTGTTTACCAGAGAGAGTTCTTATTCTCTGATACATGTCTCTTGGAAAACATCCAGTTTACGGCCCACTTTATCACACCCCTTTAAAAAGTCGTGACTTCCCCCAAAGAATCCTGGGAACTGTTTGGAACTGTCCAGGGGTCGGAACCGTCCAGGGGTCCTTTATCTATTCCTCTTTTTTTTACAATCTTGAGAAAACAAGTCGTTTCCTCCCAGGAGGAAGAGATGTCTGATGTTCCTCCTGCCTGCCTGTCGTAGTTCACTCACATTACAGGGCTTCTCTATGCACCTGTGAACATCATCCGCTGGAGATGCGAGCATAGTATGTAAGATGCCTTTATCAGGTCATAGAATCATAGAGTTGGAAGGGACCCCAAGGGTCATCAAGTCCAACCCTCTGCATTGCAGGAATCTCAGCTGAAGTGTCAATGGCCGATTGCCATCCAACCTTTGGACTCTCCAAGGAAGGAGAGTCCACCGACTCCCGACAGCTCTTGCTGTCAGAAAGTTTTTTCTGAATGTTTAGTCAGAATCTCCTTTCTTTGAAGTCCTACCATCCAGAGCAGGAGAAAACAAGCTTGTTCCCTCTCCCATGGGACAGTCCTTGAGATATTTGAAGATGGCTATCATATTTCCTCTTTTCCAGGCTAAACATATACAGCTCCTTCAACCACTCCTCATAGGTCAGACTTCTGGTCCATCCGTCTAAGGACTGTCTACTAGGAAGGGAGGTAGCTCAGTGGTACAGCCTCTCATTTGCATGCCAGGAGGTCACAGGTTCAGTCCCCGCCATCTCAGGTAGGACAGGGAAAGATCCTGGCCTCAGATCTTGCTGCTAGTCAGTGTGGGCAATACTGAGCTACATGGAGCAGTGGTCCCACTCAGCACAAGGCAGCTCCCTGTGCTCTGTGTTGGCAGAAGGCAAGTTGGCAGCCCAAGTGCCTCCCATCACAGCATGCAACTAGGAAAAGGCCTCCCCCCCCCCCCCCCCGGAAGCTGCGTGTTTGAGGCTGTTTTTGCAAATTATTTCCTCCTGCAGCTGCCGATTTTTCCATGCCTTCCGGGCAGTTGAGTGTGACATTTGGGAACTCGCTACGCATCTTTCCGCATCAATTCTCAGCGGTGTGCCGCTGACCATGTTCTCTGTCAATTAAAAACCGAACAAGGTAAGTGGCTTCTGTGCTGATACGGGAAGAGGAGAGGCGGGAGGATGAGAAAGGGGAAGGTCACAAGCACCACTTGCCATTCATCTCAAAGGTGACAGAAATCGGGTGCTGTTTGCTTCCTGATTGTGCTACACTACCCATTTATACAGGTAGGGAAATAGCATTTACCCCTCGTTGCTTATGGAGAAATCTGAAGAACGCTCCACTAGTTATAAGGCAGGCACCCCCAAACTGCGGCCCTCCAGATGTTTTGGCCTACAACTCCCATGATCCCTAGCTAACAGGACCAGTGGTCAGGGATGATGGGAATTGTAGTCCAAAACATCTGGAGGGCTGAGTTTGGGGGTGCCTGTTATAAGGTGTGTTGGAGGCAGTTGGAGACTGCAATGGGTCTTAATACCAGTGCCTAGAATTCAGTGCTCTAGTGGATCCTGCTTGTGGGTTTCCCACAGGCACCTTTTTGGCCACTGTGGGAACAAGATCCTGGACTAGATTGGCCATTGGCCTGATCTAGCAGAGTCCTCTTATGTCGTTATGTGTTGTATAGGCCCATCTTTCGCTGCCTGGTGCCATCCAGATGTTTTGCATGGCTGCTCCTCCAGGGCTACCTGTAGCTGGTGAGAATTGCAGTCAAAAACATCTGGAAGGCACCAGGCAGCTCTCACCTAGCAGAGTTGCCGTCACCTCCAAACAGACCCTGGGATCCAGGTTTTTTTTTTACAGCAGACCTCCATGTGATACGCAGCTGCATCTCCACATCAAGCTCTTCCCTTCTGTTCCTCCTGGTCAGCTATCCCTTATCGTGACATTATTGCTGCATACTTTTTCCTTCTCTCTGCCACCAGTGATGATGGGGAAATTGTCCATTGTGACGGCGTTTGTCCGCAGACACAAGGCCGGCTCTAGGTAGATCCCCGGTGGCGCGGTGTGCCAGGGCACCGGGCTGGTAGGCTGGGCGCTGCGCGGCAAAGCTGCGCGGAAACCATGCTGCACCCTGCGAGGGCGGGGGCGCCGGAGCGATCTCCGCCCCTCAGCACCAGGGAGCGCGACCTGCTCGAGACTGCCCTGTGCAGACAGCTTCTGGGTCATGTGGCCAGCATGACTAAGTCGCTTCTGGCGAACCAGAACAGCACACGGAAGCTCCATTTACCTTCCCACCGGAGCAGGACCTATTTATCTACTTGCACTTTGATGCGTCCCTTCTAAAGCCTGCCTAGTTTATTATTATTTTTAAAAAGTTCCTCCATCCACCCCCTCCCCAAAATTTATTGTTTCTGATACCTAAAGCCCTTTTGACGTGGAATTGGCTGCAAATCATTGCTGTCTACATTTTATCCCACATTTTTTAAAAAGAAACTTTATTAATTCACTTTAAAAACATTACAAAAAAACCAATGCAAATTCTCCTTCAAAACAATGTCACTATTCACAAATCTAAACATTGTAAATAAATAAAATTAACTTCCCAACTCCAACACATCGCTTCGCTTTAAATTTTCCTCCTTTCTTGCGTTGCTATTCTCCTAAAATGAACCTATCATATATTTCTTTCTTATCATATTTTCCTCTTAATTCCCCTGTAATCCTCTAATCTAAACAAATCACTAGCTCCATTTTAATATCTTTTTTCTTAAAATAATCCTCAACATATTCCCATTTCTTTCTTGACATTTGTTTCGGCATACTCCTAATTGCAACAGTCATTCTATCCAAATTCATAAATTCCACTAATTTCAACTGCCATTCTTGTAGGTGCCTCCTCATTTTTCCATTTTTGGCCTATTAGCAGTCTTGCCGCCGCACAAGGTCCCACATTTAGGACCTTGAGGTGTCATGCATCATTCTCCCCATCCTGTCTGTTTTGCTCTCAAGAACCCTGCGAGGTAGGTTAGCCTGAGAGGCAGTGATTGGACCAAGGTCACCCAGTGAGCTTCTTCTTTTCTTATTTTTTAAAAAGTTTTTATTTATACTTTTCAAATTTATACATTTTATGAATTTTACAATCATTTTGACACTTCAAAGTTTGACTTCCTTCCCACTCTTTCTGCGGTTCCTTAAATTTATTTATATGCAGTAGATAATAAAAAATTATTTTTAATATCTACTGCATATGCAAATTCATTTAATTTGCTCTTTTAATTATCTACTTTAAATATATACTGTTAAGAAACTGCATGCTATTACAATAATTCTGCCAATGTTTCTGTTTGCAATTTATCTGTAAATATTCAATAAACTGTTTCCATTCTTTTATAAAAAGTTTGTTATCTTGATTTCTTATTATTCCAGTGAGTTTTGCCATTGCTGCATATCCCACAAGTTCTCATTTCCATTCTTCCTTTGCTGGGACTTCTGCTTCTTTCCATTTCTTGGCAAATAGCATTCTTGCAGCTGTAGTAAAAAGGTAAAGGTAAAGGGACCCCTGACCATTAGGTCCAGTCGTGACCGACTCTGGGGTTGCACGCTCATCTCGCATTATTGGCCGAGGGAGCCGGCGTATAGCTTCCAGGTCATGTGGCCAGCATGACAAAGCCGCTTCTGGCGAACCAGAGCAGCCCACGGAAACGCCGTTTACCTTCCCGCTGTAGCGGTTCCTATTTATCTACTTGCTTTTATCTACTTGCTGCTGTAATAAATTTCTATACAATTTAGGTAGTTCTGTCCCTATAATTCCCAAAAGATTCATGGCCAAGTGGGGATTCGAACTCAGGACTCCCCAGCTTTAGTCCAACCCTCTAGCAATAGTAGTTCTCATATAAATTTCCAGGCGGCTCTCTTGGGGCTTCCATCTCACAGGACCTGCATTGCAACTGGGGAGTGTGAGAAAGGATCTTGTGTTTCCCAGCAGAACATTATATTAATTCTGCTTTACGTCTCAAAAATGGCCATGCTATCTTGCCTTTTTATAGTGTGTGTGTGTGTGTGTGTGTGTGTGTGTGTGTGTGTGTGTGTGTTTGCTTACTGGTGGCACTTTGCCAATGGAAGCACTTCAGTTTGGAGACAAGGTTATTGCCTTGTAAATCAGCATGAGGTTATTGCTAATGCCTTTTAATTAAAAACCTAATAATCAGCTGCCTTTGTTTTAACTCTTAAGGAGAACTGTGAGGGGCAAGAGTCTTGTTGGCATGGTCTGGGGGCAGACAGGCACAGCTGGCAAAGGTATTAGCGCTCATTGTCAGAAGATGAAAATGAAATGTTGTTATTATTCTTTCCCATTCTCCAGTACACTGACGTATCAGAGCCGGAATTAAAGTGTGCCCTTCAGCTCTCTTCCCCTCAGCTTAAAAGCGGGCCACTCAATTTATTTCTTTTCCATATTTAGAACACTTATAAACTGTTGGGTCAAAAAGATTCGAAACCATTAATTGTGCGTTTTCTTTTAAAACAGATTTAGGGTGCTGGATTACTAGCTTGAATTGGGTAACAGTACAAACGTGGGTGGCGTTGTGGTCTAAACCACAGAGCCTTGGGCTTGCTGATCAGAAGGTTGGCGGTTTGAATCCCCGCAACGGGGTGAGCTCCCGTTGTTCGGTCCCAGCTCCTGCCAACCTAGCAGTTCGAAAGCACGTCAAAGTGCAAGTAGATAAATAGGTACTGCTCCAGCAGGAAGGTAAATGGTGTTTCCGTGCGCTGCTCTGGTTCGCCAGAAGTGGTTTAGTCATGCCGGCCACATGACCCGGAAGCTGTCTGCGAAGCCGGCTCCCTTGGCCTATAGAGCGAGATGAGCGTGCAACGCCAGAGTCGTCCACGACTGGACCTAATGGTCAGGGTACCTTTTCCTTTACAAACCTTTACATGCCTGTTTCAGAACACTGTTCAGCCAGACTAGAGATTTCAGGGTGTAGAGACTCATTCTAATTACAGCTTGAGAAGCCAACTAACTGATGAATTTAAAATGGCATATCTATCTATCTATCTATCTATCTATCTATCTATCTATCATCTATAGAGATATAAATATGTCTACATTTGCCACTGACTTAATTTTGCCATTTCCTGTATTACCTGTGTTTCCCCTTTTTTTAGACACCGTCTTATAACTTTTCTCCTCAAAAAAACACAGGGTGGCTTCCTTTCGATGGGATGTCTTTTTTTTTTTATTACCGGTACAGTTTTTACGGCTCAGGGCGCTGGCTCAGGGCGCTGCTGGGCTCTCTTGAGTGCTCGGCGCTGCCAGGCCCGGTGCATCCATTTAGGCGGATTGGCCATTGCCTAGGGCACGAAAATGGAGGGGGCGCTGCTGAGCCTGCCCCGCAAAACCCCCGCGCCACCGCCGCCCTCCCAAGGCGCGTGCTCGCGCTCCTCCCGCCTATGAAGGGGACGCTGAGAGCTCCCCAGCGGCGGCGGCCGCAGCGAGCGAGCAGCGGCGGCGGCCGCAGCGAGCGAGCGGCAGCGGTAGTGGCAGCAAGCGCCCGCAGCCGAAGCCTTCAGCTATGGGCGCTGCCGCCCACCCGCCCACTCGCCGAGGAGCCCCCAGTGTCCCCTCCACAGGCGGGAGGAGCGCAAACCAAAATGAGAGCTCAGCGCCCTCCTGCCCACGGAGGGGACGCTGTGAGCTCCCCAGCAGCTACAGCGAGCAAGCGGTGGCAGCGCCCGCAGCTGAAGCCTTCAGCTATGGGCGCTGCTGCTGCTGCTGCCGCTCGCTCGCTGCTGCAGCAGCCGCCGCCGCTGGGGAGCTCAAAGCGTCCCCTCCACAGGCGGGAGGGCGCCAAACTCCCCCCTTGGCCCGCGCTCCTCCTGCCAATGGAGGGGACGCAGGGGCATCAGCGGTGTGCGTGCATGTGTGCGTCATGATGGGGGGCGCCAGAAGGTGTTTTGCTTAGGGCGCAAAAAGCCCTAGCACCACGCCTGGGTGCTGCAGCAGCCACCGGTTCCGGGTGGCGGGGCGGCAGGCGTCCTTGGCCAGGCCAGGCGGAGGCTGCTGGCTCACGCACTCCGCCCGCCGCTGCAGGGCGCTCCAAGCTCCTTGGCCGGGCCGGGCAAGGAAGAAGCAGTGAGCCCAGCGGTGGCGGCAAGCACGGAAGCGGCAGGGATGGCGGTGAGTGGAGGTGCCTGTGGGGGGTTGGTTTCCGCGGTGCGGAAGTATGGCCTATTTTTGGGGTATGTCTTATATTTCCCAAATGCGTAAAAACCCTGCCATCGCTTACTTTATGACTACGTATTAAAGGTAAAACGGGTTTCCTGGGGTTTTCCAGAAACATTTGATTATGTTGCATATGATTCTGGGTTGTTGGTTTGTTTTTGTTTTGTTTTTAAAAAATGCACATTATGATAAAAATGAATGAAAAATGCATGTCGCTGGAGTTGCTATAATCACATTCAGCAAGTGTGGGGGAGGGGAGGAGGAATGTGCATCGTGTCTTTTAAACCGTCACCACATGTGTATCAACGATCCCTTAAAGGTTGTTTTCCCGGGAAATTTCATGCCCCCGAACTTCAATTAGGGTTGATATTTCTGTGATTGCCCTTCTCCCATTCCGAAGCCGGTGATTATGGCTTTTAAAGAACTGATTAAGCAGGGACCCACAGGAGTTTATTTCGGTGGTGGGGTTGACAGGAGGGGGCGGAAATCACATGCGATATTCTCAGTTCTGCAGAGGTTCCCCCCCCCCAGCGACCTTCTCTTTTGCCCCATGAATACAGATGGCTTCCATCGCTGCCTTTCCACTGCAGCTGTCACAACAAACTTTTCTGCGATTGGAAGAACATGGAATGGAACGTTTGAGGAAGCGGGCTGGGCTTTATAGTCACTGGAATCCAGAAAGAGAGAAAGAAACCTCAGTCAAATATTCCCTACAAATAGGGGGCACAATTGCTTGTCTGTATGCTTATAATGTAGATTCCAGCTTATAATGTAGATTCAGAACTGTGGTGTGTTCTGTGATTCTCCCTATGCAAGCACATCTTTTAAATATGAATGCAAAATTCTGCATGCCTTCATAGGAATTGTACAGTTGGAAGGGACCCCTACTGTCATCTAGTCCAACCCCTTCCAAGTATCCCTATTTTCCGTTCCGGTTTCTGATTTGATCCTGGAATGTCCCACTTTTCCTTTGTTGTTTAGTCATTTAGTCGTGTCCGACTCTTCGTGACCCCGTGGACCAGAGCATGCCAGGCACTCCTGTCTTGCACTGCCTCCCGTAGTTTGGTCAAACTCATGTTCGTAGCTTCGAGAACACTGTCCAACCATCTCGTCCTCTGTCGTCCCCTTCTCCTAGTGCCCTCCATCTTTCCCAACATCAAGGTCTTTTCCAAGGATTCT
The DNA here is from genome assembly GCF_963506605.1 of Zootoca vivipara. Classification (NCBI taxonomy): domain Eukaryota; kingdom Metazoa; phylum Chordata; class Lepidosauria; order Squamata; family Lacertidae; genus Zootoca; species Zootoca vivipara. Next base: position 54,512,481 of record NC_083286.1, on the reverse strand, counting down.
TCTCTTCTCATGAGGTGGCCAAAGTATTGGAGCCTCAGCTTCACGATCTGTCCTTCCAGTGAGCACTCAGGGCTGATTTCCTGAAGAATGGATAGGTTTGATCTTCTTGCAGTCCATGGGACTCTCAACAGTCTCCTCCAGCACCATAATTCAAAAGCACCAATTCTTCGGCGATCAGCCTTCTTTATGGTCCAGCTCTCACTTCCATACATCACTACTGGGAAAACCATAGCTTCAACTATACAGACCTTTGTTGGCAAGGTGATGTCTCTGCTTTTTAAGATGCTGTCTAGGTTTGTCATTGCTTTTCTCCCAAGAAGCAGGCATCTTTTAATTTTGTGGCTGCTGTCACCATCTGCAGTGATCATGGAACCCAAGAAAGTAAAATCTCTCACTGCCTCCATTTCTTCCCCTTCTATTAGGAGATTAGGACACCCCTAATCTCACCAGAGAAATGTTGGAGCTTATGGTAGGACGTGCCTAATTTCATTGGAGAAATGTTGGAGGGTACGGAGTTATGTGACCCCCGAGCCAAGGAGATAAGTAACTCTATAAGATTTCGAAGACATCAGTAGGCAGCCCTGTACAGGGAAGCTTTTCAATGTTTGATGTTTTATTATGTTTTTATATATGTTGGAAGCCACCAAGAGTGGCTGGGGCAACCCAGTCAGATGGATGGGGAATAACAACAGCAGCAGCAACAAAACAACAATAATAAAAGAATAGGACATTCCTATTTGTATCGGAGAAATGTTGGAAGGGGGCATGTGCTTTTATTTGGAATGTGTGGGTGGGGAAATCCTCTGCACCTCTAACCCTTAGCATATTTAGGTTTTCATCTTGGGAATTTGACTTTGGTGGTAGCTTCACAGAAATGCGCCTAGGATTCGAGGTAGAATCATAGAATCATAGAATCATAGAATCGTAGAGTTGGAAGAGACCACAAGGGCCATCCAGTCCAACCCCCTGCCGAGCAGGAAACACCATCAAAGCATTATTGACATATGCCTGTCAAGCCTCTGCTTAAAGACCTCCAAAGAAGGAGACTCCACCACACTCCTTGTTAGCAAATTCCACTGCCGAACAGCTCTTACTGTCAGGAAGTTCTTTCTAATGTTTAGGTGGAATCTTCTTCCTTGTAGTTTGAATCCATTGCTCCGTGTCCGCTTCTCTGGAGCAGCAGAAAACAACCTTTCTCCCTCCTCTATATGACATCCTTTTATATATTTGAACACGGCTATCATATCACCCCTTAACCTTCTCTTCTCCAGGCTAAACATACCCAGCTCCCTAAGCCGTTCCTCATAAGGCATCGTTTCCAGGCCTTTGACCATTTTGGTTGCCCTCTTCTGGACACGTTCCAGCTTGTCAGTATCCTTCTTGAACTGTGGTGCCCAGAACTGGACACAGTACTCCAGGTGAGGTCTGACCAGAGCAGAATACAGTGGTACTATTACTTCCCTTGATCTAGATGCTATACTCCTATTGATGCACCCCAGAATTGCATTGGCTTTTTTAGCTGCTGCATCACACTGCTGACTCATGTCAAGTTTGTGGTCTACCAAGACTCCTAGATCCGTTTCACATGTACTGCTCTCAAGCCAGGTATCACCCATCCTTTCATTTTTGTGCCTTTCATTTTTTTTTGCCAAGTGTAGTACTTTACATTTCTCCTTGTTAAAATTTATCTTGTTTGCTTTGGCCCAGTTGTTTGTCTAATCTGTTAAGGTCATTTTGAAGTGTGATCCTGTCCTCTGGGGTATTAGCCACCCCTCCCAATTTGGTGTCATCTGCAAACTTGCTCAGGATGCCCTCAAGCCCATCAAGGTGTTATAGTCCAGATATATCCTCTCTCTCTCTATCTCTCTCACCCTCCTCGCCAAATAAAAGGGCATTGAGCAAGAAACAAAACAAAATAAAAATGTGTACCGCTTTGCTACGCCCATGACTCTGCTTATTCTGCGTGGCCAGGCACTCGCCCATATTTATAAATTTTAGTCTCAATATTTGGGCCCAGGATTTTAAAACCACTTCCAAATCTGTGTGGGTTCCCCCCTCCCCCGCCTTCCCCACCCCTTTAAAAAAAAAAGCATGTGCAAAGGTCAAAAATAACAAACGCGTAGGAGATGGTTAGAAACGGAACCCTCAAATAAGAGAGAGGCAGCTGTAAAAATCTCTGCAGATTGTTATTATGACCTTTGCGTAAGTGTTTTTATAGTTTCCCTCCCGCTTCACTTTTCTAGCTAGGAAACATGATTATACTTTTGGGTGGGAAGCATGAACTGGGAGTGAGTAACAGAATTTCACGGCACAACCAGCTTCCAAACCCAGTTAAGTTATGCAAGTTTTTTTTAATTAAAAAAGTGCGAATAGAATTTTTGAATTAAAAAAGCAATTGCCCTGATCCAGTGAGGGAGAGCTGTTAAAGGTGCGCAGCATGACTCTTGATATGTTTACTCAGAAGTAAATCCTGCAATGCACATGGAGGCTCACTACCGGGTGACTGTGCGCCAAATTGCACTCTTAACATAGTTTAATCCAGGATGTCCCAAACTTCGGTCTCCAGCTGTTTTTGGACTACAGAGCCATCTTCCCTGACCACTGGTCCTGCTAGCCAGGGATGATGGAAATATAGTCCAAAAACAGGTAGAGACACAGATTTGGGAAACCCTGGGTTAATCTTCAATCTCTCTCGACAGGGAACCCTGCAAATTATAGTTCTATGAGGAGGCTAGAGCTCTCTCTCTCTCTCTCATAAATAAGTAAGAATGAATCTTATTCTCTTTACCAAATGAGGATTTCCATGAATTTTTGAAGAGGGGGGGGGGAAGGAGGGAGCCCCCAGGTTCAGGAGCAGGAGTTGGATGGCCATCTGTCATGGCTGCCTTTAGTGGAGATTCCTGCATTGCAGGGGGTTGGACTAGATGGCCCTTGGGGCTCAGGGTCCACACCTGAAGGTCTGTAGCCAAGCTGCTCACTGGACGTTGGAGTCTTCCAAGTCTGCTGCAGTAGTGACATGTCAACACTGGCATTGCTGGAAGTGGGCTTGGGCAGGCTGGCAATGTGGTTGAGGCTGCACAGGTGCCTTGGTGGCAGGACCAGATTGGGTTGGTTACTGTGCCCCGCCAAAGAGCTCACCCCCACTGACCTGACCTGCCCCATCTCCATCTCAGTAAACTGTGGGGTGGGCATGAGTTTATAGCCTGGCAGACAGAATGTTGACACCTGTCTGTCTCTAGAGACAATGGAGTGCGCCTCCGGGGATGAAGCCAAACCATTGTGTTAGCAGCAGCAATCTGACCTACCCCGGGGTGCAAGCCTGGGCAGTGTGCCTGGAGGCCCTGGGCTGCCCAGATGACAAGACCCCTCTCTCAGCCTTGCTAATGTGCTCCAAAGGAAAGCAGAGCAAGACGTTTGGCACCAGCTTGGCTGCAGGAGTTGCCGGAAGGAGGCATACAAGGCACCATCCAACTGTCTTAGGGACTCCACTCCGAATTTTCTTTAGCCTTTTCTTCTCCCAGGAGAATGATGGACAGAATAAAACAGCCATCCAGCTAGAAGAGCAACATGGTGATATTTATTAAATTTATCCCCTCCCCTTCCTCGTAAAGGAGCCCAGGGCAGCAAACACATCAGTGATAAAACTATGCAATTAATTATAAAACAAAAACAATTGGAAACATCTAAAAGCCATGTAAAAATGTCTCAAAAGGACCACCTACTTTTCACAGCTCATAATGTTAAGTTTGTCAGCAACAGAATCTGAGCCATCAAATGCCTGGGTGGACAGGAATGTTTTGAAACCCCTCCTTAAAGTTAATAAAGAGGCAGACGTAGAGAAATCACCATGGATGGGGTTCCACAATTGTTGTTTAGTTGTTTAGTTGTGTCCGACTCTTCGTGACCCCATGGACCATAGCACGCCAGGCACTCCTGTCTTCCACTGCCTCCCGCAGTTTGGTCAAACTCATGTTCGTAGCTTCGAGAACACTGTCCAACCATCTCGTCCTCTGTCGTCCCCTTCTCCTTGTGCCCTCCATCTTTCCCAGCATCAGGGTCTTTTCCAGGGAGTCTTCTCTTCTCATGAGGTGGCCAATGTATTGGAGCCTCAGCTTCAGGATCTGTCCTTCCAGTGAGCACTCAGGGCTGATTTCCTTAAGAATGTATAGGTTTGATCTTCTTGCAGTCCATGGGACTCTCAAGAGTCTCCCTCCAGCACCATAATTCAAAAGCATCAATTCTTTGGTGATCAGCCTTCTTTATGGTCCAGCTCTCACTTCTATACATCACTACTGGGGAAACCATAGCTTTAACTATATGGACCTTTGTTGGCAAGGTGATGTCTAGGTTTATCATTGCTTTTCTCCCAAGAAGCAGGCATCTTTTAATTTCATGACTGCTGTCACTATCTGCAGTGATCAAGGAGCCCAAGAAAGTAAAATCTCTCACTGCCTCCATTTCTTCCCCTTCTATTTGCCAGGAGGTGATGGGACCATGATCTTAGTTTTTTTGATGTTGAGCTTCAGACCATATTTTGCGCTGTCTGTCCTCTTTCACTCTCATTAAAAGGTTCTTTAATTCCTCCTCACTTTCTGCCATCAAGGTTGTGTCATCTGCATATCTGAGGATGTTGATATTTCTTCCAGCAATCTTAATTCCGGCTTGGGATTCATCCAGTCCAGCCTTTCACATGATAAATTCTGCATATAAGTCAAATAAGCAGGAAGACAATATACAGCCTTGTCGTACTCCTTTCCCAATTTTGAACCAATCAGTTATTCCATATCCAGTTCTAACTGCAGCTTCTTGTCCCACATAGAGATTTCTCAGGAGACAGATGAGGTGATCAGGCACTCCCATTTCTTTAAGAACTTGCCATAGTTTGCTGTGGTTGACACAGTCAAATGCTTTTGCGTAGTCAATGAAGCAGAAGTAGATGTTCTTCTGGAACTCTCTAGCTTTCTCCATATTCCAGCAATGGGTAACTTCAAATGACAAGGTCCTGTCGTGGGTCAGCGTTGTCAAATGCGCAGATACCTGAACCCCCTCTTGCTGGTTGTAGGGACCAAAATGGTGGAGATTGCAGGAGGAGCTGTTTTAGGTAATTGGGTCAAGAGCCATTTAGGGTTTGTACACTCGGTCTGGCACCTTGAATGACAGCAGCTCCAATTTCAGACTTAGCCTGTTGCTCAGGTTAGCAGCTGGCCTGAAAGTATTTAGTATAAATGTATATTATATAAATTTAATAAATAGTAATGGTGGTGAGCAAGATCAGGGGGAGCCAATCAGAAGAGAAGTGATGTCGCCAAGCTAGGACAAAAGGCAGCTATGTGAATCTTCGAATCTCAACGAGTGAATAGGGTAAAACTATTTAAACAGGTACATAAAATAAATGACTCCAATGTTCCAAAGAGTCTTTTCCTCCTTGTAAAGCAGTGACCAAAGAGGCCGTCACTGATCCTGAGGTGGCCGTGGCACATTAATGCTTCTCCTTTCTGCATGCTTCTTGATAGCTCTTGCCAGTAAGTTTCCGATTCTTTGGGAAGCCTGACTCCTTGAAAGCAAGGAGTCAGCTTTGCCAAAAGAAGTATGGAAACGGCCTCTGCGCCATTATTTGCTTTTGTGTTTTTATGGTGGTTGTGGTGAGCCACCATGAGCGCTTGGTAAAGGCAATGGGACAGTGATTTAATAATGAAATAAATGGTTAAGAAGAAAAGGTTGGGTTTGACACCAAATTAGGTTTTTATGTTTTTTGAGTGCAGGAAATTTGGAGCCTTGCATGAAGTGCTAGATGTTTCATTTCTCCAATATTGTTTTTTGTAGCTTTTTTCTGAAACGCCCAGCTCTCCTTAATGAGTTATATTTGCTTGCAAAGAGCAGGGGAAAAAAATATATCACCCATCCATTTGAATGAATTTTTCCAAGGCTCTTGAGTCTGCCCCGATTTCTTCCTGTTGAGGTCAGAGGGAGGACTGGCAGTGACTGCAGCAAAACACAACAGATGCCCAGTGCTGAGTGTTTGGAAAAGTTACCACCTGATGCATGCCTGAAGTTGCTCATCTTTTCCCTTGCTCCCACCACCGAATCTGATTATGAATCAGTGCTACGTAACTTGCGTGCTTTAGAAATATGCAGCGGTGGTGATTTTTGGTAAAAAAATTTGGCCTCTTGGAGAAAGGGAACGCCTTTTTTCAGTAGTGCCTCATGCCAAGATGGCACCCTGGAATTGGAAGGGATCCCAAGGGTCATCTAGTCCAACCCTCTGCAGTGTTGGAATCACAGATAAAGAACCCTTGACAGATGGCCATCTAAACTCTCCAATGAAGGTTTAGGTCCATCACCTTCTGAGGAAGCCACTGTCAAACAGCTCTTGCTGCCAGAAAGTTCTTCCTGGTGTTTAGTTGGAATCTTCTTTTTTTGTCATTTGAATCCATTGGTTTGGGTCCTGCTGTCTGAAGCAGCAAAAAAGCCAAGCTTGCTCTTGTCTTTCATGAGACAGCACTTCAGTTATTTGAAGATGGCTGTCATATACCCCCAAAGAGACCCCTGTTTCCAAACAGTTCCCAGTATCCTTTTTTAATCCAAATTTTTATTGGATTTTTAAACATAATTAAGCAAATAAGCATACAATATAACAAATACACCAACAAACACAAACATAGAAAAAAATAAAAAACAAACTTTAAAACATCCATTTTTCAAATCATTATCTTATAGACTTCCCCTTCCTGATCTTCAGTTTATAACCTTCTTTAGCAATATCCTTTATCATAAGTTTCCAATCCTTATCTCAATTTTTCTTACATATATTATACTTCCCCCTCCCCCACCCCCTTCCCAAAGATCCCCGTGCCACCAAGGAATCCTCAGGTGTAGTAGGACGGAGGAGGAGAAGGCAGTCCTTTTTCTCGTTGAAGCCCCTCCCACCCCTCATCCCAGCCCCTCCCCCTGCCACCAGAAGGTCTGAGACAAGAGGTGAAGAGTAGGGGCACAGGGGCAGTTCCCAAGATTCTTGGGGGGAAGTCACGACTTTTTAAAAGGGTTGTGATAAAGTGGTCCGTAAACCGGATGTTTTCCAAGGGGCATGTATCAGAGAATAAGAACTCTCTCTGGTCAACAGAGTCAGTTGGCAATGATGCCTTAACCTTCTGACAACAAGCGTCTTAAAAAAGACACAGCTTCTGAGCATGCGCAGCAAGCAGGCCCCTGAAGGGTATTTTTTGGGTTTAGAAATTGCATTCACCATAGAGCACAGATAAAAACACAAAGCTGTACCCCTGTGAGTGCTTTTCCATTTCTCTTACTGAAAGGTAAAGGCAAAGGACCCCTGGGCGGTTAAGTCCAGTGAGAGGCGACTATGGGGTTGCGGCACTCATCTCACTTTCAGGCCGAGGGAGCTGGCATTTGTCCACAGACAGCTTTATGGGTCATGTGGCCAGCAGGACTAAACCGCTTCTGGCGCAACAGAACACTGTGACATAACCAGAGTGCACAGAAACACTGTTTACCTTCCTGCCACAGCGGTACCTATTTATCTACTTGGGCTGGTGTGCTTTCAAACTGCTAGGTTAGCAGGAGCTGGGACAGAGCAATGGGAGCTCACCCTGTCGTGCGGATTCGAACCGCCAACCTTCTGATCAGCAAGCCCAAGAGGCTCCGTGGTTTAGACCACAGTGCCACCCTAGTCTAGCAGCCTCCACCTCTTCTCGATTCTTAGTAGGAACATGGGAATATTCCTTATGCTGAATCACACCATCGGCTCAGTGTTGTTTGCACAGTTTCTCCCTAGGAATTCAGCCAGCACTACCTGCAGATGCTAGGGATGGAACCTGGGACCTTCTGCATGCAAAGCAGGTGTCCTACTACTAAGCTGTGGCCTTTCTTCTGGTTAGATATAGAGGGCAACAGTGCAGCAGCAACCTCTGCCCCTGCCCACATCCATTGTAAGGACTGGCACCAACTGGCCATCCTTTTACACTTATGAATGCACAAATATCAGGTCAGATATTGCCCCAAAAATATGTGTGTGCAATGGGCATGATGTCCATGTCGATTTTTTTGTTTTGTTTTTTAAGGAAATCCACTATCCCAGAAACTGTTTTAAAGAACAGCCATGTGTTTGTGCTTAGAAAGAGCTTTTGTTTCCCCTATTCACCTCACAGTACTCAAAATCCCCTGGGAAGAGGATTGCAAGAGGATTGGGGAGCCTACAAACAACTCTCAGGGCCCTTAACAAACTACATTTCCCAGGATTCTTTGGGGGTAACCATGACTGCTTAAAGTGGCAAGATACTTAATGCATAGTGCAGACGGGGCCATAGTGAGATACGCTGGGTTAGTAGAAGAGCAAAGGGGCCATTGCAGTAGTGCCTCCCCCTCCCCAGATATGGAAAATAATAATAATATAATAATAATTTATTATTTATACCCCGCCCATCTGGCCGGGTCTCCCCAGCCAATCTAGGCAGCTTCCAACAGAAGAATAAAACACAATAATCTATTAAACATTAAAAGCCTCCCTGAACAGGGCTGCCTTCAGATGTCTTCTAAAAGTCTGGTAGTTGTTTTCCTCTTTGACATCTGTTGGGAGGGCGTTCCACAGGGTAGGCGCCACCACCGAGAAGGCCCTCTGCCTAGTTCCCTGCAACTTGGCTTCTCGCAACGAGGGAACCGCCAGAAGGCCCTCGGTGCTGGACCTCAGTGTCTGGGCAGAATGATGGAGGTGGAGACGCTCCCTCAGGTATACTGGACCGAGGCCATTTAGGGCTTTAAAGGTCAGCACCAACACTCCCTGGGAAAACCATCCCAGGGAGGCCCCAAAGATACCTACTCCAATATCTTTTCAGCCCCCGAGAAAATCATTTTTATTTCCCCAGGCCTTTCGAACTACATTGCTGTTCTAATATTGTTCAGCTCTATGGATCTTTATCCCTCTGCTCTCCATTTTTAAAACCGTACGTCTGTATGCTTATATTTTGATGCCCTTCATTTTTTAATCAACCATTTCAGTTTTATTACTGATGTGTTTTTTCCACTTGTTGCTTTGAACGGAATGATTATTGCTCAAAGAGATTGTCTATATGTCGCTCAAGCCATTCGCTGGACCACTGTTTTAAGGTGGCACGGAAAATAATGTAAATAAATTAACAGTTCTAATTTGTGGGATAAGGACAGAATCCCCTTGATGCCCGGAGAAAGGAGCTGCTATCGAAGCAAGCTGGCAATTACTATGAAAGAGAACATGTGACACACACACACACACACACTGCAATAAGAGCTCCAGTTATAAACAGCGGCTCATAAGCGCACACATTGATTCTTGATTTCATCACAGAGGCAATTTAAAGGGGCTCGCAGTCGTCTTTCTTTTTTTAAGGAGATGAACTGTACAGATCTAAACATAAATTGCTCAGGTCCAGCCTTCTCATGAAACTTCATCAAGGCTGCAGACTTAAGCACTTTTACAAGGAAATTGTCCTCATTCGATTCCATGGGACTTACTTCTGAGGAAACTCCACCAGATTGGACTTATGCCCAATTATTTTTACATTTGGCACTTTACAAGCCAAAGAGACAGGAAGTTTCCAGAAGATGAGGAAGTGAGAGGTATAAATAACACTCCCTTAGTTAGAGGGCAACACCCCAAAGTCAGCACAAAAAAAGGAATTATAATGGTGTATGTCCATTTTTTACAAAATTAAACCAGCATACATTTCAGATACATTTCTAACACGTGGGGAAAGACCATTTTTCAAAAATAATCTAACTTCTTGAACAACATAGGTAACCCACCCATTGTACTACAGTATTTCAAACCCTGCTCCAATTTGAAGTGTTTCAACCCAGTTATCAATATATTTCTAGTAAACCAGCAGTTTGCAAACTGAGTTTCTGGGGATTACAACCAGAAGATGCCAAGAACTATGAAAGACGTACTGAATGCTTAGACCAGAGGTGGGGAAACTTTGGTCTTCCAGATGTTGCCAAACTACAATTCCATTCAGCAAACAAAGCCAATGGCCAGGGATTGTGGAAGTTGTAGTTCTGCAACATCTGGAGGGCCAAAGGTTGCCCACGCCTTTTCTAGGCATTTGCTTGGCATCATCAACAGTCAACAATGTCATTTCCAGGGCGTATATCGTTCACTGCTCTCTGGTAAACGAGAAAGAAAATGCTGTCATTCCTGAGAGCGTAGTTCTTAGATACGGGCAGCCCTTCCCCAAGCTCATGTTTTGGAGTTCAACTTCCAACAGCCTCAGCCAGTACAGTAGAGAAACAGCAAAGCCCAATGGTCGGGGAGGATGGAAGTTAGAGTCCAACAGCCACTGGAAGGCATCGCTTTTGCTACCCTTGCATTCAAAGAATCAGCTGCCTTGTGTCAAGGTTGAGCCAGTTGAGGAGGAGTGGTGCCATGGGAGAATATGGGGAAGGGGAGGAATTCATACCTGGAGAAGACTGGTGGCGGCACTCCTCAGAAGAGGAAGAATCAGATAGGGAAGAGGGAAGACCAGAACAGGAGGAGGAAGGAATCGAATCAGAATCAGGCCCTTGTGAGGAGAGGAGCCGGTGGGCCCCCCTCCCCTCCTCCCTTCTCAGCTGTAGAGCATAGAGATGAGAAACGGAGGGAACAATTGGAGGCAGCTGCAGCTCATAAGAGGCGTGGTCCCTTCGCCAGCACCTGCTCCCTTCGCCAGCACCTGCAATGCTAAAGCACATGGTTGTCTTTGCTTGTCCTGTTCCTGATTCCAGTGTACCTGACTTCGGCTTCCCCTGACCCCGGTACTGTTACCTGACCTCGGCTGGTTCCTGACTCGGACTGCTCCTGACCCCTCCTGACCTTCGGCTCCTCCTGACCCCGGTACTGATACCTGACCTTGGCTGGTTACTGACGAGGAGTGCTCCTGACTTCGGCTTCACCTGACCCCAGTGCCGATACCCGACTTCAGCTGGTTCCTGACCCGGACCGTTGGACCTAGGCTCCATCTGCATCCGACTGCTGCCTTCAGCACGCCAACCTGTTGGCGCCCTAACACCTTGCTTGGGGAATGCAGTCATCAGGCCCTTCTTGGAGACAGAAGGCTTGATCGAGCTGTGGAGCTTGTTGGGTCAACATCAGCCTTCCCTGGGAGCTCTCCCTGGTCCTGAAGGCCCTTTCCATAGGTTTGCTACCCACTGAAGGATGGTTTTCTCCAAAGGTCTGTTCCCTCCAAGTTTCGCTTGGCATCCCATGAGCAAAGCAGTAGCTAGCCATGGTTTATTGGTGAAGCTTGTCAAACACAGAACCTGCGCTCAACGAGGGTCCAGGCATGACTCACAGCAACCCTTTAACATGGAAGGGTTACTTGCATTGAGACAAACCACTGACCCATCTAGCTACAGCAATTGGCAGCGAATCTCCAGGGCTTGATCAGATGTCTCTCCCAGCACTAGCTGGATACGGCAGGGATGGAACACAAAGCAGATTCCCTTAACACCGAGGTACCACCCCTAACCCTTCATTGAAACTACTACAGTACACAATTGCCAAGGATAAGAAGGAGCAGATACATTTTGTAAGGCAGACATCTTCCTTACAGATGTTGCTGGTATACAGTCCCATCGTCTCTGATCACTGAGCACACTGGATGCCGTTGATGGGAGTTTGTATCCAACGGTGTCCATGATCAAGCAGAACAGACTTCGGCTAGTCAAACATTGAAAAGAGCAGAGAAGCTATTGAGGAGGGTGGAGATTGTAACAGAGTGGAGAGCAGTGAACCGCAGTGAACAAGACAGGGTGCAAAACTTGCAATTTCCCTGTGTTTGCAGCCAAGAGGAAAGGGTGTGGATTGGTGGCAATGACTTTTAGTCAGTGGAGAAGGAGACTTGGGTGACCAGGATGTTTAAGCTGGCGGCACTGGGGATGGGCGGAGAGTTGTTCTGGCCTGCTAGAGGGTTTTTTTAATAAAAAAACCCAGCAGCATCAGGGAGGAAGGAGGGTTCAATTTTGGGGAGCCGGTGATCAGAGCTGACTGATTTGAGCTCTGTGACTTTACTTAGACCACTAAGAATGGCCAACGCTAGTCAAAAACTCACATTGCTGTAGGACATACAAGAATGATTGTTTAGTTCAGGGGTCAGCAACCTTTTTCAGACATGGACCGGTCACTATGTGGTGGGCCGGACTATAGGGGGGGATGAACAAATTCCTATGCCCCACAAATAACCCAGAGGTGCATTTTAAATAAAAGGACACATTCTGCTCATGTAAAAACACCAGACAGGCCCCACAAATAACCCAGATACATGGGAGAAAAAAATATATATGAGACATTGCACTACCTTTGTAACCCAAGAAAATCCTTAATAAAAATAATTACATTATAAAAAAAAACCACCAAATCACAGGTGGGCAACTTGAATCAATTCCCTCCCTATAGGCAGGAAGCTGAACAGGAATGTTGCTCATCACCAATCTGTACTCGACATTCTTTCGACACATCGTTTGATGTGTTAATCCTGTTAGCTCCTCCATCTTATGCTCAGGTTGTATAAATGTGTAAATAAAGCTGTATATCATATATATATATATATATATATATATATATACACATACACACACACACACACACACACACACACACACACACATATATATATATATATATATATATATATATATATATATATATATATATATAAACAAATAACCCAGAGATGCATTTTAAATAAAAGGACACATTTTTCTCATGTAAAAACACGCTGATTCCCAGACCGTTTGCAGGCCAGATTTAGAAGGTGATTGGGCCGCATCCGGCCCCTGGGCCTTACATTTCCTATTCCTGGTTTAGTTGCTCAAGAGTTACAATGAAGCCGTTTGCTTTTCCCTTTTGTGGTTACAAAGTAGGCTGTATGGATTTGTATAAGAGCTCATAGCCCACCTACTCTCAGCAGCCAGAAGCATCATAGCCAGGCACTGGAGAGACCTGTCAGGAGCAAGCATAGGCCAATGCTACCAAATAGTATGGGAAACAGCCTTATTAGAAAAACCAACCAACAAACTGAAACTGACACGGGACAAACAGAAGAAGATGCCTTCACCCCAGTATGGTTACTGTAAGGGGGGGTTATAGGGAACAGCCCCCCTCATCAGGAGCAGCCCATCTCCCAGCAATAATGAAAGCGAAGGGTGGGAAGCGGAAGGTCAGGAGACGGAGAGGGAGTGCCAGAGCTCTGGCAACATCCAAGAGCCACTGCTCCTCATGCAGGAAGAGAGGGAGGAGGAAAGAGAGGATGGGACTCAGACGGGACGCAGACCTTCCCCCCCCCCCCCCGACGCCAGAATTAAGGAGGAGGAGAAAGGGGAGGAGGTTCGCAGTCCCGCGACTCTTATGTTGGTCCAGATCACGAAAGGGGGCAGTGCCGGATTCTGATTCGGACTGACAAGACATGCAACCAGCAGCTCACTTCACTGTAAATAATGTGCACTAATAAAAACTTCTGAAAGACAAGCATGTGGAGGGTCGTTACTCAAGAGTAGTCACAACAACCCTGACAGTTACCCTTTATCACACAGCCCAACAAGACGACGACAACAACAACATCACCCAACAGCATTCAAATCCACCTGGTTAACCTGATCCAAACACCCCACTCACACACATAAACAAATTTCACTACAGCCAATCAAAGACAACCAGCCACACCCTAGGCCACCCCCAACCTCTCTCACTGCCAAAGAAATACAACCAAATATTAAAGAGAACATACACAAAGTGACGATGACACAAAAAAACCCCACACACAAATTAGAATAGAAGCATTGCCACTCAACCCCAACCCCCTCCCCCTCTTCCCCCTTTTCTTCCTAACCTACGGTAACATTGTATACAACACGAATGTCTCACAACAAATGAAACTGATCTGTAAAAAACACAACTTGAAAAAAGAGACCATGCATGTATTTTTTTGTAAATTAAGAAATCTTTAATTTAAAAAAAATCTATTATAAAAATATATCCTATATAATAATGTCCATGTTGTCCCTGCGTCCAGATGTCCCGTGTGTCCCTGGGTCACTGCGCATGTGCCCCAGGGATACAGGGATTGGACAGCAGAGACTGCGCGCGCGCGCACTCTCCCCCCACTCTGCCTCCTCCAACCGCCGCTCCCGCCGGGGTGGAGGCCGGCGAAGGCCTCCTCACAACCCTCCCTGGCCGTGAGGAGCGGCGGTTGGAGGAGGCGGGGGGGAGAGTGCGCGCGTCCTTCCTGTCGGCGGCTGGGGGAGAGGAAGGAAGGAGGAGAAAGCGCCGCTTTCTCCTCCTCCGTTCCTGTCCCCCTGCCGCCGACAGCAAGGACGGGTCCCAGGGTTCGGAGAAGCGCTGCGCAAGCGCTTCTCCGAACCCTGGGATGTCTGCTTCCTGTCGGCGGCTGCGGGAGAGGAACGGAGAAGGAGAAAGCAGCGCTTTCTCCTCCTCCGTTCCTGTCCCCCTGCCGCCGACAGCAAGGACGGGTCCCAGGGTTCGGAGAAGCGCTGCGCAAGCGCTTCTCCGAACCCTGGGATGTCTGCTTCCTGTCGGCGGCTGCGGGAGAGGAACGGAGAAGGAGAAAGCAGCGCTTTCTCCTCCTCCGTTCCTGTCCCCCTGCCGCCGACAGCAAGGACGGGTCCCAGGGTTCGGAGAAGCGCTGCGCAAGCGCTTCTCCGAACCCTGGGATGTCTGCTTCCTGTCGGCGGCTGCGGGAGAGGAACGGAGAAGGAGAAAGCAGCGCTTTCTCCTCCTCCGTTCCTGTCCCCCTGCCGCCGACAGCAAGGACGGGTCCCAGGGTTCGGAGAAGCGCTGCGCAAGCGCTTCTCCGAACCCTGGGATGTCTGCTTCCTGTCGGCGGCTGCGGGAGAGGAACGGAGAAGGAGAAAGCAGCGCTTTCTCCTCCTCCGTTCCTGTCCCCCTGCCGCCGACAGCAAGGACGGGTCCCAGGGTTCGGAGAAGCGCTGCGCAGCGCTTCTCCGAACCCTGGGATGTCTGCTTCCTGTCGGCGGCTGCGGGAGAGGAACGGAGAAGGAGAAAGCAGCGCTTTCTCCTCCTCCGTTCCTGTCCCCCTGCCGCCGACAGCAAGGACAGGTCCCAGGGTTCGGAGAAGCGCTGCGCAAGCGCTTCTCCGAACCCCAGGATTCTAGCGCCCGTTATTGAACGGGCTGAAAACCACTAGTATCCTATATAATAATGTCCATGTTGTCCCTGCGTCCAGATGTCCCGTGTGTCCCTGGGTCACTGCGCATGTGCCCCAGGGATACAGGGATTGGACAGCAGAGACTGCGCGCGCGCGCACTCTCCCCCCACTCTGCCTCCTCCAACCGCCGCTCCCGCCGGGGTGGAGGCCGGCGAAGGCCTCCTCACAACCCTCCCTGGCCGTGAGGAGCGGCGGTTGGAGGAGGCGGGGGGGGAGAGTGCGCGCGTCCTTCCTGTCGGCGGCTGGGGGAGAGGAAGGAAGGAGGAGAAAGCGCCGCTTTCTCCTCCTCCGTTCCTGTCCCCCTGCCGCCGACAGCAAGGACGGGTCCCAGGGTTCGGAGAAGCGCTGCGCAAGCGCTTCTCCGAACCCTGGGATGTCTGCTTCCTGTCGGCGGCTGCGGGAGAGGAACGGAGAAGGAGAAAGCAGCGCTTTCTCCTCCTCCGTTCCTGTCCCCCTGCCGCCGACAGCAAGGACGGGTCCCAGGGTTCGGAGAAGCGCTGCGCAAGCGCTTCTCCGAACCCTGGGATGTCTGCTTCCTGTCGGCGGCTGCGGGAGAGGAACGGAGAAGGAGAAAGCAGCGCTTTCTCCTCCTCCGTTCCTGTCCCCCTGCCGCCGACAGCAAGGACGGGTCCCAGGGTTCGGAGAAGCGCTGCGCAAGCGCTTCTCCGAACCCTGGGATGTCTGCTTCCTGTCGGCGGCTGCGGGAGAGGAACGGAGAAGGAGAAAGCAGCGCTTTCTCCTCCTCCGTTCCTGTCCCCCTGCCGCCGACAGCAAGGACGGGTCCCAGGGTTCGGAGAAGCGCTGCGCAAGCGCTTCTCCGAACCCTGGGATGTCTGCTTCCTGTCGGCGGCTGCGGGAGAGGAACGGAGAAGGAGAAAGCAGCGCTTTCTCCTCCTCCGTTCCTGTCCCCCTGCCGCCGACAGCAAGGACGGGTCCCAGGGTTCGGAGAAGCGCTGCGCAGCGCTTCTCCGAACCCTGGGATGTCTGCTTCCTGTCGGCGGCTGCGGGAGAGGAACGGAGAAGGAGAAAGCAGCGCTTTCTCCTCCTCCGTTCCTGTCCCCCTGCCGCCGACAGCAAGGACAGGTCCCAGGGTTCGGAGAAGCGCTGCGCAAGCGCTTCTCCGAACCCCAGGATTCTAGCGCCCGTTATTGAACGGGCTGAAAACCACTAGTTATACCATAATCGATCAAAAGACACAGGATGCACACACCATTTGAATGGCAATGCCCATCAACTTTGTGGGGGCCTAGCCCCCCAAATATTTTATGGGATGGGCCAAAGGTCCCTCAGCCCCTAGGAGTTGGATCCTATGCACTAGGGACACAAATCAGCTGTGTCATTAAGGACATACGGTCACTGGGTGTGACTTGTTCAGGGACACAAGGCATGGATAGTTCATTTGACTAGTGGTTAAGGTGACTATGGAACTGGAAGACAGCATAATCTATTTATTAATTCAAAAGCATTTCTAAACCACTTTCTATTTCCAGTTCTCCAAGCGGCATGCAAAAATACAGCATAAATAAAAACAATAAGGCATTTAAAAAATAAGACAGTATCATAAACATAGGAAGAAACAGGAATTCTGTAATAACAGGATCAAATTTTACAGGTCAGGGAAAGTCTGTGCAAAATGATACGTCTGAATCAACCGATGGATGACGTGTCACGTTATCTAATAATCTAAAGACAAACAGTGTTGCATCTTTATTTTTAAATGTGACCTGCCCCAGAGCTCCAGGGACAGAGAAATCAAAAAAACCCAAATATCTATTTCGGTAGCAAAGCATTAGTGCAGAAACAGTTTCTTCCCCTCATTTGGACAAAAACTTAAAAAAACAAAAAAAACAAGGACCAAATGCCCTTTGACCTCACCAAGGGCAGCCCGAGCCTCTCTGTTAATGAGCACATTTTTAACTTTTTCTCCCTTTTTTTTTTAACAACAATAAAAAGAGAGGGAGCTTGTGATATAAAAGTAGTGTGTAAGAACGAAGTCCTGTCAACAGTGATGGGTGTTGCCAGGCAACCAGGAGGCAGAGATGAGAGATAATAAGGAAGAGGGCCAAAGTCACAGAGGTGTCAGTGACAGCTGGAGAAGGGTGAGAAGAGGTTCCTGCTGCTGGACAGAATTAACCCCGTGTGCTCCTAAAGCACAGGGAAACAGAAGGAGAAAGCAAAGCAGGCAAAAGCAGCAGTCCAAGACGTTCTTTATTCTCTCTGCCTAGAGACGATGTGCTGGTACTGCCAGAACCCAAACAGACAGGGAATTAGATCCGGGCAATGAGTTTGGCAGTATCAAAGAAAAGACACTCAGGGCAGGGGTAGGCAACCTAAGCCCGTGGGCCGGATGCGGCCCAATCACCTTCTCAATCCAGCCTGCAGACTGTCTGGGAATCAGCGTGTTTTTAAATGAGTAGAATGTGTCCTTTTATTTAAAATGCATGTCTGGGTTATTTGTGGGGCACAGGAATGTGTTCATTTCCCCCCAAAAAATATAGTCCGGCCCGCCACATGGTCTGAGGGATGGTGGACTAGCCCACGGCTGAAAAAGGTTGCTGACCCCTGACTTAGGCTGTGGTGGTGGTGTTTTGCAACAGGTCATTGACTCATTAATAGGCTGGCACATGTTCAATTACCTTAAGAATATCATGTGTGCTAGCTCCCTGGCTGGTGAGGCCACAGTCCTGGCTCTCTGAGATTGTTTCTGGAAGCAAAGCTAAGCTAAGATAAGCTAAGCAAAACCTCCACCATGTACACCAGGCATCCCCAAACTTTGGCCCTCCAGAAGTTTTGGACTACAATTCCCATCTTCCCCAACCACTGGTCCTGTTAGCTAGGGATCATGGGAGTTGTAGGCCAGAACATCTGGAGGGTCGCAGTTTGGGGGGTGCCTGGTGTACACAAAGATGAGCAGGGGAAGTCCTTCAGAGATGGGCTTTCCCCCTTTAGAAAGTGTTATGACTTCCTAAGAATCACAGAGACATCACCTTGCCGACAAAGGTCTGTATAGTTAAAGCTATGGTTTTCCCAGTAGTGATGTATGGAAGTGAGAGCTGGACCATAAAGAATACTGGTCGCCGAAGAATTGATGCTTTTGAATTATGGTGCTGGAGGAGACTCTTGAGAGTCCCATGGACAGCAAGAAGATCAAACCTATCCATTCTGAAGGAAATCAGCCCTGAGTGCTCACTGGAAGGACAGATTGTGAAGCTGAGGCTCCAATACTTTGGCCACCTCATGAGAAGAGAAGACTCCCTGGAAAAGACCCTGATGTTGGGAAAGATTGAGGGCACTAGGAGAAGGGGACGACAGAGGACGAGATGGTTGGACAGTGTTTTCGAAGCTACGAACATGAGTTTGACCAAACTGCAGGAGGCAGTGCAAGACAGGAGTGCCTGGTGTGCTATGGTCCATGGGATCACGAAGAGTCGGACACGACTAAACGACTAAACAACAACAAGAAAGAATCACCTGGCCCTGTCTTTACGGATAAGGCCAGTTAGCGAATCTGGGTGCATCTGTGGTACAACCTCAGGGCTGTATATATTTCAGTGTAATGAAAATAATATTTGAAATAATTGGTGCACCGAGAATAGCTCCGTCCCTGAAAGCAGGGCTGATTTCTCTTCCACCAAACATTGGCAGCTGGTGTATGTTTCAAATTCTCCTTGCCACTTGGCAGGGCGAGACGGATAACCTCGCTGTTTTGGTCAGTCTGTCTTGCATGATACATATCGATTACAGCATAATTTGGGGAGAGCAAAAGAAACCAAAGGTGCTCAATTTTGGCCACACTGAGTCCAGGACTTTTGGGTACTCTGGATAATTCTGTCCCAGAAATGCCACTTCCAAGCTCCTGAAAAGATGGTTTGTTTCCACAACTTAAGCCCCTCTTCACAGGAAATCTGGTTCAGCTCTTATTATTCATTTCATATATTTATATACTGAAAAACAGTCTCAATAATAATAATAATAATAATAATAATAATAAATAAATAAATAAATAAATAATTTTATTATTATTACCCTGCCCATCTGGATGGGTCTCTAAGCCATTTACAAAACAAGAAATGCAAGATGCAATACGACATACTGCGGTGTTGAACAAAACTTTCGATGCCGTGCAAGGAAACGATAAAAGCCCCCAAAATAACAAACAAAACCCCACAGCAGCACATTTTTGAAACTTCTGTTGAATCAGGGATCCCTTCGCCAGTTGTTGTTTTTTAAGTGCAAACCAGGTCGCTGCTTTCTTAACATCACTTTACTCAAAGAGGGAGTATCGCATCCCTCTTTGCGCCAGTGGGCTGTAAAATTAGCAGCACTCACAAGTGCTGAGTTTAAAGTACAAAATGGGACACACCCTACTCGCTGGGAACACCTGCCTCCCCTTCCCTTGCCCCACACCCCTGCTTTCCGCATCCTCCTTCTCCTAGCTTGCCAAGTGCCATTTGTTACAGAGCTGAAGTATTTCCTTTTCTATCTCAATATTTCCTGTCTACCCGCCATCTCTAGAGATTTAAAGTTACATCATTCCCACCCTCATACACACATCCTAACAGAAGGGGGGGGGGGTCACGTAAAGAAGGGGGCAGGTTTGGGTGCTCCTGTGTTCCCCACTAAGATTTCATCAGGTATTACTCTCATTATTATTATTTCCATTTGTTTGTCACTTTATACAAAGGAGGTCTCAAGCTGCACACACCATACATTTAAAGCGCATTGGTTCCCCCTGAGAATCCTGGGAACTGTAGTTTGTCCCTTGCAGAGCTACAATTCCCAGCACCCCAACCTACAGTTCTCAGGGGGAAAGAATGTGCCTTAAATGTATGGTGTATGCAGCCCTAAAGTGACTTTACGAGATAAAATGCAAACACATAAAATAAATCAAAAGCTATAATTTTTTTTTAATGTACAATACAGATTTCCTAAAACGCTCATCCAACACCACAATGCGGACAAGTCCAGCCCCACACCAATAAAAGAGGAGCGTTACAGTAGAGGTTAGCTTAACTACCAAAGACCTGAGAAAACAGAAATGTGTTAGCTTGTCGAATAACAACTGGCCATGATGGAGCTAGGCGAGTTTCTCTGGAGAGAGCTTCCCCCCCAAAAAAACCATTTTTGGAGATCCCCAAAGCCTTTTGTGGTGACATCCCAGCAACATAGGATCCATGGGGCACCAATTGCATCCAACACCAACCTACTCTTGGTTCGGGAGCGAGGAAATATAAAATAGCAGGTGAATAGCCCACTGAAGGCACACTGGCAAAACTGTCCATTTCGGAAATACCAACAGCCTGTGAACTCTCCAGGTTGAACAGCAACCAAAAACAGCAACAACCCTGAGGTCAAACACCTCCCACAAAATATTGCAATGTGAAGTTTGGGGTTCTAGCTAGCCAGCCATACCCTTTTCCAGGCAACTCCAATCCACACACACCCATGTTTTCCATTCCCATCTCCCTCCCAAAAACATCCAACGTTCTGGGGACATTGAGCATGCTCAGACCTCACTGGGCTGCTTTGTGGGGGAGCTTACTCACTTAGAGGGGGGGGGACTACTTCTGCAAACCTTGGGTCTCTCCCCCAAGCCTACTGATATCTCATTTTTGTGCATGGGTGGTGTTGGCTTGGCAATTGAGGGATCCACAGTTGGGGCATATTTGTCTCTCTGATTAATATCTCCACGTTCTCCGAGCCTGCCCACTCCTTTTCCGTTCCAACAGCGGCTGGGAAATGTATGGGCAGGGAAATAAAGTTGATGCAATTCAACTCCAGCATCTGGTATTGAGAGACAGACTGCCACCGTATATGGAAGTTCCATTTTTACTTATTATGACGACTACCCCTTGATAGACCTAACCACAACGAATTGATCCAATCTCTTTTTCCTCCTCCCCATTCCAACCGCTGCAGTGGCAAATGCAGTGAGTGGTTCCCCTCCTGTTCTTAAAGGGTCATAAAAAGGTAAAGGTAAAAGGACCCCTGACCATTAGGTCCGGTTGCGGACGACTCTGGCGTTGCGATGTTCATCTCGCTTTACTGGCCGAGGGAGCTGGCGTACAGCTTCCGGGTCATGTGGCCAGCATTACTTAGCCGCTTCTCACGAACCAGAGCAACGCACGGAAACGCCATTTACCTTCCCGCCAGAGCGGTACCTATTTATCTACTTGCACTTTGATGTGCTTTCGAACTGCTAGGTTGGCAGGAGCAGGGACCGAGCAACGGGAACTCACCGCGTCGCAGGGATTTGAACCGCCGACCTTCTGATCGGCAAGCCCTAGGCTCTGTGGTTTAACCCACAGCGCCACCCGCGTCCCTCATGGGTCGTAATCATGGCTAATTGGGAAATTTGCAAGAAAACTCTTCAGCTTAGGAAATGGATCGTGCCAAACTCTCCCCTTCCCCCCCCCACTTCCTCTAACTTTTCCTCAGTTCCAGCCTAACATGGCTCAGAGGAATTGGCCTACAGAGGTGTTGCAATTATGTCTGTAATAAGCTAAAAAGTCTGCCTCTCGTTCACACAGCAGTGCCCTGAACCTTTCCCCCTATTAACGTCTATGGAAGCTTTGCAATCAATTTCAAGCAGTCCTGCGTCTTAAAGGGAGACACTGTGAAAAAAATTACATTGCAATTTCCACAATGCACCCTAGGAGGCTATCTTAACTGAGAAAGGAGTTCTCATTCAACTATTGTTTCTCGCTCTGTGCAAAAGCTATTAAACAGAGGTGGTGTTGCTATCTTCCAGGAGAATAAGAGAGCAAGCTGGCCAAAACCCTCCAGGAAAAAAGATCTGTAGTCTTTGACTGGCAGGAGAAAGCACTCAAGAGCACCGCAGGGGAGAATCTCCTCTCTGGCTAGGAGGGAAGACAGGCTAGCTGACCTAATAGGGCTGTTCCCGTCTTTATTTTCTATAATTTAGGGACCTGCAGCGCACAGGAAGGAAGGGGAGAGAGAGAGCCGTAAATGTGATAAGGAACCTCCAGGGAAGGATATTGCTACTGAACATCATCATGGCTTATTGCTCGTTTCTAAAAGAAAAGAAAAAGAAAAAAACACCAACTTTTCCAAACCTGAGAGAGACAGACTGAAGTCTGAATGGCCTGCCCTGGCTATTTTGGCCCACAACGAGGATAGAGATTTATTTTATTTTTAGCAATGGAGAGTAAGTTAAGAAGTAAATAAACTCCAATGACAGGTTTGCAACCTGAAGTCGTGCTAGGCTTCTGCTGTCCTCTAGGGGGCATCTGTAGACTGGAAAGTTCAAGAGGCAGGGAGCCATCAGTATGTCTCTGTGCGTGGGTGCAGGAGGAGGCAGTGCCTTCTGCATCCCTGCCAGATGCAATACTGCTGCTGCAACAGCAAGACAAACAAGGAGAAGGTCTTCACCTTCCTCCTGATGCCTTGCTGTAGTGGTAGTAGTAGTATCAGCAGCAGTAGCGTCTTGGTAGCTCAATCGGTAGAGCACGAGACTCTTAATCTCAAGGTCATAGGTTCAAGTCCTACCTTGGGCAGAAGATTCCTGCATTGCAGGGGGTCGGAGAAGATGACCCTTCGAACTCTACGATGCTACAATTCTATGATCTGACGGAGGAGGCCATTGCCTCTACCTCCTCAACAATCCATTCCTGCCAATGCCACCCACTGAGGAACGAGCCAAGCGATAGGGAGCCCCCCACCCCGAGTGCAACCCATTAAACCAGGGGAGGGAGGGCTAAGATGCAGCTCAGTCAGCTCAATCCCAATGGCAAAGGAGGCTTTGTAAGACTAGGCTCGGGGGCTAGACAGCAAGGCAATCCAGGTTGAGACAAGTTTATGTTAAGCACCAGAGGTCTTGCAAGGGCATCTCCCGAAATATACTACCAAGTTAAAAGAAATGTGGCTGGCAGAGGCTGTGGCAGCGCATCAAGGGAGTACCAGCACATCATCTTAGCTCGGAATAGACAACCTGGTAGTCAATTAAATTTGGGAGCTACTCCCATTCGCACACACTGCTTTCATTCATCCCATGTCCTGCTTACTCACTTTACCTTCCAGCCTCAACCACTGTATTTCTTGTTGGTACTGTTTACGAGCCTTCCCTTAAGGATCCTTATAGCAAGTCAACGCATTGGTCCACCCAGCTCAGTACCGTCTAAATTAACTGGCAGTAGCTCTCCAGGTCATTCCTACCGGGGACCTTTCTCTGCCACTGAGCTATGGCAATTCCCTTTGGCCAAAGGAGCCAAGAGGGTTGTAAGGCCAGCAGCCATTAAAGGAGAAGCAGCAAGGGGCTGGGGGAAATGCTGGGACTTACCTGGGGACACTTCCCCCCCCCCCGGTGCCAGCACTCGAACCTGCTTCTGTTCCAGAATCTACACCGTGCTCTTGGTAGGCAAGGGACTAAGGACGTAAGAGCAGCCCTTATGGACCAGACCAAAAGCCCACCTGGTCCAGCATCCTGTTCCCTCAATGGACAATCATAATCTCATGCCAGTCACCCCTAGGCTATCAGTAAGGTAAAGGTAAAGGGACCCCTGACCATTAGGTCCAGTCATCACCAACTATGGGGTTGTGGTGCTCATCTCGTCTTATTGGCCGAGGGAGCCGGCGTACAGCTTCCAGGTCATGTGGCCAGCATGACAAAGCCGCTTCTGGCGAACCAGAGCAGCGCACGGAAATGCCGTTTACAATCCCGCTGGGGTTTATCTACTTGCACTTTGATGTGCTTTCGAACTGCTAGGTTGGCAGGAGCTGGGACCGAGCAACGGGAGATCACCCCATCGCGGGGATTCGAACCGCCGACCTTCTGATCGGCAAGCCCTAGGCTCTGTGGTTTAACCCACAGCGCCACCTGCGTCCCTAAGGCTATCAGTATTTTGTGGGAATTCAAAATACTGAATTCCCACAAAAGGCTATTAGTATTTTGTGGGAATTCAAAAGCAGGCCAGGAATGTAGGTTGTGCTATTAAAGTGCTCTGGCACTCAGGTGAAACAAATCCAAAGGTTTTTTCTTTCTTTTTCTTTTATTTTAAAAAAGCTTCATCTTTTGCAGTTAGGAAAGTGGTGAGAAAATGCACACTAAGTGTGGGATAAATGATCCATGGACCAGATGATATATAACCTCCACACAAACAAATCCAGATGGATGCTCAATAAACAGGTCATGCAGAGAAGCCAGCTGTGTCACCATAAAAACTAGATTTCAGCCTTTGAGCAAGGGGATTCTGCATAGCCATGGTGACCAGTAGTCGCTGAATATGTCCTTGTGAATTACTGCCAGATAGATAGATAGATAGATAGATAGATAGATAGATAGATATAGATAATGTTCTTAAATGGCACGACATGTAGCCAAATCCTGTGTC
Organism: Zootoca vivipara; assembly: GCF_963506605.1. Classification (NCBI taxonomy): domain Eukaryota; kingdom Metazoa; phylum Chordata; class Lepidosauria; order Squamata; family Lacertidae; genus Zootoca; species Zootoca vivipara. The sequence goes on along the minus strand of NC_083286.1, from coordinate 54,487,925 downwards.
CCATTAAATGTAAGGGTGCTTACTCCTGAATAAGCATGCATAGGATTGTAGCCTAAATATGTTAAAAGCCAGTTTGAGCCCAATCCAACCTACTTCCTAGCAATTGTCCTTTTCAGATTGCAGCCCTGCACACACACACACACCCAAAAAATCAAACATTCTCAGTAATAATTCACTTGTGATAACATTTGACCTTATTTGCAAAGGGACTTTTTCAAAGATGAGAGTGATTGAAAATAAGCAGTTTTTCCAATTGTTTCTCTTCGTTCCTCGAAATTTAGGGAATGCACGCTGAGTTCCGAGACTTACTTCTGAATAGACATCACAGGATCACATTGTTAGGAGTAAATGAGAGACTTCCAGAATTACCTGTTACCCGGTTCTCCCTACACTACAATTAGATTCCATAAAATGTCCCTAAGGGGCATTAATACAAAGCCTCCGGATAACAAGGTCACAGGACTCCCTAGACAACCTGTTTCATAGGCAAAATCCACTTAGGCTTCAGTGCAATCCTACACCATGTTTACTCAGAAGTAAGCCCATTGGAGATAAATGGGACTTTTGTCTCAAGGAAGAATGTGTGGGATTGCAGCCTTGGGCATGAAGTTGCATCTTATTAAACAACAAACAAAAAGCTGGCTTGCGAAGGAGGCAAAAAAGAAGAAGATTCTGGCAATCTGACAATTTACAACGTTCAAGAACAGAAAATAAGAGGTCCCAGTGAAATTGCAACCTGATGCACCCCATGTTTACATGGAAGTAAGCCCTGCTGTCATAAGGCTTACTCCAAAGTGTGCCCAGAACTCCCACCTTTATAGTGATATCCTGTAGCAGCTTACCAGAAATAAAGTCCCATTGGCTCAGTAGCACGAACTCCTAAGTAAGTGTGCACGGAAGGGCATCCCTGAAGTGATGTTATGACCGCAGAAGTCCCACGTTCAAATCCCTGCTCAGCCCTCGAAGACATGACACAACCTCTCTCTTGTTCCAGCCTACCTCACAGGGCTGTCGTCCCTTTCAAGGAAACAGCCACCGATGTCAGAAAAACCCCTCCTGCTCAGCCATCGTTCTCCAAATGAAGGGAGGACACACAAAAAATCTAGACGGAAAGCCAACTCGTTTTTTCAATATCCGATACCGGCTTTTGCTACTGCGGGTACGGGTACCGAGAACAATCAGCCACCTGCCTCCCCTTACTCATTTTGGAGGGTCGTTTTTCCTGAAAGGCTATACAGTAAATTTCCTTGGTTCTGCCTGCTGCAAATGGCGATACATCTACCGACCTCTCATTATTGGGCAGTATGTTTTAAGTACTGACCCTGGGTTTTATTTTATTTGGGAAATGTCAATTTGGTGGGGGGTGGTTTTTTTTTTAAAGGGTAAGCTGGTGAAGTCTGGTCGAAAAGAGAAGCGCCGCACATCGAAAAGCGCTGCAAACGAAACGGCTTTCCCATTTGCCAGCTCTCCACACCACGAGACAGCTTCCTTGCAAATTCAAACAAAAACGGAGAATGAAGGTTTGTGGGAAAACGCTCCACGCGGGCGCATTTCAAATCCACTCGGATTCTCTCGGCAAACTACTGCACCCAAAAAAACTTCCTTCTTAAGAAGGAAAGAAAAGGAGAATAGGAGAGGGGGGAAACCCACCAACCACCTGTGCGCTCACGCCACCGTTGCGCGCAACAGCTCCGTGCGCAAACCCCGATCCGGCTGGCACAGAGCCCGTGGCCGCTGTCCGCTCGCCCGGCGCTCGGCTCGCCTTCCTTCCCTCCCTCCTTCCCGGACCTGCGACGAAACCCTCCCTCGCCAGCGGGGGAAATCGGCGGCAGCTGCTGCCACCGCCGACCAAAGGAGGGCGGAGAGAGAGAGAGGAGACTCGATGGATGGATGGAAAAGAAGGAAGGAGAGGCACCAACCTGGCGGCGAGGCTGCCTGCAGGTGGGAGAATCCTCTCGGCCCGGCTCCTCCTGGGCAGCCGCGGCGGAGGCGCGCCTTCTTCTCCTCGTCGCCGCGGCTGCTGTCCGCTTCCCCGCGCTGTGACAGCGACTGTTGGGCACCCAGGGCGGCTCGGCGCGCCTTGGCGCAGGCGGACGCGGCAGCACCTGCCGCCGAACTTGGGCAGCCTCGAAGGACTGGCTGGCTAGCGGCTGGCTGGCTGGCTGGCTGGCGTCCTCCACCTTCCCTCTCTCTTTCTCTCTCTCCAGGCTGTGGAGGTGGCGGCTGCAGCAAAGGGGCTAGGAAAGGAGGGGTGGTGGGAGAGATCAGGAATGTGCAAAGGGCCCGGATGTCTGGTGTCTCCAGCCTGCTCCCTCCTTCCTCCGCCGCCCCCTTTACGCGCAGCCACTTGGCGTGGCGGGGAATCTCCAGCGCGCGCTCCTTGGGGAGCCAAACTGTTGCTGGAGGCGAAGGAGGAGAAGGAGGAGGAGCTTTAGTCGTCTCTGTCCTTTCCGTCGGGGAGGGAGCTTCTTCTTCTTTAATTAAAAAGAAATAAGCACACGCACACAAAGATTGAAGCGCTCCCCGCGCCTTTCCAAAGCGCCTCTTTGCAAACCATTGTCCTTTTTGCTCAGACTCCCCTGGCACCTGTTTCCAGTGTGCAAAGGCAAAGGCAAGGGCAAAGGCAAAGGCAAGGCGGGTATATTGTCAGAATATTCGGCCGGTGGCAGCGGGTGAGGTACCAGAGCAGAAGGAAAGAGGGGAGCGCTTCTTTGAGGGGCGCGCGCCGGCAGGAGCGCAGCAGCGTGCGGCTTCCACGGCCAGGCAAGATCGCGGGAGACAAGATAGCCCGCTCAATGGCTGTAAGACATGGTAAGCTAGGTAGAACCTCCATGGCCAAAGGCAGTATACCACGGAGTTCCAGCAAGTGGAGAAAAAGGGCAGAAGTGGCGTGGCTACCTTCTGTGAGCTCCCCTTGGAGTATTTGACTGGTGAGTGTTAAGAAGGCAGAAGCCGGAGAGGTGAGTGAACGCTCAGTGTCTGGTGCAGCAAGGTCTCTGATTTACAGTATTGTAATGCTGTGCAAAATACACAAAGAAAGACAGCTAGCTAGACAGACAGACAACCCTGCCGCATAACCCCCAATTAATTCCAAATAATACTTTTTAAACCCCTGCGAGATTTCGCGCCCTTGAGCGAACACCAGAACTTTTTTAACAGTCGTTTAGGTGGGGCGGGGCCTGATTTCACGTCTGTAGGGAGCTATATGTACAGAGATGGCATTAAACATTTACCTGTTCACACACACACAAAATCCTATCTATTCTTAATTCAGCAGGCGCATCTCCCTAAATTTATCCTCACAACAACAACAACAACAACCCTGTGAGGTGGGTTAGACTGAGAGATTGGCCGACATCCTTTGGGAAAGAAGGAAAGCTCTCAGCGCACCCGGCATTGGCGTCGCTTTCTTTGCATATTGTGGGCAAGGGGAGGCGATTCGTTGAGACGCAGCACGCTGGGTTTCCTTAATGAAATGCGTTCCGGAGAGAGAGAGAGAGAGAGATCCCGTAATTCATTGCCAAAAAAAAAAGGAGCGGGGAGAACCGCCTGCCAGGGATGGGCTCTTTATGATTGTTTGCACTGGGGGAGTTCCTGCTTGCATTGCTGGCGTGTTCGCGCTTAGCTGAAAGGAGGCGTGCCGCCTTCGTCTGGACTTTCCGGGCTTTTCTTGCACGCACGAAAGAGACGCCTTTTCGCCTCCTGCCGAAGGAAACCAGGGAGAGCCCTGCGCGAACGCACGGAGGAAGATTATGGTGGCGCAGGATCATAGATTCTAGGGATCATAGAATCATAGAGTTGGAAGAGACCACAAGGGCCATCCAGTCCAACCCCCTGCCAAGCAGGAAACACCATCAAAGCATTCTTGACATATGCCTCTGCTTAAAGACCTCCAAAGAAGGAGACTCTACCACACTTCTTGGCAGCAAATTCCACTGCCGAACAGCTCTTACTGTCAGGAAGTTCTTCCTAATGTTTAGGTGGAATCTTCTTTCTTGTAGTTTGAATCCATTGCTCCGTGTCCACTTATCTGGACAACCTTTCTCCCTCCTCCATATGGCATCCTTTAATATATTTGAACATGGCTATCATATCACCCCTTAACCTTCTCTTCTCCAGGCTAAACATACCCAGCTCCCTAAGCCGTTCCTCATAAGGCATTGTTTCCAGGCCTTTGACCATTTTGGTTACCCTCCTCTGGACACGTTCCAGCTTGTCAGTATCCTTCTTGAACTGTGATGCCCAGAACGACAGAGTATTCCAGGTGAGGTCTGACCAGAGGGATGATGGGAGTTGTAGTCCAAAACCAGCTGGAGAACCAAGGTTGAGGAACACTGGACTCTAAACTGTTTCCCATGCGATTTGGAGAGGCGCCGCCACCGCCAGAGACCCCTGGAGTCTACCTAGCCCCGTATTGTCTCAGTCAATGGAAACAATATTGGACGAGGTGGACCAGTGGTTTGACAAAGATCCATCCCCAAAGCAGTTTTGTGTCTTCATTTCCAGGAACGCCCCATGCAGTCACTGACAAGACATTGCAGCCCTGTCTGGAGGGATTCCTAGGTCAAATATCTCTTCCTGACTCTGAATCATTTCCCACCCTTACCAAGCGCATCTCTCTTGCAAAGGGTAAATTTAGCAGAATTCCAATTTTGGGTGACCATATGCTTAAGTAAAAGAGCACAGCTGGCTGTTGAGGAACATCTGCTGAAGTGTTTCTAATGAGGGTGAAACAGCGGCAACCGGTTGTCATGGAATCATAGGATTCTGAGAGATCTTGAAGGGTCAGCGAGTTTACCCGGCTGCCATTGACAAGTACCAAGGAAATTATTTCCCCCTTCTAGCAGTAGCCAAGCCTAATCAGTCAGTCAGATAATGAGACCTGAATGAATCGTGGATTGCATAAATAAGTGCATACGCATAAACAGAAACAGATTGTTCAGTAACGTGTGTGAATGAGCCGCTACAGATCCGACAGCACAAATGCAACTCTCATGAGACCTCAAAACAGCCAGTGAACATTCAGCTGTGAGTCGTCAAGCACGGGACATTCATGTGAGGCACTTACGCATGTGTGAACTGGGCCATTCTTGCCATGTTCTCTCTCTTTTTTTCAGATTAATTCCTGGGTCGAATACTTTATTGATAGCCAAACAGTCTCAGATCTTTAGTCTCTGTCCTAAGGCTGCAATCCTTTGTACGTTCTCCTGGGAGGAAGTTCTTCTAAGAAGTGTGTGGAGCATTGGGGGGGGGAGTACCTCTGGTGGGGGAAATGTTGTGCTCCTTCTGAGGTAGTTTGTCCACTCTGCACTCAGAGCTCACCTGTGGCTCCTAGAAACTGTCGGCATGACAACATTGCAACACTGAAAGCGGCCACACCATGGGGAAAGGCTTTGACTGGCTGACTAGACCCATACCTGCCAAGTTGCTGTCAGAAAAATAAGGGACCGGGCCGGAAATAGCAGGCCGGAAGTAGCGCTGCCGCCATTTTGGAACTGGGCCGAGCATGCTCAGAAGTGACTTTTGATGCTGTTTTGCCCAGTTCCAAAATGGCCGTCGCGCCAGAAGTCGCACTGCAGCCATTTTGGAACTGGGCATGCTCCGCCCAGTTCCAAAATGGCCGCCGCGCCAGAATAAACCGGGGGGAAACAAAAAAAATTGTTTTTTCAGCTAGGAACAGCTGGAAAAATGGGGATTTCCCAGGGAAAACGGGAGACTTGGCAGCTATGCTAGACCAGGTGAGGGCAGCTGATGGGTCTCAAACCCTTGGTGAGTTAGGGACCTGCATGTGAAGATAGATGAGACCAATAGTGGGTCCAGTGGTCAAGAAGAAGGTTTCTGCACGTGCTGTAGAGGGAAGTGAGGGGCAGATGGGACTCATCAACTTGGGAAAGGACCCTTTTCAAATTATCTGAGAAAATGTTATAGTCCAATGAAATCACAAGCAGGACTTGAGGAATGATAAAGGAATGTAATGTAGGATATATGTTTTGGAGAAATATTACTTTTATGGCAGTAGATGAATGATCTGAATTGAAACATCACGGAATAAAGGGTGGGAAGCCAGAATTATAAGGGAATATTGTGCTAGAATTGAACTGAATTTGTTAAATTGTTTGAAAACTCATAAAATTTTATTAAAGCAAAAAAGGGTATTGTCACAAAGTAGAATTTCATATCCAGCAACTACACATCTGAGCACCTGCTTTTTACCCTCTGCTCGCAACCTTTCCCCTCCTTGTTGGTGCTATTTCTAAGGGCTGCGGTATCCCGTTCTTCAGTAAGACTTCCATCCGGAAGGTTTCACTTCTGACCAAGAGGGTTAAAACACAAAAACACGCAACGCTGCATTTAAAAGCACATAAACTGAAGCGGAAATTCCTGACACCAAGGGATGGGACATTATGAACAACCCAAAAATGTGATGATGGTGCTTGCAATAAAACCCAAGGAACTAGTGACGTGGACAGTTTTCCACGGATCATTTGCCATCTGGGAATATTGCAAGTTGTTTTGCCCAGATGGCCCCACCCACTTTGCAGCCTCTGTCCCTTCCAGCAGGAGCTGCCCCATCAGGCTACGCTGATACTCATGTGGGCAAAAAATTACCTTGCATGTGCTCCTGCTCTGCAGGTTCCCAGACTTGCATGCAAAATCAGACATATAAGAGGCAGGGCACTGTGGCTGCTTTGGGCTCTCCAGGTATATCACATTGCAGGTAAATTTGACTCACGCATCAGGCATGCCAATTTTACCCCTTGGGGCTAATATCACAATATCCGATCATATCATGATGCTACATAGCATTGAGCACCCAAAGCATTTCCCATACATCACATTGTTGCCATCCTTTTAACAGGAGTAACCAACTCCTCAAAAGATTCCATCAATGGTATCTCCAAAAAAAATTACACATACCTTGGAAAGGCAGGTGAACTAATGCCAGTGTACTTAGTGGCAGAGTTTCATGCTTCGGCACCGGGGGGGTGGGGTGGAGAGCAGGCAGGGGCGGGGCTGGTGCACGTCCTGGAGGCGTGGCGCGCCGCCCGCACCCCACCAGGATTGTGCTGCCGGGGGCGGTACGCTCCCCCCACACTCCTCTTCCTCCGCCACTGCATGTACTAGAAGAAGCAAAGATCACCAGTGTTGAAGCAATGATTCTTCAACATCAACTTCGTTGGACTGGTCATGTTGTTCAGGTGCCTGATTATTGTCTTCCAAAGCAACTACTCTATTCCAAACTTAAACATGGAAAGCGTAATGCTGGTGGTCAACAAAAAAAGGTTTAAAGACTCCTTCAAGGCAAATCTTTTAAAATGTAGTATGAACACCAACAACTGGGAAACACTGGCCTGCAAGCGCTCCAATTGGAGAACAGCCTTCACCAAAGGTGTCGTGGACTTTGAAGACGCTCGAACTCTAGAGGAAAGGGAGAAACATGCTAAGAGGAAGGCACGTTTGGTAAACCCTCACCTTGATCAACTTCCGCCCGGAAACCAATGTCCCCACTGTGGAAGGACGTGTGGATTCAGAATTGGCCTCCACACTCATACACCATTCAGACCATGTTCATGGAAGACAATCTTACTCAGCTACGAACGATCACTGGAGAGAGAGGAGAAAGAGAGAAAAACGCTCTTAAGGGTGGTCAGTATTATTATACCCATATTATAGATAAGGTTGTTGAGAGTGAAAGGGAGACTTGCTTGAGGCATGAGATCTGAACTGAAGGTTTCCCATTTTGTGGCTGTCTCTTAGCCAGAATGCAACGTTCTCTAAGGAAGGAAGAAATATATGCTCAACTCTTCTTCCCTCAAGGCCCTCTGGGCAGCTTCACATGTAAGAACTACAAAACAGAAAACATATTTCAGAAAGTGAAAGTATGAATTAAAAACTATCACAATAAACTGAAAAGCAGCAGGCCACAACACAGTAAAAACAATACAAAACATAGTTTGTAAGGCCAACAGCAGTGGAACATGAAAAATGAATATGAAAAATCTGTCAAAAGAAAAGTCTTTTCGGCTTAGAGTGAAAACAAGACCACAGAGGTGATCTCCTCAGGGGTGATATTTGAGAGTCTCTGGGGCCACCACTGAAAAGGCTCTGTCTCTTAAGCAAAGTAATAATAATAATAATTTATTATTTATACCCCGCCCATCTGGCTGGGTTTCTCCAGCCACTCTGGGTGGCTTAAAACAGAAAGATGAAATAAAATAATCTATTAAACATTAAAAGCCTCCCTAAACAGGGCTGCCTTCAGATGTCTTCTAAAAATCTGGTAGCTGTTTTTTTCTTTGACATCTGATGGGAGGGTGTTCCACAGGGCAGGTGCCACCACCGAGAAGGCCATCTGCCTGGATCCCTGCAACTTGGCTTCTCGCATCGAGGGAACCGCCAGAAGGCCCTCGGTACTGGACCTCAGTGTCCGGGCAGAACGATGGGGTTGGAGACGCTCCTTCGAATAAGCTTTGAAACCCTTAAAATTGAGCCTAGAGACAAACAGGCAGCCAGTTACTTTGATGCAAAATTGGAATTACATAGTCCAGTCAATTGGAGCCAGAAAATCATCTAGCAGCCATATTTTGGACCAATTCCCCAGTTGTTTTTAGTGGCAGACACATGCAAAAAGCACTGAAGCAGCCCAGGCTGCTTTGTCTCCTCAAACATTTATCCTAAAGGCTGCTTTGCCTCATTAAGCAACACAGTTGCTTGTTCCTACTGTAATCCCCTACTAAATTGTATTCATTCCTTCACTCATAATATTTATATCCTGCTTTATAGCCTCAAGGGGCTCTCGAAGTGGTCTCCAAAAGATGCTCAAACCTAGTGCTTCAACAGGAATGACATAGGGTGTCCATAAGGAACCGGGATTATTCAGGCAGGATTTGCTAACCTCGTCCTTGTGGTTTCCAGGGATCGATCCAAGCAGTCGCTCCCTCTGAGACACAGGAACATAGGAAGCTGCCTTCTGCTGATCTGGACTAATGTCCATATTAGCCTTACCTGGAGATGCCAGCGACTAAACATGCAAAAGGAGATTTCTACCACTGAGCTATGGCCCTTCCCCAAGGAGGCTCCACAACTACTCAGGGGCTTCCCTGGGCCCTCGTTTCCACCACCCCCATTTTGATAAGACTCTTAACTGAAAAGAAGAGGAGGGGGTCCCTCTGCCTCACCCCCCCAGGCAGGCCCCATTCTGCACTTTGCCATAGCAGGTTCGGACCAGAGGGCAGGAGTGAGAATTGCACCATGAGTCAGGGAGCCACCTGAAGCCTCTCCACCCTCTTCTTGTTTCTTCCTTTTAGCATACAACTTGGTTGGATCCTAACTGTTACTGGCTGCCGTTAGCTGAGCCTAGAGAGGGGTGTGCCAGAGACCTGAAAAGTTTAATCCAGAACCATTATCCCAGAGATCACCGTGAGTACTGGTATTTGGTGGCATAAAATTGTTTTCTTTTTTAGTGGCATATTCAACGAATTGATAGACTTCTACACATTTTTCTTATTTGGTTCCTTTCCTCATCTCTTTAAGGCTACGGGTTAAATTTCCCATCTGTTCACATCTCCATATGTCTTGCTGCCATCGTTCTAATAAGTTCACATACAAGGTTTTTATTTTTCATTTCTTTTCTCAATTGTCAACTTTGCTGCTGCTAATAGCACAGTAACTAGATCTTCAGACGTCACTCTGCCTACTGAATCATCATAAATGTCCAATAAGGCCATCTGTGGAAGAGGGGGGGAATGTTTATCTTGTGGTTTTTACCCATTTTAGTAAAAGCATGTGTTTAGTGGTACAAGAGCTCATCATGACAACCCCATAGCTACACATCCAAGGAGAGACCCAAAATGTAGTAGGCAGCGATGCTGGTTTAAATTTGGAAGTAATTGGAATTATTTCGATATTGATTGGAATCTGTATAATTGGTGAAACTCTGGTAATATTGGGTAAATATTGGAAAATTAATAAAATAATAATATTAAAAACAAAACCAGGCCCAGGCATGGAAGAATGTGATCTCTCCATTCAGTTTTTTGTGACAAAAGAACTCTTTCTACATATGAAGTGTGTGTGTGTGTGTGTGTGTGTGTGTGTGCGCGCGCGTGTGCGCAAGCAGGCAAATAAAAAGTGTGTGCAGGGCTTTTTTCCAGCTGGAACCAGGGCATTTTCAGGGGGAACTCACAGGAACTCAGTTCCAGCACCTCTCAAGTGAGCACCATTGCCATTCTAAGAGAACAAGGGTTCATGGTGAGTTCCAGCATTTCTTCTTCTAGAATAATAGCACAGGTAAGGAGGAGGAGGGCCTTTTCAGTGGTGGTGCCTCTTGCTTTACTGACCGAAGGAGCCGGCGTACAGCTTCTGGGTCACATAGCCAGCATGACTAAGCCGCTTCTGGCAAACCAGAGCAGCACATGGAAACATCGTTTACCTTCCCGCCGGAGTGGTACCTATTTTATCTACTTGCACTTTAATGTGCTTTCGAACTGCTATGTTGGCAGGAGCTGGGACCGAGCAATGGGAGCACACCCTGTCGCGGGGATTCGAACCACCGACCACCTGATCGGCAAGCCCTAGGCTCTGTGGTTTAGACCACAGCGGCACCCTTGGGTGGCGTTACACAAGTGGGAGGGGGAGGGTGTCACGGGGGCGGGGACGACGACAAAAACTCAAATGGTGCATTTTATAGGATGGACAGAAATAACCCTCCAGGAGAGGCTGCAAGGGGAGATGGAAAAGAAATAAATCTATGAGATGTATTAAATGGATCAATGAACATTCCTCAGGCATTAGGAACAGGGAGTGAGGACAGCACACACAGGCAGGGCTGCCAAATGTCCCTTAATACAGGACATCGAGATCCTGTTATCTGGTTCTGGAAGTCAAAGCCCAAGAACAGAGAGGGGATGAGTTCAGTAAGAGCAGATCCAAGTCTCCCCAACACCCCAGAAAGCAGGACTAAATAAATCCAATTTACTGGATTTCTATTCCACCCATTCTCCCGAAGGAGCTCAGGGCGGCAAACACATCGAATCAAAAACAAGAGCAAAATGTCTAAAAACAATTAAAAACAGGCGAACTATAAAGGGTTTGTGTTTCAGCTGAACATTGGGGGGAAGTACTGGGCAGTCAGAGTGACTCGACCATGGAATCAACCGCCCAGAAGAGGGGTCACCATACTCTTTTTGAGCCTCTGGGCTCATCTACATGCCAGAGAAGCTGTTGCGACTGTACAACGCCCCAACTATGTGCACACCACAACCTGCTCTGGTCGGCTCTAGAAAAATCCTTTCCCCAACAGCCCTGCGAGGTAGGCTCAGCTGAAGAGATGGTGGCTGGCACAGGATCCCACTGGCTCTCCTTCTCGCGAAGGTGAGGTGTTTTTAAATCTCTTTATTTCTGAATTTTAACTTGTCCTTACCCACCCTGGGACCTGCAGGTGAAGGGCAGGTAATAAACGGCACTATCATCGTCACCAAAGTCAGGTCAGTTGCAAATGAAGATAGGTAAAACAGATGCTCTATCAAAATATTTTGTGAGCAGATGTGGGTATTTCTCCCCCTCCTACTTACCTGAAAGGCTGGATTAAGGTAGAATGGAAGTGAGCCCGTGGGAATAACAAGAACTCGCCGCAAACTAGCCCCTGAGAGCAATGAGCACAGATTGCTAGCATTTTATAGCAGCCATAATATATTTGCCAAGTTCTTGCATCCCCTTGCGGCCAATTTCAGAACAACAGGGAGGCCCAGAGAATTCTGATGAAAGTCGCTAGACTGGAATATGAATGCATGGCAGATTGACATATATATATTTATAGCACAACTTCCGGAAAACTAAACTGTAGCTTGCATTTATAGCCACGGAGCCCTTATTAAGAGACACCTGCTGTTGGCAAAAATGGCAGCCCTGGCAATGCCCTTGTGACTCTGGACAAATAGAAACAATAGAGCATGTGCTTCTCTAGTGCCTATAGAGACATTTGTATTAGCCTCCTCTCCCCACTCTGGGACGCAGGTGGCGCTGTGGGTTAAACCACAGAGCCTACGGCTTGCCAATCAGAAGGTCAGCGGTTCGAATCCCCGTGACGGGGTGAGCTCCTGTTGCTCGGTCCCAGCTCCTGCCAACCTAGCAGTTTGAAAGCACGTCAAAGTGCAAGTAGATAAATAGGTACCGCTCTGACGGGAAGCTGCTCTGGTTCGCCAGAAGCGGCTTTGTCATGCTGGCCACATGACATGGAAGCTGTACGCCGGCTCCCTTGGCTAATAACGCAAGATGAGCGCCGCAAGCCCAGAGTTGGTCACGACTGGACCTAATGGTCAGGGGTCCTTTTACCTCTCCCCACTACTCCATAAGTACCCAGGGCGCATCAGACAATTCTATACCTCCCTGCTGCTTTCAGATACCAACCCTGCACAGCAGTGCTCAAAATTATTCGGATGATGACCTGTGCCACAAAATAGATTTAATAAACATTCACATCAGAACCACTCTAAATTGGTGGTTAGTAGTCTTTTATATACTAACCTTTTATGCTCTTCCACATCTGTTTAGTGCCCCTAACCCTTCTTTTAGATTCTTTTAGCTTCTGGTGGTGGACGTTGCTTAGATCAGGGGTCAGCAAACTTTTTCAGCAGGGGGCCGGTCCACTGTCCCTCAGACCTTGTGGGGGGCCGGACTATATTTTGAAAAAGAATATGAACGAATTCCTATGTCCCACAAATAACCCAGAGATGCATTTTAAATAAAAGGACACATTCTACTCATGTAAAAACATGCTGATTCCTGGACCGTCCGTGGGCCGGATTTAGAAGGCGATTGGGCCGCATCCGGCCCCCGGGCCTTAGTTTGGGGACCCCTGGCTTAGATGCTCCAGAATCTCTGTGAGAATGAGCTTTAGTTTGGACTTTTGACACATGTGTTGACCCTGGACTTGACGTACTGACTTGCTGCCAGGCAAGCCAGGGGTATGGGACATCCAAGTGAGCAAGGGGTGGTAGGTTGGTACAGAGAGGTACAGCGGATGACTTTTTGCTGTCCTTTGAATCTAATGCTACCCTTAACAAGCAAGCCAAACCAGTGGCATAGCGTGGGTTGCCAGCACTCGGGACAAGGCAAGTAGTGTGCCCCTCGTGGGAGACAAGGCGGGTAGGGAAGAAGTGGGACTATTGAGGCACCCATTGTTGCTTGAAAACATTTACTGTATTTTTCCATGTATTGGACAAGGTTTTTTGACACAAAAATCATGTCAAAAAACTGGGGTCGTCCAATCTAGGGATCTAGGGAGTGTTTCCTGCCCACAGCTGGGGGGGGGGAGGAAGAGGCTCAACAACTTTGGGCCATCTGCCCTCATTTTCTTAAAATTAAAAAGGTAAATGTAAAGGGACCCCTGACCATTAGGTCTAGTTGCAGATGACTCTGGGGTTGTGGCGCTCATCTCGCGTTATTGGCCGAGGGAGCCAGCGTACAGCTTCCAGGTCATGTGGCCAGCATGACAAAGCCCGCTTCTGGCGAACCAGAGCAGCACATGGAAACTTCCTGCTGTAGCGGTACCTATTTATCTACCTGCACTTTGACGTGCTTTCGAACTGCTAGGTTGGCAGTCCCCCCAAATTGAGTTCCCCCCCCCCAAATAGGAGGCATCTAATAGATGGGAAAGTACGGTATTTGCCCTGTCATATCGAAAAACTGTGGAGAATGTTCAAACATTGAGAGATTTTCTGTGTGAGGGAGATGGTACGCTATTTTTTTAAATTACTTTTTTCTTTTGAAATTTTGTGCCCCTAAGAATTTTGCGCCCAGGGCAACTGCCCCTGTGGCACTGCCTACGCTACCCCACTGAGCCAAACCCTCAAAGGATCTGAAGGCTCTGCAATCTCTCCATCCAGATGCCGGTTGTAGAACCATATATAATAAAGACACCCACAGTCTCCGCTGTGCCTCATTGTCTCAAAAGGGAACACAATCCCTGGTAAACACGCCTGGAACCACACACTGCTTGTGGAGATTTGGGTGGCATGTGACAATTATAACACTTTGAACTTGGCCAGGTAGCAGATCGGCAACCACTGACAATCTCAAAGCGCAGGTCATGTGTTCTATGCTGACAAGGCCTCACTCCTGTCAGCAACCATACTGCAGCATTCTGCACTAACTGTAGCCTCTGGATCAAGCACAGGGGACACCCCACTTAGAGAGCATTGCAGTAATCCAGCCTTGAAGTAACCAACACATGAACTGCTGTGGCCAGACTTCCCTGGTCCAAGTAGGTCCCTGCCTATCTTTTTCTGCTGAAATGAAGAAAATTTGTAACAGGTTTGGGGGGTAACCAGGAATGGTTTTTTGTGGGGGAAGACTGTGAGCTCTGTTCGTTTTCGGTACTCAGAACAAATTTGTGGATGCAAAAGTCTTTTGTTTTCTGTGTACGTCTTTTGCAACAAGCTCTGGTTGGATTCTCATGTTCAGGATTTCAGCGGGTTACGCCCCATTCTCCCTCCCCATTTTGTTTTGATTTATTATATTTCTATGCCACTTTTTTCACATTTTTTTCTGCCTCCACACCCCGCCCCCGACTGACACACACAGTAGTCCATAGGCACCTGGCATGCTTCTGCAATTAGGGGAATAGCCAATATTGAAGGATCAGTCTTTGCTGTTGTTGTTGTTTAGTTGTTTAGTTGTGTCCGACTCTTTGTGACCCCATGGACCAGAGCACGCCAGGCACTCCTGTCTTCCACTGCCTCCCGCAGTTTGGTCAAACCCATGTTTGTAGCTTCGAGAACACTGTCCAACCATCTCGTCCTCTGTCGTCCCGTTCTCCTTGTGCCCTCAATCTTTCCCAACATCAGGGTCTTTTCCAAGGATTCTTCTCTTCTCATGAGGTGGCCAAAGTATTGGAGCCTCAACTTCATGATCCGTCCCTCCAGTGAGCACTCAGGGCTGATTTCCTTCCGAATGGATAGGTTTGATCTTCTTGCAGTCCATGGGACTCTCAAGAGTCTCCTCCAGCACCATAATTCAAAAGCATCAATTCTTCGGCGATCAGCCTTCTTTATGGTCCAGCTCTCACTTCCATACATCACTACTGGGAAAACCATAGCTTTAAATATATGGACCTTTGTCGGCAAGGTGATGTCTCTGCTTTTTAAGATGCTGTCTAGGTTTGTCATTGCTTTTCTCCCAAGAAGCAGGCGTCTTTTAATTTTGTGACTAAATAGCATCTTTTCCAGATTAGGGAAGGGTTCCTGAAACACAAATGTAGAAGAATTTTATTGCATAGCATAGCTGCCATACTACAAAATGAAAGGGGGGGGGGAACCGATGCAAGATGTGTAGGCCGGTTAGGTGTGAACTTCCATTGCACAGGCTTACTTTTAAAATTATTGATGCAGATTTTACGTTCATTGCCACTCACTCTAAATATGAGGTCTTTACATTGGGTTGTGTTTAACTATCCACTAGAGGGCAGTTAGGCATCGGCTTAACGAAAAGCATCTCGCTTCAAGCAACACACAGGTCCACAGGGAAACTTGAACTATTGCCTAAGCCAGGTTCCTGTAATGGATGATATTAATAATTCTTAGCACTTACAGAGACATTTTTGAGTGTCCAGAGCATTGCACAGACATTGTCTCAATCATCCGTGCAGCAATCTTGTGAGGAAGGTTGGTGTTACGGTCCTCATGCTGAGCTGTCGCCTGTCTTTATTACCTTTCCAGTGTGACGTTATGCAGCCAAACGCACAGAGAATTTGCAAGCCGCCCCATAGCTTTTACTGGGAGTGGGTTATTTCACTCTGCTATGCACACTTCCTTAGGGCTAAGTCCCATTGGCCACCGTGGGTCTTACTTCTGAGTAAACATGTATAGGATTGGACTGCACATTGCCAAAAAACAAACAAACAAACAAACAAAGCAGGGGCAATTTGAGAGTGTTCAATGTGATTGATTTCCTTCTATTATTTATAACTATGGCAATGCTGCTAAGAATTATTTCAGGGGGAGAAGGCAGGGTTGTATCCTTCAAGTTTCGTAGGAGCTCATCCTGCTTCTTGTGTGACATTTGAATATAACATTATTCAACTCCTCAAACAATTCCATCAACAGTGTCTCTGAAAATTTTTACACATCACTTGGGAAGACAGGCAAATGAATACCAGTGTACTGGAAGAAGCAAATATCACCAGTGTTGAAGCAATGATTCTTCAACATCAACTTTGTTGGACTGGTCGTGTTGTGCGGATGCCTGATGATCGTCCTCCAAAGCAACTACTCCATTCCGAACTTTAAAATGGAAAGCGTAATGCTGGTGGTCAACAAAAGAGGTTTAAAGACTGTCTCAAGGCAAATCTTAAAAAATGTAGTATAAACACTGACAACTGGGAAACATTGGCCTGCAAGTGCTCCAATTGGAGAACAGCCTTTACCAAAGGTGTCATGGGCTTTGAAGACACTCGAACTGAGGCTGAGAGGGAGAAATGTGCTAAGAGGAAGGCACACTTGGCAAATCCACACCATGATCAACTCCCACCCGGAAACCAATGTCCCCACTGTGGAAGGAGGTGTGGATCTTATGGACTCATTGTTAAAACTGTGCTTATGGAAGACAGTCTTACTTGGCTACAAGTGATTGCCAAAGAAGATTCTGCATTCATGCTGCCAAATGTCCAGCTCTGAGGATTTCATCCCTCTAAAACTGTGACACCAACAAACAAAAGATGCTCTCTCTCTCACACACACACAGGGTCAGGAAAATGGGTTGCAATGCCATGTCCTATGCACAAAATTACAATGTGTGTTGTAACAGGACACACCATTCACACAAATTGCAGCAGGCCCCAGCAATTGGGGAGATTATTCTGCAATAACCAACTACTTTTGACAATATTATTTGCAGTGTATATACATACCCAGTGTTGGCAAGTTTTTCATTTCATTTTGGTATTTTGCTGTAAATATCAGAACTATGAAATGCTGCGGTTAAAGTAGAGGGAGGCAGCTCTTTTGGCTTTGTGCATCTTTATCTTTCTTCATTACGTATTTGTAACTTGCCTTTCTTCCCAGAACTTCAAGGTTGTGTATGTTACACTCCCCCCTCCCCCCCTTTAATCTTTGTAACAGCCCTGAGAGGTAGGCAAGGCTAAGTTAATGCATGCACATAAAGCAGCAGTTCTTGCCAACGGATTGCAGGGTGGTAACCCCAGTCCACATACTGTGCAGCAGACCCAGGAAATCCTGTTGGCATCCCTGTGTAATTTCCCCCCCCCCCATAATTATGGGTGTATTAAGACAAGGGTCTTCCAGTTAAGTTCCTTAGCAGGCTCTTATAAACCACAGCACAGGTAAAACTAAGTTTTGAGTTTGTTGTTGTTTAGTCGTTTAGTCGTGTCCGACTCTTCGTGACCCCATGGACCATAGCACGCCAGGCACTCCTGTCTTCCACTGCCTCCTGCAGTTTGGTCAAACTCATGTTCGTAGCTTCGAGAACACTGTCCAACCATCTCGTCCTCTGTCGTCCCCTTCTCCTAGTGCCCTCAATCTTTCCCAACATCAGGGTCTTTTCCAAGGATTCTTCTCTTCTCATGAGATGGCCAAAGTATTGGAGCCTCAGCTTCACGATCTGTCCTTCCAGGGAGCACTCAGGGCTGATTTCCTTCAGAATGGATAGGTTTGATCTTCTTGCAGTCCATGGGACTCTCAAGAGTCTCCTCCAGCACCATAATTCAAAAGCATCAATTCTTCGGCGATCAGCCTTCTTTATGGTCCAGCTCTCACGGATCAATGCCTTCATGGATCAATGCCTTGTCGTGGCGAAGGGGCTTGAATGACTCAGAGAAGCTATGAGCTATGCCATGCAGGGCCATCCAAGATGGACAGGTCATAGTGGAGAGTTTTGACTAAACGTGATCCACCTGGAGAAGGAACTGGCAAGCCACTCCAGTATCCCTGCCAAGAAAACTCCATGGACAAAGACAACAGGCATATAAAAGTTTTGAGTAAGGCACAGGAAATACCACATCAGCACAGTGGCCGTGCATATCTAACTGTTCGGAGGATATACTTGGTAAGATCAAATCAAAATTATGAAAGGCTTGCTGAGCTTCACAGACCTTGAGTATCATTTCCTTCCCCTTCAGACAAAAAATAGGATGTGCAAGATACTTTATATTACCAAACCTCTGTATAAACATTAATCAGTCCCAGCCAAATGGAACATATACCTAGATAATTCTGATCTATGCTCTATGGTGTGTGTGTGTGTGTGTGTGTGTGCACGCGCGTATGTGTGCATGTTTAAAGAAAGCTGTCTAGCTTTGAAATATTATATTAATAAATGCAATTAAACTGTAAACGGTGCACTGCACCCAGAAAGAGAACCTCCATTCATCTGATATGGAATGTGTTATGAATGATTTACTGAGCTTCAGCTGACATCTGAACAAAGGAGGATGAGAGCGGTAATATCTTTCAAATTATGAAGACACAGGACCTTATAAAGATGCTTCTGCTGTAGATTATGTCTAGACAAGTTATTGCTAAAAATTAAATGGGAGCCTCTCCAAATGACGGGATTTCACAATAGTGTTATAATAATCCGTATACTGTAGAACAGTGTTCCCTGTACTCCTGATAACTGTAGTTGCTCATTCCCCCCCCCCCCCGAATTAAAATCCAAAGATATGCAGAAAAGGAAGAGCAAGAATTACACTATCTCCAAGGAGCTCCTCTTTCTGTTTCTGCATGAGTCATTGTTCGTTTTATCCTGTCATGCTTGGGTCTGGTGCTGGAGCCCATAGGTAAGGCATTTCAGGACCACGGATAGCTCAAAGTGAGCAACCGGATCCCACAGAGGTGGAGAGCAGACTGGGGGCTTTTAAGCTTCAGGGCACCTCTTCTAGGCTCCACCCCCTTGTGGAACTTCAGGTTCTTAAAGGGCCAGCCCCATAGCTGCCAAGTTATCCCTTTTTTACAGGGATTTTCCCTTATGCTGAATAGGCTTCCTCGCGAGAAAAGGGAAAACTTGGCAGCTATGGCCAGCCCTCAGGCCTGAAGACACTCCCTTCTTGATTTTATAGCCTTTGGTTGACTGGAGGCCTTGTACTACTAGGGCAACAATCATTTGGTTCCTCAGGCTCAGGGGAAGGTACGTCAGCACTCTTAGCAAACTACAGCTCTCAGGATTCCTGGTTGTGAGGGGAACCACGACTGTTCAAAGTGGTATGATATGGCTTTAAATGTATAATGCAGAGGGGGCGCCTATCTGGAGATGCTGAGGATATGCCCTGCCATCAAGCTACAACCCCTTTTCCACCTGAACAGGGCTTAAGCCAGCAGCCAACCCTACGTGTAGTGTGAGAGGATCCCCTAAACTAATTATGTGTTGTGGTTTACGCCTGAGATGAGGTGCAGACTGCCCAGTTTTCAGTTGGAAAACATAGGGAGACAACCGTTCATCTGCGAGTACAAGAAATAGCGAAGAGTGAGATTTGTTTATTTTTACCATACTGTATTATTGTGTTTTATACAAACAAGATATAATGCTGCTTTCGACTTCCTTTAGCGTATGATGGCCAAATCCAATTTTAAGTCCATAAAATATGCACTCATTTAAACAAACGGTGTGATTCCGAAGCCAGACACTTTAGGGAGCAGTCAGTTTGCAGACATGCACTAAAGCTGCATTTTTCTGTTTCCAGCATAAAAAGCACTTAAGCAGTAAATGCCATATTTAGCATTTTTCCCAGGGACCAATAAACTCCAGAGGCATGAATAAGCAGCAGGAGGATTTGCAGTCTACAAAGAGTGTCTTAAATAATAAAATCTGGTTATCCTCGTGTCAGGGCAATTAAACGAAAAACACTCTCCCATTTTTTTGCAGCTACCGTGAAGCTAAAACGTGTGGGGCTGCCACAAAACAGATTAAATAATTTGTCAAGTTCTGCAGGGGGGAGAACTTTTCTACTTGGTGTGCTCGGAAACTGGTATTACGTGAATATCTGGTATTACATGTTATCATTGTCTTGTATTGCAAGGCAGTGTCCTTCAAACTGCAATTTATAAGATTGTGTACACATTACTGTTTACTCTGGCTCCAATGTGCTCACATTGCTGGACTTTGAAGTCGAGTACCCCTGACATTAGCCACAATCCATATTTAGCCAGTAGTTCCTTGAGAAATACCGGACTGTTGATTGATGAGCTTTCCGGCAAACCAGCTTCCATCTGATTTGAAAAAGTAAGCTGTGGTTCAGCTGGTGTGTGTCTGATTGAGACAGCCATTGGGCAGGTGCAGACGATAGCTTCCTTGAATAAGAGTTGAGGGGGGCAAGTATGCCACCTTGCTCCATGCGATGTGCTGACATCATGCACACATCATGCGCTGTGTTGAGGTGTGATGCACATGCCAGAATGTGCATACCATGTGGGCTACGTGATTAAGGTGAGCATGTCACACAGAGTGCATGGGCAGCCGCTGCGAATTTTCCCTTCTTGAAAATTGGGGGGGGGGCTTGTGCCCCCGGCCTCTCCTAGATGGCGCCTATGCAGGGGGGCAGGTGTGTGAAAGCAAATTAGGTAACATGTATCAGACATTCTTGTCCCCTCTGCTGTTTACACCTATATATAATTGTGAACTGAAACGTAGTGGCAGGAAGGGAGGGGGACAACCTTGCTGTGTTTGAAGTCACTAATATGTACATAAAAGGTGAAGGTAAAGGGACCCCTGACCATTAGGTCCAGTCATGACCGACTCTGGGGTTGTGGCGCTCATCTCGCATTATTGGCCAAGGGAGCCGGCGTACAGCTTCCAGGTCATGTGGCTAGCATGACTAAGCCGCTTCTGACGAACCAGAGCAGCGTACGGAAACACCGTTTACCTTCCCGCTTGGAGCAGTACCTCTTTATCTACTTGCACTTTGATGTGCTTTCGAACTGCTAGGTTGGCAGGAGCTGGGACCGAGCAATGGGAGCTCACCCCGTCGCAGGGATTCGATGCAAGGACAATCAAAGAAACATTTAAGCATTTCGGTGTAGCTCACACCTCTCATTGAGTTTAAGGTACATATACAAGAGGCTCGTTTATAATCATATTTTGGGAATTTTCATGTCCATATGTAGCTGCAGTTTTTTATACTTTCTGGATGTCTCGGGATCATATTATAAAGTAGTTGTGTTCTGTGTTAAAAATCAAGCACTGCTAGGAGCTGTTTCTTTTTGTTTTCCAGTGTATTTCTTATCAATTAAAAAATTGGTGTGGCGCAAGCTAGTTTTTATCCCAAAAGTGTGGCCCAGAGGGGGGGAAATTGAGAACCACTGTTCTATAGTCAGTCATTTGGAAGTACTTACAACGCCATCTGTCATTCACTAAAGGTGTCCAGAGATGGAGACTGCGAACAGATCCCGGTCTATTTCCTTGCAAGAGCTTCACCTTGGCTCTGACAAGAACATTAATAAAAAAAGTGTGTCAGGGGTAGTGATGTTGAGCAGCGGAAGCTACAAGTCAGTGCAAATCTGCAGAACGCAGACAGCCTGTAGCCTAATAAATGGTTCCCTTTCTACAGCCTGAGTCATCCCTTGATGTGCTGGTCTTTAATGAAAATTGATGCTGCCTTGCCTAGCACCAAGCTACATGTTTGAAATGCTGCAGATGACAAATGGCAGTAGCTCTTGTCTTGCCTCCCACCTCGCTCAGATTTCTCTGGAGCCAGTTTAGTCTCGAGGCGAGATCAAATTTCCTTTAGATGCAAAAGGGGTGCAGTTATATTTGTGCCAGAGCTGGATGGGGTGGAGACCGTCTCATACCCTCCAGCACTTGGAAGCCAAAATCTGGCACATCACATTCCCAGACAACATCTTTTATCGTGGGACTACGGCGGCCATTTCAGTTGCTGTGTTCTCGAGCAATTTCACGCCATGGTTTTCTCCCCTAAAAAGTGCTGGGGGGGGCTCTAAACACAGAGATCACAGCTCCAAGAAAGTGCTTTTTTCTGGGGAGGGGGGAATTGCCACATGAAATTGTACGAGATCATGGCAGCCATAACAGGATACTTGCGGGTTATGCGGTCTCTACAGCTTGATCAAATGTGGAACTTACAGTGGCAAAAGGATGGTTATGTCAAACTCTGTTATAAAGGTTTGATTTTCCTCTGCTTGGTTTGATGGATCGGCTGGCACCAGCCCTACTTCTAAGTGCAGTTTAGAATAGGGGTAACTTGTTGTGGCTTCCTATACCTAGGATTGACCTGCCAGCAGTTTTCCATATTCGCTTCTGGCAGCCACACGTCAAGCGACTCTTAAGCATGCAGCTGTAGGGGCCTGTTAAAAAGCTGGCAACCCCATGGTGAGCGAAGTAACTGTTTTGTGTGGGTTGGTCATAGAATCATAGAGTTGGAAGAGACCACAAGGGCCATTCAGTCCAACCCCCTGCCAAGCAGGAAACACCATCAAAGCATTCCTGACAGATGGCTGTCAAGCCTCCGCTTAAAGACCTCCAAAGAAGGAGACTCCACCACACTCCTTGGCAGCAAATTCCACTGCCGAACAGCTCTTACTGTCAGGAAGTTCTTTCTAATGTTTAGGTGGAATTCTCTCTTGTAGTTTGAATCCATTGCTCTGTGTTCGCTTCTCTGGAGCAGCAGAAAACAACCTTTCTCCCTCCTCTATATGGCATCCTTTTATATATTTGAACATGGCTATCATATCACCCCTTAACCTTCTCTTCTCCAGGCTAAACATGCCCAGCTCCCTAAGTCATTCCTCAAAAGGCATCGTTTCCAGGCCTTTGACCATTTTGGTTGCCCGCCTTCTGGACATGTTCCAGCTTGTCAGTATCCTTCTTGAACTGTGGTGCCCAGAACTGGACACAGTACTCCAGGTGAGGTCTGACCAGAGCAGAATACAGTGGTACTATTAGAGTGCTAGAATTTGGGCAAAAGGTCTGAAAGGGAAAAATCCAGAACAAAAGGGCATTTCCCCCAACTACTGATACCCACCAGAGATGTGAGGTTGCTATGGCAACATGCCCACAAAATGCTGTGCATGAGGAGGCCTGAAATAAAGAACAGCAGGAACCAAAAGTTTCAGAAGTTCTTTCTTTTTTAAAAAATTTAAAGACCAGCAAAGTCACTCCGAATCAAATTTGTTATATTTCCAGTACACTTGGGTCTCCAACTGTTGTTGGACTACAACTCCCATCATCCCTAGCTAGCAGGATCAGTGGTCAGGAACAATGGGAGTTGTAGTCCAACAACAGCTAGGTACCAAAGTTTGAGAAACACTGTGTTGGGTTGCAATCTTGCACCCACTCGTTTGGGAATAAGCTCTGTTGAATTCAATGGGCCTTATTTCTGAGTAGATGTGTTATGTACGCCTATTACGTTAGTAGGACCCTAGAATGCAACAACCGATTGGCCTGCAGGAGCAGCCCAATCAGGCTCCAGGAGGGAAGCAGAATCAGCCAATCACACGGGGCCCATTGTGTAAATCCTATATAATAAAGTCCCTGTGTCTCTGCGTCCAGTCCCTGTGTCCCTGTGTCTGCGCTAATGTGCATGTGCCCCACGGACACAGGGACTGGATGAAGAGGTGGGACGTACACACACGCACGTTCTCTCCCCCCTCAACCCTCTGCCTCCCATTCCCCTGCCGCGGCGGACCAAGATGGCGGCATTGGGCTCCGGGGCCGCCGCGGCGGGAGCCCGGTCCGGCTGCTGCTGCCCCCGCTGCGGCGGGCCGCAGCCCCGGAGCCCGATGCCGCCATCTTGGTCCGCCACCGCCTCCTGACAGCCCTACCTGGCCTGTGGGAGGAGCGGCGGGGCCGCGGCCTTCCCTCCCTCTCTGCGCTCAGCCGCGGGACGCGATGGGAGAGCGCTTTGTTTAATTGCGTTCCCGGCGCGCCCCACGGCCAAGCGCAGAAAGGGAGGGAAGGACGCGGCCCCATTGCACCTTTAGCGCCCGTTTTCTTAACGGGCTGAATGAGACTAGTAATGTATATAAAGACTGAAGTTTTAGGGAAAATCCATTCACTGTTTATGAGCTACCATAAAAGGCATGAAATCACTACGTGACTCCGAGTATATTTCAAGATGTGTATAGTATTGTTCTGTAAACTGACTGTATGTTAAACTAAAAGTGTTATTGGGAGTGCGCTATTATCCTTCTGGGACGCGGGTGGTGCTGTTAGTTAAACCACAGAGCCAAGGGCTTGCTGATCAGATGGTTGGCAGTTCGAATCCCCGCGACGGGGTGAGCTCCTGTTGCTCGGTCCCAGCTCCTGCCAACCTAGCAGTTCGAAAGCACGCCAAAATTTTAAAATCTGGATTGTAATTTAAATCACATTTTAATCGATTGTTTTTCTTTCTTTTATGTTTTGTTGTGATCTTGTTGATATCAGCCGCCCTGAGCCTGGCTCTTGCTGGGGATGGCAAGGTATAAATAAAAATTTATTATTATTATTATTATTATTATTATTATTATTATTAATGTGCAAGTAGATAAATAGGTAAACGGAAGGTAAACGGCGTTTTCGTGCGCTGCTCTGGTTCGCCAGAAGCGGCTTTGTCATGCTGGCCACATGACCTGGAAGCTGTACGCCGGCTCCCTCGGCCAATAACGTGAGATGAGCGCCGCAACCCCAGAGTCGGTGACGACTGGACCTAATGGTCAGGGGTACCTTTACCTTTACCATCCTTCCAGGCTTAGCATGAGAATTTTAGGCTCAAATCCTATGGAACAGCAGTGAGGCCCTGGGCCTAATACAGCCTTCTGGGCTCTTATTTTGGCTCTCAGGCCACAGCCCTAACTGGTGCTTTGGTGTCATGAGAGTGTTGTGTCCGCAAATTCCCATCCCGTAATTTGCCTGACCAAAGGTGGCAACCCTACTGCCAATCTAATAGCTTTCCATTTAGAAATTGATTCACACGTTTCTTTCATTCTTAACATTTCAGCTACTGTCAGTTTTCTGTATTTTCATCATTTCTGTGCTTTGATAAATACTTCCAGTTTCTTTCATCTTTGAGCTGACTCTGGTCTCTTTCTGATTGCCCTGGAGGAAGCTCAGTGGAGTCAAAAGTCGAACCTGTTTCCAATATACTGTACAGCTTAGGGACAAATCTCTTTACCTCAGCCAGCCTCTGGCTATTTTGGACTACAACCCCCATCAGCCTCAGCCAGGCTGAGCTGGCTAAGGCTGCTGGGAGTTGTAGTCCAAAACATCCTAATGGCCTTCGATTGAGAGAGGTTGGTCTAGGCCTTTGGATGACTGGATGTTTTCTCTCCCCCGGCACTCCTGCTTGCTGCTGTCTTGTTGCTTTGTCGTGCTTTGCTTTTTGTGGTCTTCGTTTATTATAGGAATGTAAATTGTACTTACATTATTTGGGGTATTTTTGCAACTTGCCCTGGGACCATGATTAGGAGGAAAGTGGGGTTGGGTGTGGGAAAGAGATGCATAAATAACAAACAAAAAGTATTACCAGCCATGAAAATGGAATACAGTGGAACCTCGGTTTATGAACACCTCGGTTTATGAATTTTCAGTTTACGAACGCTGCGGACCCATCTGGAACGGATTAATTCACTTTCCATTACTTTCAATGGGAAAGTTCGCTTCAGTTTATGAACGCTTCAGTTTAAGTACTCCATGGACCGTCTGGATCAGATTAATCCACTTTCCATTACAGTGGTGCCTCGCTAGACAAATTTATTTCATTCCACGGGTCTTTTCTTATAACGAAAAATTCGTCTAGCGAATCCCATAGGAATACATTGAATTGTTTTTGAATTTTTTTTGCCCATAGGAACGCATTAATTGAATTTCAATGCATTCCTATGGGAAACCGTGATTCGCTAGACGAATTTTTCATAAAACGAATTCGTCTAGCGAGGCAACCTCCACTCGAAAAATCCTTTCGTTAAGCAGAAATTTTGTTAAGCAGGGCATTCGTTAAGCGAGGCACCACTGTATTTTCAATGGGAAAGTTCGCTTTAGTTTATGAACGCTTCAGTTTATGAACAGACTTCCGGAACCAATTGTGTTCATAAACTGAGGTACCACTGTAGTGCGTTCAGGCTGCAGTCCTGTACAGTGGAACCTTGGTTTACGAACACCTCAGTTTATGATTTTTCGGTTTACAAACGCCGCGGACCCATCTGGAACAGATTAATTCACTTTCCATTACTTTCAATGGGCAAGTTCGCTTCAGTTTATGGACGCTTCAGTTTATGAACAGACTTCCGGAACCAATTGTGTTCATAAACCAAGGTACCACTGTACTTTTTTTTTACTGAAAAGTAAGCCTCACTGAGCCCCCAGTGCGACCAGCTTCTGAGTGCACTGGGTTAAACTGTTCGATGCAGCATATTAGTCTTGGTCCAACAACAGGCCGGGCCAGCAAGATGCAAACGGAGATAGGGCTCTTGCACCTTTAATAGCTGCATAGATGGAGAAATTTCAGCAGGTATCTCCTACACAACTATAACAGGGGCCACAGCTTTGTCCTCTTTTCTTTTGCATCTGGTCCTTTACGAACGAATCAGCAGTTCCATAGCCTAGCCCTGCCTGCTGCCTCATCTGCAAGATTACTTCAGGAAACCTAAATGTGTTCTCATTTCTGGCTTGCCTTCTGAGGGTGTTGCTCTGAGTGATAATTCTAGATGCACCTCTGTTGGCAAAGAAACTCCCCTCCC
The DNA here is from genome assembly GCF_963506605.1 of Zootoca vivipara. Lineage (NCBI taxonomy): Eukaryota > Metazoa > Chordata > Lepidosauria > Squamata > Lacertidae > Zootoca > Zootoca vivipara. Next base: position 54,461,247 of record NC_083286.1, on the reverse strand, counting down.
TGCAATCACAAGAATCCATGTGGCCGTACAATTTTCAGAGAGCTTTGCACTGCTTCTTCCTTCTCCCCGCAAGGCAAACCACTGTTTTCTCACACTTCCCCCGCCCCACATCCTCACAATGCCCTTTAAGGTAGGCTCCTGGGCTATTGCCCCTCTTTTCTCATTATCCTTTCTAAGGACGTGGCCCTGAGAGAACAGGACATACAAGAGGCTTGGGTGCCTTTAAGCAACGAGACGCAATCGCAGTGCCGGATTTACTTATAAGCTAAGCAAGCTATAGCTTAGGGCCCCACCATCTTGGGGGCCCCCAAAAAAATTAATGGGAAAAAACTGGGTGTACATTTCCAGAATATAAGATAAAAAAACAAATAAAATAAAACCTACAGACAGCAACAGTGTTTTGTGTTATGTAGGCTCCTATGGTATAAGTAATGCCCCCCGCCTGCTAGTCTGCTCCCTAAAATATCACTGGTTTGCTCATTTCTATATATAGGGTGCCTACATTCTGCAAGGACTGGTTGCATGACAATATGTACGCAGGCTGAGACCCTACCTGCCTGCAGACTGTCTTGCCAGAGTGGTGCATGCTCTAGTTATCTCTCGCTTGGACTACTGCAATGTGCTCTACGTGGGGCTACCTTTGAAGGTGACCTGGAAACTACAACTAATCCAGAATGTGGCAGCTAGACTGGTGACTGGGAGTGGCCGCCAAGACCACATAACACTAGTGATGAAAGATCCACATTGGCTCCCAGTACATTTCCCAGCACAATTCAAATTGTTGGTGCTGACCTTAAAGCCCTAAATGGCCTTGGTCCAGAACACCCGAAGGAGCTTCTCCACCCCCATCGTTCTGCCCAGACACTGAGGTCCAGCACCGAGGGCCTTCTGGTGGTTCCCTCGATGCGAGAAACCAAGTTGCAGAGAACCAGGCAGAGGGCCTTCTCGGTAGTGGCACCCACCCTGTTGAACGCCCTCCCATCAGATGTCAAAGAGAAAAACAACTACCAGACTTTTAGAAGACATCTGAAGGCAGCCCTGTTTAGGGAGGCTTTTAATGTTTAATAGATTACTGTGTTTTATTTTTCTGTTTGAAGCCGCCCAGAGTGGCTGGGGAAACCCAGCCAGATGGCGGGGCATTAATAAATTATTAATTACTTATTACTTATTACTTATTACTTATTAATTATTAATTATTATTAGCATATATTCAACACAAAAAAACAGCGACCATTTGTTGTTGACAAAGGACAGCTGGACAATATAAAGTGCCCCATTACCTCCAGCGCCTGGAGGAAAAAAAGATTCTCCCAGGTGCGTCCGATCGCGCAGGTCCAAAATACAATCCCTCCATCTCTCTCTCTCCCTCCTCTCCTCTCCTCCGCTCCCCTCGAAGAGGAACTACATTTCCCAGGAAGCTTAGCGCTTCCCTTTCTTTTTTAAAGTCTATGCACGTGGCTCGTTGGGAGGAGTTGGGAACGTCACATTCCTGCATTCTCTTAGCCTGTGTCACAGGAGCCCGGTTTCTGTGTCGTTGGACAGCCTGGAAAATAAGAGCGAAAATAAGCCCTCCTTCTGCCTCCACCTTCCCAAGCTCTCTCCAGTCGGAACTCATGCACCTCCAAGAAGGAATCTGACCCCCCCCCCCCTTCCCCTTTCCTTCCTCCCTCGGAATCCACCCAGAGGCACCCTCTTCCTCCTCTCCAGCCCAGCCTTGGCTCTCCAGAAAGGTAATCATCAGCATCATCAGGCGCTGTTGTGGGTTTGGGCTGCTATGGGGTTATCCGTAGGGCTGTGTGAATGCGCGCGCGCGAGGGTCCTTTTGTGGGTATCCGCGCTGCGCCTCGATTGCCAGCAAATGACTGCTGATGATATATATCCATGCGTGCGCGCCCGACACACCACAATTCCTCCCCAGCCCGGAGGCGTTGCAATAAAAGGGAGAGGAGGGAATCCTCCTTTTTACGCATTGGATCCAGCTGCGTTTCCTCGGTCGGGTCTCTTGGATCGCGCGCAGGTGATGGCGGTGGAACCCTGTCGTGGCTTTTTCTCCCGGGGAAAAGCGGGGAAGAGGAGAGGAGGCGAAGGGCGCTTGTGGTCTCTCCCCTCTTGTTGTGGCGGCTGCGTGACACCCTCGTAACTCAGGCGGGGCGAGGCGGGGCTCCCCTTTGTTTTGCAACCGCTCTGCCGTTGACCGAGTGGCGAGGTGTTCCTGCGTTTTTGCTGCGGGGGGAGGAGGGAATCTCTGCTTCAGATCAAAATAGGAAGAGCCGGTAGCTCTCTTTCCCCAGCTTCCTCTCCTCCTCCTGCGTCTGCATAGGCCAAAACTGGAACGGAGTTTATTTTGCTTTCTTTTCTCTCCCCCCCCATCGGTCCCATGTGATCCTCTCCTTCTCTCCCCCACCCCCCTTCTGCGTGGATATGTGCGTGTCGATTGCATGTTGTCTAGACTTCAATCCCCCCCCCCGCTTTTCTCCTCCCTCCCCCCCTTCATGTCGGCTCCCCCCACCCGCTTTCTCTCCCCTCCACCTCTTCGTTTCCAGCCAATACAATTTATGTCAGGGAAAGTCTTTTTTTTTCTGATTTGCAGCCCGGGCCTGGTGGCATTTTATCTCAGCCCTTTTATGAAATGCATCATTCCGGCACGGTCTCTCCCGAGACACACAGATAGGCTCCCTTGTCAGAATTTGGGCGGGGAGAGAAATAGAATGGATGCTACTCGTAGTTGTAATTTTTCACAAGCTGCGCTGTGTGTAGTAAAAGGACTCTTCCCCACCCCACCCCCTTAATATCTCCTCGCCTATAAATCCATGAAAGCATGTGTGTAATTTGATTTTTGCGAATATTATGCAACTGCGTATGTCTTTTTTGGGGGGTGTTTTTATTGGGGGGGGAGGGGGAGGTGGAATGAAAGATTGGTGATCTCTCCAGGATTTCCTGTGTTAAAAAGTCCACCAGAATCATAACCCTCCTCCATTGATGATGTTGTCTTGAGGTCATCTCCCTCCCTCCCCTCCCTCCTCCCTAATACAGGATTAATTGTTCAGAGGCTATTGTAATCCTTTTCAGCTGCCCAGTGGCGATTGCTGCTTTACACAGATTTTTCTGTCCGATTCCACCTCCACACACACCGGGCAAGGGCTTGGATTGTTTCGCTCAAAATGTCATGCATTGATAGATACTCAGGTTTGTCGTGCTATTAAAATGCAGAACTTAGATTATCCGGGTTTTAAGGGAGCCAAAGGGTATCCTTTTGTGTGTGTGTGTGTGTGTGTGTGTGTTTGCGGGCAGCGCACTATGTTCAGGCAGTGCAGTTCTACACAACGCTCTGTTGGGTGACAATGTGATTTGGGGCATATCCTAGCTGGATTCCTTTCCCATATATCAAAAAATCTAGCAGATTTCCATTAAAATAATTAGATTTAGTTTGCATGGGAGCCGGTGGCCTCATTTTCAGCGTTAATTCTTGACGTGGCAAGAACATCTCCATTCCGAAATCCCTGATATCGTTTTTAATCTCATGCCGCCTTGTTACCAAGGGGGAAGGAAAGGGGTTTGAGCGATAGATAAGAACAGAACAGAACAGACCATCGTCTCCTAGTACCGTACTATCATAGAGCAGGCTAAGGTGCTTTGCCATTGGCGACATTTCCTGCATTGTCCCATTGAATTCAGCTGTGGTTACCCCAGGCTTGTGAGCCTAGAATGGTAGCCTGAAGATCCATCGTCTCTGCATTGATAATGGGGAGCAATCCTAGGCTGGATCAGCTTTCAGGCACGTTATGGGTGCGGTCCATTTTTTTAAAAAAAAAATATAATATATTTTTCCTGCAGTGGTTTTTATTCTGGTGCTTTGGGGTGATTTTTGTACCTGCTGCCCTTAACTCCTCGATCTTGTAAGAAGGCACAACTCCTAGGTGATCATTAGTTATGGGGAAGGATAAATGCTTCCAAAGGCCAGGAGGAGGAAGGTGAGTGGGGTGGGGGCTCTTGCTCCTAGCCTGTGCTACGTAAGAGCTTTCTGTACATGAGTTTATGGTGGAAGAGCCTGCTGCAGTATTGAGGGGAAGAACAGATTGCGGGGGGGGGGGCAGTTAGATCAGAGAGCAAGGCTCTCTCTCTCTCTCTCTCTCTCTCTCTCTCTCTCTCTCTCTCTCTCTCTCTTTCTGCCACAGTCCTTCCGTTCCTCTAGCTTCCTTCACGGGAAACAGATCTTTGCATTTAGCAAAAGCACCAGCAGCTCTGCAAAGAGCTTTTTATCTGCTGTATTTAAGAGATGCTTACCTCGACGTGGTGTCAGGTTTGTGAAATCAGGCGCCGAAATGTCCGATATCTTGACGGCTGGATACTGCTGCTTCTCGGTAGTCTGGTGGGCTTCTGAATCGGAAATGCAAACTGCTGTTCTTTTCATCCAAGTTCTTGTAGGTGGGTAAATTGGCACTCTGCTAAGAAAAATGAATGGAGCCCGGATCACTAGCATGGACTGTATTTTAGGACCAAACCATTTTCCCTTTTCTCGTTCAAAGTGCACTTTCGCTCAATGAGAGCTAGAAACTTGTACAGAAAAGTAATTTTGTCCTATGTGAAATGCAGTGATTTATCTAGTGTGCCTTTTAAGTACATGCAGGAAGAATTTGCTTCACGAATCCTTTTGCAGTGGGATTGTGTGTCATTAGCAAATCTTTGGGGTGGCACAAAACACAGTGTGTGTTTGCTATTTCTAGAGCAAACTGCTGCATTTGGCAATAGGATATAATCATAATATGGTACATAACCAAGGCTTGTCCTCTGATTATGGTAAAGGAGGTGAGACCTCGGCCACAATCCCAGGTTTGGATGACACACCAAGCCAAACAAGCATATCACACTGACCTAAGAAAACCGGGGAAGAGCAAAACACCTCTGATTTTCTCCACGGAAACCAGCATGTTTGTGAAGTCATGGTAAGCCATACTCTGGCTTTCTCTTCAAAGCAGACCTTTGAGTTCAAAGTAGACCTTTTAGCTTGCAAATCCCCCCCCCCAAAAAAACCCTCTCACACATGGGTTTAAAGATGGTTAATCACTGCATTGACATCACCAACCATGGTTAGGCCTAACCCTGGTTTAAAGCTGCGTTTAAAGCTGGTTAGCAAATTCTGGCTAAGAGAGCCTGGCAAACTTTTTACAGTAGGTGAGGTCAGTACTTAAGGTGACACTTACGGTAACGATGATTAGGAAGGAGAGAGGGGAATTAGCATCAGAGGAGTGATCATAAGATATTCAGCATCTTACACCTAATCTAAACAATACCATGGTTAAGCGATGGCAAAGATAGCTATGTACATTGCTCTCAGCGTGAATCCAGAACTGGGAACTCTAGCTCTGTGGGGGGTAAACTACAGTTCCCACGATGCTTGTGTGTGTGTGCATGCTTTAAATGTCTAGTGTGCATGCAGTCTTGCAATTGTAGCCCCAGACACGGATGTCACTGGGAAAGCCAATGTAGACCTTGCTGTTTTCTTTTTCTATTTAAAACATTTCTGTACCATTCTTGCTCTAAAACTGGTGCCTTTCAGCTGTTTTGGACTACAACTCCCATTGGCTGCAGTCAGCACTGTCATGATGGCTTTTGTAGTCCAAAACATTTAGAATGCACCAGGTTGGGGAGTGCTGAGGGCGAACCTATATGGGACAGGAATAAAAACCAGATCTTAAAATATTTAAAAACAAAATAAAAGTTCAACAACTCTTTCTAATAAATATACTGCAACAAAGCTAGGAATAACCAACCCTTAGTAATTAGAAAACTCATCGGAGAAGAGGGGATTTCACATATCTGGTGCCCCCACAGGATGCATTGCTGCATAATGTTCCTCCGCAGGTCATAGTTCAGCCAATGGAACTACTTCTTTCCAAAATACCTTGCATGAAATGGAAACAACCTTATTTGTCGCAGGGAGAGGATTTGTGTGGTGGTAAATGAAACTGCCTTTCGCGAAGTCAGACCATTTGTCCATCTAGCCCAGTGATGCCTGTTCTGACTGGCAGCAGTTCTTCAGTTTCTCAGGGCGAGAAGCCCCCCCCCCCGTGCACCTGATATAAAGTAACGCTAAAGGTACCCCTGACCGTTAGGTGCAGTTGCGGACAACTCTGGGGTTGCGGCACTCATCTCGCTCTATAAGCCGAGGGAGCCGGCATTTGTCCGCAGACAGCTTCCGGGTCATGTGGCCAGCATGACCAAGCCACTTCTGGCGAACCGGAGCAGCACACGGAAACGCTGTTTACCTTCCCGCCGGAGCGGTATCTATTTATCTACTTGCACTTTGATGTGCTTTCAAACTGCTAGGTGGGCAGGAGCAGGGACCGAACAACGGAAGCTCACCTCGTCGCGGGGATTCAAACCGCTGACCTTCTGATCGGCAAGCCCTAGGCTCAGTGGTTTAGACCACAGCGCCACTGGTGTCCCGCACACCAGATATACCTGGCCCTTTTTAGCTGGTGATGCACCAGGGACCTCCTGCAGAAGAGTCATATGTTTGACCACTGAAATCCTGTCTATTTTTTTTTACTTTTATTTTTAATCCCACTTTTACTCCCATAGGAGCCCAGGGTAGCAAACAAGTGCTAAAACAAAAACATCCTTAAAACTATTGCAATGCAGATGCAGACCTGGAAAGCCCTGTCCTGAAAAGGCTCCTTGGAAGAGGAAGTTTTCAAGTAGGTGCCAAAAGGACGACAGAGCTCGCCCCCAACTTTCAATGGGAGGGAATTCTAAGGCCCTGGATCCTATACTGTGGGGGGGGGGCAGACTTCCTGTTAGTACGGTATCAGAAGGAGGCCGTCCGCAGAGGTATTTGCAGGAGACCCATTGACTGGGAAAGTAGTGAAAGTGTGTGGAATCTGCAGGCCTAGTTTGTTTATTTAATGATTTTATTACATTTCTATATCGTCTTTCATCTGAGGATCACAGGGTAGTTTATTTGTGCTGGGAGCATTGTCCCAAAACTCCTCTCTGGAATGGGGGAAATGTCCTCTACCCATTTTCATATCACACACTTAGGGGCCTGAAGTGTGGGGCCATGCACATTCTAGAGATCTCTTTTTTTTAAAAAAAAAATATTTTTATTAATTTTCCAATTAAAACCAATTATATCACATTCAATATTTCAAATTATACACATATATATATCAATCAGACCGAATGTTATGCCAAATCATCTAAAGAATTTTTTATTTGGGTTCCCATGCTTCAAGAAATTGGGAATTCCTCGCAACTGTCCACTGCCGTCTTTTTTCTAAAGTTCAAATCGTCCTTCAAGTTCATAATAATCCAGATCTTCCCCTTACAGTCACATAGATGTTTTCTACTTTCACGATTGTTTCCCAGCTGCTGATATAAATATCAAACAAAGTCTCACAGATGTTCTTTCTCCTGTGTGAGTTAATCAGTCCAGCCTCCCCATAAATCTTCTTAATGGAGCTCCTGTTGCGTTGAAGCAATTCGAAGTAGCGCCATCTTAAAAAGCTCAAATCACTTTCGCTTTCCTCTCATGGCCATGAAAATTTACGATCATTATAGAATTTACAGCTTTTCCAGGCAGGAGACCCAAACATCAAACCATAGACTCTTGGTAAATTAATGGATCTCCTTGCCCTATAGCTGAACTTAGCTTCAGGTCGCTGCTCCAATTTAAAGTGCGTCACAGCTCATAAATCCTCCGAACGCATTCAGAACTCCTTCCGTCCGACTAGGGGGGGGCTTTTCTCATCGGCAACTCCACATCTTTAAAAAAATATGCTCAGTAACAACAGTTATAAGGTTCAACTCACACAGTCTTTTGCTTCTCTTTCACTCCAAACAAGCCAGGACATCGCGTCCGGGAAGGTACGAGGCAACAATATGAAGAAAAAAAATAAAATAAAAACTCACTCCCCTTATCGCTCCGTCCCCATCAATCCTTCTTCCAGATGCAGTACAATCTTTGACTCCTCTCACTCGGCAGCATAAATTTCTCAGCAGTAAACAGCGCTTCTTTCCCTCCTTCTGAAGTATGTCCATAGATTTAAGCCTAATTATCTTCTTTAACCATGGAAATCCCCGCCATGCAGATTAGCGTCCGGGAGTCCTGGCCCTTGTAAGTGCTCAGCCCAAGCTCCCCCCACTCCAAAAACAGTCGGAGTGGGTCTGGGGGCATCGCGGGCCAGCGGCCCCTCTCCGTAACCCCCGGAGAGGGTAGGGGGTTGCCATTTACTCCCCTAGCAACCGCCAAATTCCTTACAAAGGTCAGAGAGATGGAAAACAGGTCCGCCATTCCTGCAGGCGGAAACCGGAACCCCATTCTAGAGATCTCACAGCTTGTTGACTGCAGCAGCGGGATGGGGTGGTTGTGGGTCAACTTTGATATGTGGAATACAGACATTGCAGAGCTAACAGGTGTCTCCTCCAAGCCTACGCTTTTCAGTGGAGTCGGGTCACGCATTCCACTTGCTAGCCCTCACGTCTTGCAGTGGCATTCTCGCAATCGCAGAAATCTTAGCCAACTGTGCCAATAAGTCTTGGCTGAATCAACGGATAAATCAGTGCAAATTTGCATATGGGGAAAACCAGTGTAGTGCTAAGTGAACATTCAATCGGCGTGAGGATTCCTGCTTGCAGAATGGAACCTCCTTTCTCTGCACTCCCCCCCCAGTAGGGCTGGGCGACATATCATCCAAAACCGGTTAGAAGTCCATATCGGTTTCATAATTGTTGACCTGGCAGTATATCGTGAATCGTGGTGTGTGGGGTCTGTGCTATGTAAAAAAAAAAAATCATGATACGGGAAAAACCGTGAAGCTAGTCAGTGCCTCTCCATAGCTCCATCCTTGTTTCAGACATGGTGTTATATCAGTATTGTGTGATGTTTATATGTAACAGAGGTGGCCAGCTTCCAAGAGACTGCGATCTACTCACAGAGTTAAAAGCTGGCAGTGATCTACCCCCTTTTGGGGGGTTCAGGTCAAAGTTGTTGGGCTTCTTTAGCAGGCACCCCCAAACTTGGCCCTTCAGATGTTTTGGGGACTACAATTCCCATCATCCCTGACCACTGGTCCTGTTAGCTAGGGATCATGGGAGTTGTAGTCCCAAAACATCTGGAGGGCCGAGTTTGGGGATGCCTGTTCTTCAGGGAGGAGGAAAGCGATGCTGAGCTGTTTTAGGAAGGAAAACCCTGTTTTTGGTGGTTCAGGTTGTTAGGGGGAAAAAGGTCAAAGTTGTTGAGTTTTTGGGGGGGGAGAAAAGCCCTGTTTTTAGGGGTGCAGGGCAAAGATGTTGAGCTTTTTTTAGGGGAGCCAAAGTTTGTTAGCTTCTTTGGGTGGAGCCACTGATCTACCGGTGATCTACCACAGACATCCAGTGATCTACTGGTAGATCATGATCTACCTGTTGGACGTGCCTGATATATAACATGTCGAAAACAAAATATTTCCTACTCCACAGCTATGTTCCAGGGGTCCCCCAACAACTACCACCTTCTGGAGTAAATTTGGGGAGAGTGTCGGTGGGGTGGGGAGTCATATTTCCTTCCTCCACCTGATGCATTTCTGGGTGTTGTCCGACTCCCCCTCCTGTCACCATCTGAAGAGCTGCATGTTGGGAAACTCTGACGAACATTCTTCCTATTCTTCACGGGTCCTTGTGTGAACGCAATTAGATATTTAAACTTGAGATAAAAGAAAAGCATTATACAGTATATTGAAATGAACACTGCCTACAGTGCTCCCAACCATCCTTTTGTGCCTCTTTTGCCTGTTACTCAGTACGCTCCATCTCTGAGAAGACCTGAAATGTTTGCAAGTCAGATTATAGAATCATAGAGTTGGAAGAGACCACAAGGGCCATCCAGTCCAACCCCCTGCCAAGCAGGAAACGCCATGAAAGCATTCTTGACATATGGCTGTCAAGCCTCCGCTTAAAGACCTACCGGTACAAAGAAGGAGACTCCACCACACTCCTTGGTAGCAAATTCCACTGCCGAACAGCTCTTACTGTCAGGAAGTTCTTCCTAATGTTTAGGTGTTTCAAGATTAATACCTTAAAAAGGCAGTCTCCATTACAATATGTAATGGTTTCCCTTTGTCCCAAGTTGAAATATCTGTTGTGTTTTCCGTAAGGATTTAACAGGTTCAGTTAATTTATGTCGCCTTGCATCGGTACATTGCAGCAAACTCTGGCCTACGCGTGCAAAATACCATTGCTGTGTAGAATGCAAAATTGAATCTTGCCATTTTTTTGAAAGCTCAGGCAAAGAATAGCAGGTAAGATCAGTATCCTTTCGTTTGGGAAAGTGTGTTGCTGAATCTGTGGTCTGGCTCACTTGGCATCAAACAGGCTCTCGAGTTGCCATAGTAGCCCCTTGAGGATTCCCCCAGAGGAAGGGATTTCTGATCCTGGTGATGATGGTGCAATCAACACTAAATCCACAGCTACTCTGATGACGGCGTCAGCATGGTTACGTCAGCCTGTCAGGATCTTGCCCTGCTAAACAAAGCCTTCCTGAGTTACATTGGCTGCTCTTTGTCTTTGGTCTGTGTGCATTTAGGGCTCATTTCTCCACCCCCTCAAAGAATCCTGGGAACTGTAGTTTATTCTTTACAGTCCCCAGCATCCTTAACAAACTATAGTTGGATACTTTGGGTGACGTTGGGTGCTTTAAATTATTATTATTATTATTATTATTATTATTATTATTATTATTATTATTATTATTTTATTTATACCCCGCCTATCTGGCTGAGTTTCCCCAGCCACTCTGGGCGACTCCCAATTGAGTGTTAAAAACAATGGCATGTATGATTCCTTTCTGTAGCGAGGTGAGCTTCTCTCACACTTTTGTGCACGCATGTTCTCCTGCTGACTTTTTTTGGTTCTTTACCTAGTGTTGCACACCACTTCAGGCTCCCAAGATTCCAGGGGTTCCAGGCACATACCCAGGATTTGTGTTTCCTTTTGGCAATGAGGCAGAGAGGAGACTGTAGTGTCTTTATGATATATGGTTTACACATATATACAGTCATACCTTGGGTTACGTATGCTTCGGGTTGCGTACTCCGCAAACCCGGAAGTATTTTTCGCCACTTTTCACCGCGTGCGCGGTATGCGCAGAAGCGCGATATCACGCTTTTGCGCATGCGCAAAATGGACCCTCGGGTTGCATACTTTTCAGGGTGCAAATGGCACCCCGGAACGAATTGAGTACGTAACCCAAGGTACCACTGTACAACCTTAGCCTACGATGGAGGGGTTCACATCATTAACACTCCAAGAGGGTCTTGCTTCTCCCATAATTGCAGCCTTTTCAAAAAGAGCAATGTACTGGTATCTCTTCAAGGATGGTGCTGACCTATTTGGTTGAGCATTGAATTGCCGTTGCATAGTTCCTTTTCGGGCTGACCAGAAGAAGATTCACAAAACAGATTGAAATCCAGTTATCTTTTGTTGGAGTTGTGCTGGAATTGCACCAGCAACAACTACACCTATAGTTATTGTCTTGGACTTATTGCAAGAATATCTTGATGGGTTTTTTTTTCTTACAATGCCAAAATAATAATGACACACACAACTCAATACAGCGGTACCTCGGTTTTTGAACGTCTCCGTTGATGAACGTTTCGGAACTCGAACGCCGTAAACCTGGAAGTAAATACAGTACTTTGGTTTTCAAATGCATCTCAGAAGACAAACCGGAAATGCGGCTTCCATATTGATTTCAGTTTTGAGTTTTCCGTTTTCAAACGTTTTGGAACTCGAACAGTCTTCCGGAAAGAATTACGTTTGAAAACTGAGGTACCACTGCATTGAGTTGCGTATGTCATTATTATTTTGGCATTGTAAATAGCATTTAAGACTTTAGAAGGCTTTGAATTTTTGTACGTTACTGTTAATGAATTTTTGTAAACCACATACAGAAGTATTTAGTTTGTGATTTACTTCTCTGTATTCCTTGGAAAGTTGTATTGATTTCTGGCGTTCCAGCCTGCAGCCCTCTAGGTCACCTCACAGCAAATTCTGACCCTCTCAAACTCCAGCTTTTAAGAGTTGGAGAAGGAGCCTCACCCATTTCCTTTGTTCTCTTAATGGCCCATCACCCAGGCGATTACCCGAATCTGGGAAGCTTGCCTGGTTTGTTCCTCCCTATCAACTTAATGTATCACCAGATTGTGATGTTTGGCTGGTGATACATCACAATGTTGAAAACCTGACATTGTCCAGCCCTAGAGTAAATTCTACCCAAGTCCAGAGTGGAGTCCCTAAGACAGTTGGATGGTGCCTTGCATGGCTCCTTCCGTCAACTCCCACAGCCAGGCTGGTGCCAAACGCATTGCTCTGCTTTCCTTTGGACCACATCAGCGAGGGTGTGTGTGTTCTTGTTGTCTGCGCAGCCCAGGACCTCCAGGCGCACTGCCCAGGCCTGTGCCCCAGAGAGGTCACAATGCTAATGTGGCGGTTTGACTTCACCCCCGGGGGAACACTCCTTTGTGTCTCAAGACAGACGGATGCCAACAGCCACCCACCAGGGAAGTTAGTGCATGTCCTTATCATGGGGGTATTCCGCATTCGGAGCTGCCTTTCAGCGGTTCAGGCAGTAGTGTGTTGTTGAATTCTTCCACAGGGAGAGAGAGAAAAAACAAAAACCAGCACCTGCGGTTTGAAGGGATACAGTCCAGGAAAGTCTTTATTTTTCTGATTTCCAACCTGCTTTGTCATGGAGGGTAGGGGAGGAAGGCTGAGAAACACCTTTCCTTTTTTAAAGTTCTCTGTAAGTTGCAGCAGCTCCTGCCATCTAGATATGCAAAAGCTCATGCAGGATTTTGAACTTTGGGTCCAAGGGTACAGCTTGCATCATGCAATCCGATCAGGTTAGTTATGTTGCCCTTGGCTGAACAGCAAACACGCACTCATGCTGTCTGCTCTGCAGAGAGTGCTATCCGGTATTTATACAGCTTGAAAGGTAGCTGATAGTTTTCCTGACTTTGCATCAAACATGCCTTTCAGGTAGAAGCCACAGTCTCTTTCTCAGAGGATGCTGGAAAGCTTGGACAATTGGTGGGCTGCACATACAGTAATAATAATAAAAATAAATGATAATAATAATAATAATAATGGTATTTATACCCCGCCCATCTGGCTGGGTTTCCCCAGCCACTTTCCATCAAATATCAGATGGAGATTCTTACCTTGTCTGGGGATTATCCTTCCCCACTTCTGGCTGGGCCTGATGGGAGTTGTAGTCCCAGAGATCTGGAGGGCACCAGGTTGGGGAAAACTGGAGTAGATCATTACACAGATGAGAACCAAGGTACTTTCTTTTGAACAAATTGCTCTTGGCTGCAGGCTGTTCTTAGAAACATAGCTGTCTTCCTGTGACTTTTCCATGGGGAAAGGCTCAGTGGGGCAGTGGTAGAACAAATACTTTGCACGCAAGAGGTTCCAGGTTCGATCCCTGACGCCTCCACGTGGGGCTGAGAATGTCACCTGACTAAAACCCAGGAGAGCTGCTGCCGGTCAGTATAGACAGTACTGAGCTATAGACAGACCAGTGGCCTGACTTGGTGTAAGGCAAGTTCCTGTGCATTTACAGCAGGTCAAAAGTGTGTCCATCTTGCCCAGTTTGGTCTGCTCTGGGTGGCAGCCAATCGGAAGCTGTGTCGGATGTTCGGGTTCCAAAGAACGTTCGCAAACCGGAACACTCGCTTCCGGGTTTGCGGCGTTCAGGAGCCAAAATGTTCAACTCGCGAGGCGTTCGGGATCCAAGGTACGACTGTATTGTATTGCAAGCTGCTCCGAGTGCAAGTTTTGTGTGGGAAATGACTCATCCTGTGGTAGGATTGGGCATCAGTTGGAGATGTGTATACGTTGTGCAAAACAAACGGCGAACAAATCTCAACGCTCAGGATAAACTGCACATAAATAAAAGGCAAATATGCTGACAACCTTTCCTCGAAAATGTGTGCGCTCACACAAACACACTTCCCTGGGGAGATGTGCATTCCTCAAAACTCTGGAAGCCAGCCAGAATAGACCTCCAGCAATACAAGGGCACTTCATCCATTAACAATATCATATGTGCTGAAATTATTAAGGTTGTTGTTGTTGATCTGTCAGTGTTCATTTCACAGCAGGCTTCCCCAAGCTGGTGCCCTTCAGACATTTTGGACTTGCATTTCATGTGTTGGCACTGTCTGGAGCGTTAGTCGTGATGCCCTCCTTGCAGAGCTGCTGTAGAGTTATCCACCCCCAGCAAGAGGCTTCTCCTAAAATAATTGTTAGCTACACATGCTCTTCTTAAAAAAAAAGAAAAAAGGCTCCGATTTGTAGTTAAAATGGCAACCCTCCAGTTTTGGTTTAGAAAGAAATGTGATTTGGCTACTTAGAAATCTGGGGATGTCTGGATAAAAGGGATCAAATCTTGGAGAGCGTGCAATTATGCATTCTCGACTCTGCAACCTCAACCCTGCAGATTGAAAGTTAATTCTGTCAGCCTGAATGGAACTGACTCCAAGCATAACCAGGTTCAGGTTGCAAGTTGTACATTATTACACTCACATCCTCTTGCGATTAGCCCCTTGGCAAGAGACGTTGCAAGCTGACTCCTAGGGAGCAGTAGCCAAACTTGTTTTGCTGCACACACAAGTCCTTTTGGACACAGTCTGGGACAATGGGGGGTTTGCACGCTATGACCTCCTTCAAGCAATTCAATATCAGATCTTAGATTCTGCTGCAGGTTTCTGTTGGTGCATAGCCAGTTTTTTTTAGTTATTTATATTTTTGGCATTTGTGGGCCACCCCGTAACACAACATTATCTGTGCAGTTCTCAATTGTTTTGTTTTGTTTTAAACAGTTTCCATTGCCTGGACTTCCCATTGCCTTGGAAGGAGATCTATCTGTGTGTAGATCAATGGGTACATCAACCCCTTTAGTCTGATCATGTCGCACTAAAAGATAGACACCTCACCGATGCAGAACAAAGAAACAAACATTGTAAGGAACTTGTAAAAGTGTAAGTTCTGCAGATCAAAGCGGTCGAGGTAATGTGCCTTTGCCAATGGGTGTTTCAGAGTGCTTTCTGGTCCTGGCTTATTAGAGGATCTCTCCCCCCCCTCCAGTAATTGTGGTCTGTTGATGTGGACAACTCTGACTGACCATCACCAGTATGTTCTGTGCTGGTCCCTAGGGTTACCCAAGAGGCGTAGTCAAAGTCCAGTCCGTGGTTCAAAGGTTCGGGGTCGAGACACTCTGAAGTAGCCGAAGCTGGGAGCAGGGCAGGGCGTCAGGTGAGGTCAGGAACAGGTACCTAGGTCGGGAACTAAGGCAGGTCAGAAGCGCGGGCAGGAAAGCAAGACAGGAAAAGCTAGGCAGGTTGAAGGCAGGAACACTGGCAGGGTCTAGCATAGAGATGTAAAATTTCCGGAAGTTTTGAAGCTCGGGGAAAAAACGGAAATTTTCGAAAAAAAATTGAAAAAGCTACATTAGCACTTCTTTTTTCTTTTCCAGATTGAAAGTCATTCTGTTACTTTAGAAACATAAAATATAACTATGGACGATTTTTAATGGGCATAAAATTATCACAACTAGCATATTAAAAATACAGTGTATCCAAACAATTAATACAAACAGAATTTACTTTTAAAATAATATTTATTTGTATTTGTAACAAATGGAGCAACAATCTCCTGAACTGTTTACTAGTTTATGTGGAACAAAGAAAACTCCACAAAACAATTTTTAAAAATCCAGAAGTAACCCTAACCCTAACCTTTTAAAATTAAGTACAGTATATACTTTGTTGCTCTATATTTTCTTCCAGTGCTTTGAGGCCTAGTGAAGAGGATACCACATGTGCAGTATGCAAAAACAAAACTGAACCCTTTTTCTTTTCTGGTGACAACAGTATCTCCTAAAAGGAAGAAATGTATCTTGTTCTTGCATTGGAGAGTTCAGTTTGTAACCTAGGACATGCTTGTCCTCACAGAAATTAGAATAATCTGATACCATACGTATTTTAAAGAAATGATTTATAAAATATTTGAACCCCTTATCTTAAAATATTTTATTCAGCACGTTAAAATAAAACATTCCATAATCTATTTTTTATTTTTTCAATTTTTCGGAAAAAACCAAAAAAGGCTTCAGGGGAAAAAACTGGTTTTCTCCTGAATTTTTTTTCGGGGGTTTTCCGGGCCTTCACATCTCTAGTCTAGCAACTGACAATGTTGCTCCTGCAGGGTTTGGCCGCCTTTTATCTAGAACGGGGTAACGGACGGCCCCGATCCCCTGGCGACTCACTTCCTCGCCTCGCCTGGAGTCAAGCACTCCTCCTGCGAGTACTCAGGTCTCTTCTTCTATAAGCCCTGAGTCTCTGCAGCTCAGGAGACGCCGGTGGGTTACTGGACCCAGGAGCCGCCCCAGCCGGCAGTGGGCCAGCTGCTGGTGACGACCCGGCTGATGGCAACGAGGTATCCTCTGCACCTGGAACCAAGGCAGGCACAGGCCCCAGACTCGGCTCAGCTGATTCTTGCTGCAGAGGAGGTTGAGCGGACTGAGGCTCCTCAGGAACAGGCCCCAAACTTGGTTCAGCCAATGTCCCAAGCAGAGGGTCTGGTGCAGGCTGTGATTCCTCCGGCTCTGAGCCTGAGCCCAAGTCCCAGGCCATCACATGTTCAACCCTTGTCCTTCTTAACTTGGCACATCTAATTCGTGTTCGAAATTAGCCAGACGCCAGGTGCTTTTTGCAACTGGTCCAGTTGCAACCTAGCCTTAAAAAAGCAGTTTTAAAAACAGCACCGGTTGTAGGTTTAAAAACAACACAGAATGAACACACATGGCAGAGTCCTTTTTACGTTGGCTTATGCTGATGGAAAATACTTAGGTCCCTGTCTAGTTGACAGTGTTGGATCCAGAAACATTCCTAAACTGTGATCCTGAGATGGAGCACAACAACTTCCATAACAGGCTGAACACTCCTGCAACACACTACAAATCTGACTGCCTTTGAAAATGATCAGGGCAGCTTTGAATAACCCAAAACAGGGCATTAAAATAGCTAACGGACCTTTTGAGTGCATGTGAAACAGTGGTAGGGAATGTATTTTGGCCTAAGGGTCGCATTTGCTTCTGGGCAGTCTTCAGGGGTCGGATGTCAGTGGTTTTGCGAGGCCAGGGACAAAAGTGAGTGGAACAATGTAATGTTTACCTTTGTGCGCTAGCTACCTTTGTGCACACACCTCCTAATTCTCCATCCCAGGAAGCAAGAGGCATTATGGGAATTCAAGGACACATCCACAGTCAGGTAAAAACCTTCAAGCAGGGTGTGGAGCAGGGCCAGTAATGTCTGTAGGCTGAGGAGGGTGTGTGGCCTGGGGAGACTCCTGAGGGCCAGGTTGAGGGGCTTTGAGGGCCGCATTTGGCCTCCAGGCCGGAGGGTCGCTTCTTTTGATCTGGACATTGTCATCCCTTCTTAATAACATGGAAGAATGGGATTCATAGTTCTGACTTTGCATGCTGAAAACATTGCAGGAATTGTGAATTACAACTCCATTTCAGTTTAGGGTTGGCTGCAGCAAAAAACAGTCTTGTGGCCCATTTAAAGACTAAAACTTAACGCAGCACAAGCTTTTATAGAATCTGCTGCATCTATATGCAGTTAAGAAAAATAGATTTCTTGAGTGGGGGGATACTGGAGGAAGCCTGAAATGGATTTCCTGGCAGCTGAAATTCCTATAATGTAGGATTTTGAGCCTAGTTGGTCTGCAGGATTAATTAAAGGCCACACTCCCGCTGTTCCGGGTTTTCATTCAGCACTTATCTCTGTGCGTTTTTCTACTTTCGTTGAGGATGGTTAAAAATGTGGCTGGTGAGCTCGCTAAACTTTGACCCTCTTCTGCTTCATCTGGATAGTTAGCTTGACCCATCAGAGCTCCACAAAGAATCTCTGATCAAGATTTGGATCTATGCCCTCCCCGTCCTGTAATATAATTTCACGGAAAGGTTAAGAAGAGCCTTGGAAGAAAGAAAATTGCGTGTTAGCTGCAGATGGTGGAGAATCTCCGGAGCGCAGGTTTCACTAGAAAAACTACAACCCTGTGATCAGTTGGCTGACCGATATTTAAAGAATTAGTTCAGTGACATGTAACAAAGAGAACTGGCTAATCTAAAGCAGAACAAAAAACAAAAAAACCTTGTCTACTCATATAGAGGAATTCACTGCCTATTATCTCCTGTTTTTCTAATTCGTTGTTGTTGTTTTAATTGAGTTTTCCAGAAACAAACAAATGCAGTTAAGCAATGTGAAGTGAATCATAATAAATGGAGAGAAAAGATGGGGAATGGTTGGTGGTCCAGACCAGCTACGTAGAACAAGGCTATCAATGGCTACCAGCCACGATGGCTATGCTCTGCCTCGATGGTCGGAGGCACGGATGCTTTTGAATACCAGTTGCTGGAAACCACAGGAAACTCAGGTCCTGTTTGCAGGCATCGGACAGGAGCAGATAACGCAGCTTGCGTCCCTTGCTGTCGCTTGTGGCTCAGGTGGCCTCGGTGGCCCAGAATGCCTTCCATCAGTTTTGGCTGTTGGCCCATTTGTGCCCCGTAGGATAGACTAACTTCTGGCGTCTATGCTCTGGTAACCTCTAGGTTGGATTACTGCAACGCGTTATACATGGGGCTGCCTCCGAAGACTGTTTGGAAACTTCAGCTGGTGCAGAATTTAGCAGCCAGGTTTCTCACCGGGGCAAGACACTTTTAAGCCTATAACGCCAAACCTGGCCCTCTTGCACTGGCTGCCAATTAGTTTTCGGGCCCAATTCCAAAGTGCTGTTTTTGACCTATAAAGCCTTACATGGCTCAGGACCGCAATACCTCAAGGACCGCCCCTTACCATGTGAACCAACCAGGACCCTGCAATCCTCATCTGAGACCCTTCTTTGTGTACAGCCTCCACGAGAGGTTCGGAGAGTGGCAACAGGAAAACGGGGCCTTTTCTGCAGTGCCCCCCCCCTGGAATGCTCTCCCCAGGGAGGCTCGCCTGGTGCTATCAATACTGTATATCTTCAGGCGCAAGGCAAAAGCTTCCCTCTGTAACCAGGCCTTTGACGAAACAAAATAAGAACTAAGTTTGTTATTGGTATGAGCTTTCGTGTGCATGCACACTTCTTCAGATACCTACACGGCTACCTACCTGTAACCAGGCCTTTGACCTTTAACTATCTGTGACCTTTCAGAGGTGGGTGGGATGTTTTGACTGTACAGTGGTCTTGCGAAGACGATCCGTTCAGTGGCCATCTTTGTAAGTCGAAGTCTTCAGTTCTCGAAGTGGCCGTTCTGCGCATGCGCGAAACGCGATTTCGCGCTTTGCGCACGCGCCAACTGCACACGCTGCGAAAAGGCTTCCGGGGTTGTTGACTTCGGAAGTCGAAACCTTCGGAAGTCGAGTCGTTCGGTTGTCGAGGTACCCCTGTATTTCTTTTTCCTCTTAATTTTAATGTATCTACGTGGGGCTTTTGTCTGTTTGTTGGGTTCTAAGTCACTTTGGTTTGCCCTGGGCAAGATAAACTGGTTGGCCGCTCTACGATCAGGATTGTAGGCTAGTTGGGACATTTTCTCCATCCAGCAGGCTCCAATTCTCAGACATATCCAAGCAAATAGATCTCTGCAAGGAGTCCACATATCAGAGAACTTCCCCAACTGTCTCCTGTTTGACATCCCAGGGACTCTCCTCCTCTGACGCAGCAAAACAAACAGATTTGGTGATAAGCCTGATTCCTGGGCATTTCTGACCTTTGCTAGTGTCATAAATGGTTTCTGTGTATTTGCTTCTTGTGGTAGGTCTGGCGTGGTGTGTCTGGCTGCAGTTCTGTACACGCTTACCTGGGAGGAAATTCTACGGAAATCAAGCGGGGCTTGCTTCTTAAGGAGACCTGTATAGTATCGTACTCAAAAGAGTGTAAGCTATCAATTGAGAAACCCCAGGTTCAAATCTCTCTTCAGCCATAAACTTGCTAATTGGCGAAATGCAGAGGCGCGCAGGAGTTTTTCAAGCACCGGCAACCGGCTGATTTCAAACTGCAGGGCCAAGGGAAAATAGGTCACAGGATAATTGCGGCTAACAGGCAGGTCGGTTCTGTGCACCTGCCAAAGTTGGCTCACTGGGCAGATTGGAAAGGTAAGGATCTAGTAAGAAAAGCCTCAGTCTCCACCCTTGCAATATGCAGGATAATGTTTTGTAACGTGTTTGCAACCAACCCTGGGGTTGAGAATTAGAAAAGAGTTTTTTCTTCTTCTAAATACATAAATGAGACCGGGATGGGGACTTTCAAACGGGGTCAAATGTTACCCCCCCCAGACTTTCTGTAACCCAACTGCCAGGACTCTTGAGGGCCTCATCTAAACTCTGGGGGAAGCCATGATGGTTTAAGGTGGCATCACAGTCATAGAATCATAGAGTTGGAAGAGACCACAAGGGCCATCCAGTCCAACCCCCTGCCAAGCAGGAAACACCATCAAAGCATTCTTGACATATGGCTGTCAAGCCTCTGCTTAAAGACCTCCAAAGAAGGAGACTCCACCACACTCCTTGGTAGCAAATTCCACTGCCAAACAGCTCTTACTGTCAGGAAGTTCTTCCTAATGTTTAGGTGGAATCTTCTTTCTTGTAGTTTGAATCCATTGCTCCGTGTCCGCTTCTCTGGAGCAGCAGAAAACAACCTTTCACCCTCCTCCATATGACATCCTTTTATATATTTGAACATGGCTATCATATCACCCCTTAACCTTCTCTTCTCCAGGCTAAACATACCCAGCTCCCTAAGCCGTTCTTCATAAGGCATCATTTCCAGGCCTTTGACCATTTTGGTTGCCCTCCTCTGGACACGTTCCAGCTTGTCAGTATCCTTCTTGAACTGTGGTGCCCAGAACTGGACACAGTCCTTTAGATATATAGGACAGATGGGACCTTAAAGCACATGACCACCCCCCCAAAAAAGCAGTGGCTCCCAATTGGTGGTCCGTGGACCCCAGAGGGTTGTGGTACCATTCACATAGCAAAAAAACTTCCATAGAGATACCATAGTTTTCAAAAGGTCCATGGCTTGGCTTTTGATAAACGGGGTCTGCAGTACTTAGCTAATTGGGAACCACTGTCCCAAAGAATCCCATCTAAATTGGTGGAACAAAAGTCTGTAAGGGAAGCCAGCAGAGAGTGAAAAAGAATGGGACTAGGTAGGTTTACAAGCGTAGGATTGAGAAAGGGAGACACCGAAGGCTGTTGCCCAGCTAAAGTCTGAGGCCTGATCTGGAAGGCCTCACAAATATTGAAATATCGCAGAATTCTGGCATTGGAAGGGGCATCTCGGGCCAACCCCATGCAATGCAGGAGCCTCACAAAAATTAGAATCTATATGCAAATATGTCACAGGGTCATAGGGCTCTGTGCTTGTGATAACTACTACAGTGAACGCTTTTCATTTCTTTTTCTATCATCAGGGCATTCGGCCGTCACCAAAGTAACCTTAAAACCTGCCAAACCGGAAAACTTTATTGATACTACAACAGCTTGCTTTTCTCGGTGCCAACTTTGGGTTACTTTGGGTCATAGCACGTGCTTTTTCTTGACAGGCGGTATACATCACCCTGGTTATCTCTTGGCATTGCCGATGTCCAACTTCAGAAAAGTCAAGGGTGGCGACAAGGACACCTCTAACACATCACAGATCCTTCACTTCGTGTTCTTTTGCTGTGCTCATGATCTGGGGTGGGAGATTGGCGTTTTGGGAGCGTTTTGTCCACTGTGTGAGCTCTGGAGGGGAGGAAACTTTTTTTAAAAAAACAACAACCACATTTAATGCACTATCTAGCCGTAGGGTGAATTGTGCTGTGCAAGCCACTGTTTTTCATTGCGGAGAACAATCGGGAAATCTGTTGTATCCGATTTCTGAATGGAACTCTGGGGGCCATATGTCCTCCTGTATCTCAGTGTTGCACATACTGGATTGTGATGGTTTGCATTATTTTTTTTTAGTGCATGGAATTTAATGCATCCCAGAGAAAGCAAGCTCTACACACACACACACACACACACACACACACACACCAGCTTGAATTTGGGGAGCAGTATACTGACACAGTACATCACTGGTCCATCTAGCTCCCTTCTATTTGCAACGCTGCATCTCTGTAGGGGTTCAGATCAGGAATCTTCTCCAGCCATACCTGGAGATACTGGGGACCTTCTACCACAGAGCCATAACTGTTGCCCCTGCTGATAAGGCAGGAAATACTGATAGAAACCTTTGCTGCCACGTATATTCTGTTTTGAACATTAGAGGAGGAACCGTGCGCCATGGGTCGGCAAACTAAGACCCAGGGCCAGATCTGGCCCAATAGCCTTCTAAATCTGGCCCGCAGAAGGTCCGGGAATCGGCCAGCGCGGACATTCTTTCCCTCTCCTTCACACAGCGGCAGAGCCTCCTCCCTCCCTCCTCCTTGCTTCTCCCTGCCCTGCGAGGGAAGGGGGCTGGGCTTTGATTGGTGCCAGCAGTGTGAATTCGTTCATTATTTTTTTCAAAATATAGTCTGGCCCCCGGCAAGGTCTGAGGGACAGTGAACCGGGCCCCTGCTGAAAAAGTTTGAGGACCCCTGCCGTGCGCTGTGCACGAGTAAAATCCCACAATCCTTGATAGAGGGTATTTCACCCCCAGTCTTGCTTTCTGAGATCTTGGGGCAGCAGCGGGCAGCCTTTGAGTTTATGGGGTTTACTTTGTTCTTTCGTAAAGCTTCGAGGTCCACCCGATGGAGCCAAGTGCAAAATAGGGGCTTAGAAATGTGGGCAGACACAGAATAAAAGGACTCTTAGGCCTGGAATTTGTCTTCAGTACTGGAAATGAACTTTTGTTCCTGTCACCAGTGGGAGGGAATTGGGGTCTGGAGAAGGTAATGCGGCCCTTCAGGGCTCCCTGTCTGGCTCCTGAGACTCTACCCAGGCTGTACACACAAACAACAGACTGCAGTTCTCACTGGCCCAGCTCTGCACCCTCCTGTGTGTCTGGTTACACCCATCTCCAGCATGTGGCCCCCGAAAGGCTGCCCACAAGGTCATGTGGCCCTTAGGCTTAAGAAACGTTCTCTTGGCCCTGGTTTGTTTTTGTTTTAACTATCTATTTTCGTGCTTTTACCCTGTACTTTTTATATTGTGAACCGCCCTGAGATCTTTGGATGATGGGTGGTATATAAATGGAATAAGTAACCAATCAATAGTCAATAAGCCCAACTTAGTGTAAGGCAGTTTTTTGTGTTAAGAATAGCCAACCTTAGTTCATATTGGTTCTAAGAAGATTGCTAAGCGCCAGTCTCTTCCTCCTGCTCCTCCCACCCCTACCCAAATCTGGCTTTCCAACTTGAGATTCCTTGAGCCAATGCATGCCCTCCTTCTAGGAATTAATTTCTTTCTTCGAAGCAGGAGGAGTCGCTGTTACATTTCAGTTTGGGGTGGGGGCGGGCGTGTGTGCTTTGTTCACATGTGTCTGTGGGGAGATGATGATTGATGGACTGGAAATTGCTGGCTAGAGCAGAATCTCTTTGTGCTTTCTGCCTGTTTTGCGTCCGCCTGCCTTTGGAGGTAATGGAATGGAATGGATGCCGGTGCTGAACGTTGACTGCTTATTATTGCAGGATGATCCCTCAGCACCTGAACCAAAGCTTAGGCAGAGTGTCTTTTTATGCTCCCCTGTGAGCTCCCACTCTTGCAAGCTAATGTGATTGTCTGTAGTCAGGACTCGGGGCTGGACTAAGGCAGGATATTCATCTGTCTCACGCAGTGTTAGAAACTGAGATATGAGAGCTAGGAGCTAAATGGCACCTTGGACCTAGGTTATGGGTGCCACAATGGTGTTTCTAGGTGCGCTTTTTTATAACAATGTTGTTGTTTAGTCATGTCCAACTCTTCGTGACCCCATGGACCAGAGCATGCCAGGCACTCCTGTCTTCCACTGCCTCCCACAGCTTGGTCAAACTCATGTTGGTAGCTTCGAGAACACTGTCCAACCATCTCGTCCTCTGTCGTCCCCTTCTCCTAGTGCCCTCCATCTTTCCCAACATCAGGGTCTTTCCCAGGGAGTCTTCTCTTCTCATGAGGTGGCCAAAGTATTGGAGCCTCAGCTTCACGATCTGTCCTTCCAGTGAGCACTCAGGGCTGATTTCCTTCAGAATGGATAGGTTTGATCTTCTTGCAGTCCATGGGACACTCAAGAGTCTCCTCCAGCACCATAATTCAAAAGCACCAATTCTTCGGCTATCAGCCTTCTTTATGGTCCAGCTCTCACTTCCATACATCACTTCTGGGAAAACCATAGCTTTAACTATCTGGACCTTTGTTGGCAAGGTGATGTCTCTGCTTTTTAAGATGCTGTCTAGGTTTGTCATTGCTTATCTCTCAAGAAACAGGCGTCTTTTAATTTCGTGACTGCTGTCACCATCTGCAGTCATCATGGAGCCCAAGAAAGTAAAATCTCTCACTGCCTCCATTTCTTCCCCTTCTATTTGCCAGGAGGTGATGGGACCAGTGGCCATGATCTTGGTTTTTTACAAAGCTGAAAATGAATGAACTGCAGCTAAAATCTTATGTTCATTTTTCACATGGTCTAGTCCTCATCTGAAGACTGCAAAAAACAAAGCCATACTTCTGCCTGCCTGCTTGCCCCCCTAATATTCTTATGAGGGTCCCTTCGCCAGTCTTCAGAGAGTGGCTGGAAGTGGGGAGGCAGGAAAAGGTATTCTTTTCCGTCCACTCTGAGGTCTTAATCTGAAATCTTAGGTGCAGTACTGAGCCCAGAGCTCAGAAACTGCTCACATTAATGAAATTCCCTGTCGTAAGATGTGCCTAGAATAATGGGAGATTTGAATGCTGGTCTCACTGGCTAGGAGAGGACTTAACATGTATGCAACGAACCCAAGCTCACTTGGGTGGGAAGTTTCCTTGAGAGCTAAGGCATTCAAGCTAGGGGATACAGTTCACTCTCCCACTTCTCAATATAAAATTAAGCTCGTGGAAATTCAGCTCATGTCTAGATACAGCTGTTGGTCCCCCAGTTTCAGAATCGGCTCTTCGCTTGCTCTTTTTCAAAATCCTGTTATTTTGTACTGTTTCACAAATTCAGCCCAGTATAAATGGAGGATAATATGATGTGCTGTGAAAATGATTTATTAGCAGACCCCACAAAAGGGAGGGTGGAAGTCTGAGAATTCGGAGAATTATATATTTGTCGGTTGTATTTTTCTTTTTTTTATGAATGTAAAGCTAAACTGTAAAACCAATAAAAAATATTATACACACAAATTCAGTCCAGTATTACCCACACCAGAAAATCGGAATAGGAACTACGCAGGTGGTAATTGTTACCCACGGGTGTTTGATTGTTGCTAGAATTCTAGGAGATGGATGGAAGGGAGAAGCTAGCAGAGGTTTTAGAAAGGTGCTGGAATTGTGGTGCCAGATGTAAGGCTAAACCATGGTTTGGCATTGAGAATGAGCTTTGTGCTCATCTCCTCCCTCTCATGCCAGTTTCTCTTTATGATTCTAATATTGTTGTCCTATCTGATTTGGGCATACTTCGACTTGTGCAAACCATAGTTTGCCTGGCTCAGATGACACTGCAAATCATGATTTGCTCTTAAATCAGAGGGAAAGTGTGAGCCAGTAAGGTGGGGTGGAAATTTTTTTAGCGCTTTCTTTTTTCTGCAGGAAATTTTCTGTTTTATAAGTGTATTAGTCTGTGAAAGATGTCAGCTGCAAATACAATGTTAGACGAGCGTGGCAGTTTTTCACTGCGTTTACAAGTAAAATAAACATGTTAAATGAGATCACTCCCTAGTGCATCAGAATATTTCGTTACACTACCTGATTTTTTTAAAATGCAAATTACCCTATGCAGATCATTCTAAATTTTCTGAAAAACCCAGACCATTGGTTATTAGCACAAGGCATGTTTCCAAAGTGCCATGTCTGGTCTCATGTCTGAACAGACCTTTTGATATTCGGAGAGATTTCCATTTGCCCCAGAATAACCTGTTTTCCAAAACACAACACATTATCTCCCTGGGGAGTTGGTCGACCGGACCTACTGAATACAGTGAAGCTATTCTCTGCCAGATAGCATCAAACAAGTTTAGCGGGGAACAGGCACAGTCCACAGGTAGCTTTCCGAAAGAGTTTGTGTTTGATATAGATACCAGATTTTGGAATGGTTGATGACTGCCAGCTGAATATTCATGTTACCTGCAGGTGAATTTTAAGAAAAGCTTAAGCAATTCATCCAGGGAGTCTCATAATGAGTCAGGAGCTCTGGAATCCATACTCAGAATTCCCAGCATTGTTAACCATGCCTTCAAAAGGTTTTCTGGCTTTGTCGCCTTGTCAGTCCCTCATCCAGTACACAAAGCCTAACTGCAGAGACCACAGAGTTTCACCCCTATGTTAACTGTTGACTTGCCCCCCACAAGGGAAGTAAGACCCGAACTGTGCAGGATTGCCTGGCTGAACCCTTTCGAGACTTCAGTGTGGGGACCTCGCATGCTTGAATGCGTCACACCCCATATAAAAGGCTCGTTGCACATAGAAGGTGACGCCTAAACTAGAGTCCATTCTCCGTCACAGAATTCACACAGCAATAGGAAGTGGTACCCGTAACATGCACCCTTTTGCATGAAGGATGGTGCCCAAAACAATTTTATTTAGAAGAAACTTAAACATTAGGCATCTCCTCAGCTGCCTCGGGGACTGGTCTCCAGGGCTTTCTATAAGACCTGGATTGGAACTGCTCCAGACTCTGGTGAGTAGGGACACACACAAAGCATGGACTGGACTCCCCTACATTACAGTACAGTGGTACCTCGTGTTACAGACAGGATCCTTTCCGGAGGCCTGTCCGCAACGTGAGAAGCCTGCAACTTGAAGTGCCGTGTCTGCGCAGGCGCAGCGTGATTTGGCGCTTCTGCGCAAGCAGCGAAACTCGGAAGTAACCCGTTCTGGCACTTCCGGGTTGCCGCAGGACGCAAGATGAAAACACGCAACCTGAAGTGGACACAACATGAGCTATCGCTTCTCGGCCTTTTGGCTAAGATCAAGTGTAGTAACATGAGGTATGACTGTACCATCTAGCGCAGGGGTCAGCAAACTTTTTCAGCAGGGGGCCGGTCCACTGTCCCTCAGAACTTGTGGGGGGCCGGACTATATTTTGAAAAAAAAAAATGAACAAATTCCTATGCCCCACAAATAACCCAGAGATGCATTTTAAATAAAAGGACACATTCTACTCATGTAAAAACATGCTG
Organism: Zootoca vivipara; assembly: GCF_963506605.1. Taxonomy (NCBI): domain Eukaryota; kingdom Metazoa; phylum Chordata; class Lepidosauria; order Squamata; family Lacertidae; genus Zootoca; species Zootoca vivipara. Next base: position 54,433,904 of record NC_083286.1, on the reverse strand, counting down.
ATTCCCGGACTGTCAGCGGGCCGGATTTAGAAGGCGATTGGGCCGCATCCGGCCCCCGGGCCTTAGTTTGGGGACCCCTGATCTAGCGAAAGGAGCTCACCACATTGTTCTGCTGATCATGTATCTTGGCTATGTGGAATGAACTGAACCTAAGGAGTATCTTTGACGATAATTCCTCTGTTCCGTGTGTTTGTGGTAGTATAGTTTCGGGTTGTTGTTGTTGCTGCTGTCTGCATAATTTATTATTGGTTTTATTTATTTATTTATTTATTTATTTATTTATTTATACCCTGCCCATCTGGCTGGGTTTCCCCAGCCACTCTGGGCAGCTTCCAACAGAAAAATAAAACACAGTAATCTATTAAACATTAAAAGCCTCCCTGAACAGGGCTGCCTTCAGATGTCTTCTAAAAGTCTGGTAGTTGTTTTCCTCTTTGACATCTGTTGGGAGGGCGTTCCACAGGGCAGGCGCCACCACCGACAAGGCCCTCTGCCTAGTTCCCTGCAACTTGGCATCTCGCAACGAGGGAACCGCCAGAAGGCCCTCGGTGCTGGACCTCAGTGTCCGTGCAGAATGATGGAGGTGGAGACGCTCCTTCAGGTATACTGGACCGAGGCCGTTTAGGGCTTTAAAGGTCAACACCAACACTTTGAGCTGTGCTCGGAAACGTACTTAAGTCAGTCTTTCATATACTACCTGGGGTGATCCATCTTGATCACTCCTGCTCTCTGCTCTTAATGCCTGAGTCTGTATGAGGTGGTTTAATATGTTGGTAATGTTTAAAGTCCCACCTAATGGACGCAAGTGATTACCGTACTTAAACTGCTGCAGAACCTAGCGACGGTGGGCTGGTTAAACTTGGGATGCAGGCCCCCCATTTGGGGTTGCTTATTCTGGAGAGCTGGAATCATGAGATGAGGGATGTGACTGGTGCGTCGGCTGACGGCATCAAAATGTCTCAGAGTCCTGCCTGCTCAGCCAATATTCTGTAGCTTTCACCTCCTTAGAGGACATATAGACATTTGGGTTAGTTTTCTGAGAGATGGTAGACTGCAGAGATATCAGATATGCCCTGCTATTTCCCGTTCTCACCCTCTGGGCTCGCTGAGCCCCTTGGTCAGCAGAAATGGTCAACGGTTCATGACTAGGCAAGTGAGCTAAATCACGAGCCTGCAAGCATGTGTGGCAAATATAAGTGAGCGTTGTACAGCTATACAGTTGTGTGTTCCTCTGGGTCAGGGATCAGCAAACTTTTTCAGCAGGGGGCCAGTCCACTGTCCCTCCCTCAGACCTTGTGGGGGGGCTGTTCTATATTTTGGAGGGGGGAAATGAACGAATTCCTATGCCCCACAAATAACCCAGAGATGCATTTTAAATAAAAGCACACATTCTACTCATGTCAAAACATGCCGATTCCCGGACCATCCTCGGGCCGGATTTAGAATGCGATTGGGCTGGATCCGGCCCCCGGGCCTTAGTTTGCCTACGCAAGCTCTGGGTGAATATTACCCAGTGCGAAATCACCTGTGCTTGGCAATCTTCTGTGTTTTGATGTCATTTGTTTCTCTGCATTCTGAATTTTGCATGCACACGTCGTACACACACACACACACACACACACACACACACAGGGTCTTTCTAGAATCAAGGAAAGGCTCGGGAATGCCTAATCACCGCATTATTTAAAGTGAAAGATTAGGTGGGTGCAATGTCAAATGAGACAAAATGTTTGATTAGCCAGTTAAAATAAGGCAGTGCAGCAAAACGCCAACTCTGAATGGGTTGGAGAAGCTGAGAGTTGACTGTTCCTCCAGGCTGGTGGGAAACCGATAATGAGTGCAGAGAACAGCGGTTAATTAGAGGTTTGGAAAGGAAGCCGGCTTTGGTGTTAAGAGAGCTAAATAGGCTGCCAACCAATGAAAGAATAAGTGATTAATCATTAGTCATTTAACTAGCTAATCAGTTAAGTTTAGGTAAATTTTTGTATTGCCAAAACTTCAGCATTTTTTTAGATATTAAGGGAAATGTAAGGTAGCTTGTGCTTTAATGATCCAAAGTTGCTGCTTATTTTTTTGGGGGGGGGGAACTGTATTTCTTGCTGCTAGAAATGCATCAAGAGCAGAGTTTCATTTATAGCTCTTCTGGGGGGGGGTTTAAAAAAATATTTCCAGTTAAAGCTGGCCTGCTAATTTAAGCAAATAAAGCTATAGTAGATTGGGCTGTATAATCTGTGGAGTGAAAATTGCAGACCTACAGAAGATTATAGCTATGGAGGTGGTAGGTACATTTTTTTAAAAAAAAATCCATAACAGAGCAGGTAGGATGGTTAAAAATAAATGGGTGTCGGGGTTTTGGCCAGGAGGGGAGAGGTGGTCAGTCAGAGGTAAGGCATACAGGTGAAACTTGGAAAATTATAATATTGTCGAAAAGTGCATTTATTTCAGTAATGCAACTTAAAAGGTGAAACCAATATATGAGATGCATGCAAAGCAAGATATTATTTGTTGTAATTGTAATTATTTGTCGTTAGGCGGATCAATTATAAATGGAATGTAATTAATGAAATGTAAGAGCGATGTTTATTTTTGTATTATTGTAACTATTTGTTTTATTACTGTGGAATTTCCAAAAGAAAGCATTTGTAAAAATTAAAAGAAATATAAAAAACACTAAGTTGCATTACTGAAATAAATGCACTTTTCGACGATATTCTAATTTTCCGAGTTTCTCCTGTACATGGCTTAATGGAAAAATGACTACTGGCCTTTGCATAGCTGGTCAACCTGAATATTCGGTTAGCTGACTTTTTGAAAAGTGAATATTGATTAGGGATGGAAAGATCTGCAAACTTGGGTTCCGCTCTGTTTCTCGTTTTTCCAATTTTAAATTCAGTTCAGCATCTTTCCATTGCAATTTTCAAATCCTTGGGGAAATTCATTGGTATTTTAGTGCAAATTTCTCCTAAGAAACTTCTGCATCCAGTTTTGACGGATGCGAACATTTTTTCAAAGCAATTTTTCTTAACATCACGCATTTTGATGTTATTTCCACTGATATGTGCAATTTTTGTGTGTGCACATTTCTCCATAATAAATGCCTTCTTAATAATCATTGTTCAGTAAGAAAACTGATTTGCAAAATTGGGAGAAATGCAAATTTTGAAGGTTAGCCGTGTTTGGGTTCACATATTGGTTCAAGAAGTGCAAATTCTGTAGTTTGTCATCAAAATGCAAACTAAATCAAATTACGCTTCTTCCCGCACCCCTTGTCGTGATATAGACTGATTGCATTGCCCAGCCTTGTCACCTGCTCTTTGTATTTAGGCCCACACGGCCAATTGTTTTGGTAGGAAGGTTAATTTTAACAAAGCACAGTTACTGAGACTTAGCTTGGTTTGGGAGAAATGACAAGATATTCTGCATCCTTGTCACCTTCCCTTTTAAGAGGAAGGTTCTTCCGCTCCCTAGGAATTCGTGGTCACCAGAGCTGTAGTCAACTCAAGCCCTTGAGAATATTCCAGGCCCCTTTGCTGAATTTCCAGCTTTAATTAAAAATAAATAAAGGGCTCTGGGCCCTACTTGCCATTTTTGCGGGTATTTACAAAGACTTATCTCAACCTGACCTAATTACTTTCGTCTGATTTCTCTCTAGATTTACAAATTTGTCCAGGCACTTCAGTGGCAGAGCATCTGCTTCTTATGCAGAAGACACCAGTTTCAATCCCCAATATCTCTACATAGGACTGTGTTTTATTTGCCATTCAGTGTAGACTATATGGAACTAGATGTGCCAGTGGTATAAGATAGCATCCTTCTGTTTCTCAATGCATAATGCTTCCCCAGGAAAGTCTGTTTCCCAATTAAGTGGGAAAAAATTGGGGGTTTTGTGGCATGGTGACAGGAGCGAGCAGCAGTAAATCACAGTGAGCGAGCTAGCGTTAACTCTTTGTTAGCAAAACAGGATCTACACAGGAGGGTCAGGCCTAATGAGCACAGCAACTCATTTCCTCCAAGTCTAAAGGTCCCCACCTCCCCACAGTCGCCTATGTCTCCTCCTCTCCAGGGTTTTCCCCAAGCAATCCGAGACGGTGCCTGCATGATGCTAACTTTTTCTGTGCCCTTTTCATGCCTCTCCTGGTTCTTGGAGACCAGGGGGGAGGGGAGCTTTTCGCAGCAGGAGGGAGAGACACCTGTGCCTCTTCACCAACATGACTCATCTCTGCTTGCTGGCCTCGATCCTCCCCTGCTTCCACTTCTGATTCTGGACTTCACTCTGCCACCGACTCCCCCTTCTCACCAAACCCTGTTACCTGATCAGCTTCCAACACCTCCTTCCAGTCTGCTGCTCCTTCTCTCTCTCTGATCACTTGTCATCCCACCACCAATTCCTGGGCTTTGAGCCTTCTTGGGCCATCTGTACAGTGTCTTCTGGTTCAGAGTTTATTCTTCCATCTTCAGTGCCTTTCAACTCTCAACCGGACCACTAGGACATCGGAAGCTGCCTTATACTGTGTCAGACCCTGAGACAGTCCTTCTAGCTGACTGGCAGTGGTTCTCCAGGATTTCAGATAGGGAACCATTCCCAGTCCTTCCTGGAGATGCTGGGGATCAAACCTTCTGCATGCAAAGCAGATATTCCGCCACCGAGCCCATGGTCTTTTACCGAGGACATGGGAGCTTCTCTGCTGTACTGACTCCCCCCATCAGTTGTTAAGTTTTTCTAGCTTTTCCTGTTTGCAATTTTCTCACGTGGAAAAGGATACTGGAGCGTTAAAAACAAGCAAGTGTTCTTAGGTGTTGGACTCTGTTATGTCCTCTTTAAGAAATGTTAGTCCTTGCCTCTTCGGGATGAGGATGAGTTGACAATTCAGAGCTGAACACAGTATGGATGGCGGCTAACAGATTGAGATTGAATCCTGACAAGACAGAAGTACTGTTTGTGGGGGACAGGAGGCGGGCAGGTTTGGGGGACTCGCTGGTCCTGAATGGGGTAACTGTGCCCCTGAAGGACCAGGTACGCAGCCTGGGAGTCATTTTGGACTCACAGCTGTCCATGGAGGCACAGGTCAATTCTGTGTCCAGGGCAGCTGTTTATCAGCTCCATCTGGTAGGCAGGCTGTGGCCCTACCTGCCCGCAGACTGTCTCGCCAGAGGGGTTGCTTGCTCCAATTATCTCTCGCTTGGACTATTTCAATGCACTCTATGTGGGGCTACCTTTGAAGGTGATCCGGAAAGTGCAATTAATCCAGAATGCGGCAGCTAGACTGGTGACTGGGAGCGGTTGCCGAGACCACATAACATAACATCGGTCTTGAAAGATCTACATTGGCTCCCAGTACGTTTCCGAGCACAATTCAAAGTGTTGGTGCTGACCTTTAAAGTCCTAAACGGCCTCGGTCCAGTATACCTGAAGGAGCGTCTCCACCCCCATTGTCCTACCCGGACACTGAGGTCCAGCGCCGAGGGCCTTCTGGCGGTTCCCTCGCTACGAGAAGCCAAGTTACAGGGAACCAGGCAAAGGACCTTATCGGTAGTGGCACCCACCCTGTGGAACACCCTCCCACCAGAGGTCAAAGAGAACAACAATAACCAGACCTTTAGACGGCATCTTAAGGCAGCTCTGTTTAGGGAAGCTTTTAATGTTTGATGGATTTCTGTATTTTAATTTTTTTTGGAAGCCACCCAGAGTGGCTGGGGGAACCCAGCCAGATGGGCGGGGTATAAATAATTAATTATTATTATTATTATATACTTTCCGGTTCAGCAGCGACTTGGACAATGGCTTGGTGATCTTTTTAGTACCAAAGGGGGAGGCCAGGATTGGCTGAAGAAGATACGGATCTTGGCAAGGTTGCCTTCCCATGTAGGTGCTCTGTTTGGTAGGATGGTAATGATGTCGTTTCATGGGAAGTGGGGAAAACTCTGAGCTGAGCCCATGCCTGGCTCCGTAGTATTATAGCAGCTTAGAATTGGCATGAGTCATAGGGGTCATCTCGTCTGACCTTGTGACCAATCCAGGATCTGCAACATGGGGTTTTGTTAGTTACAATATTAATACCGGTAGTAGTTAATGTGTGCAGTTTCTGCTGAAGTGTTGGAGACATCTTGGCTTATTTTTTAAAAAAGTGACTCAAACTGATTGACCCCCATTATTTTGTCGTACAAAATTAATTAAGCAAGCATATTTTCCCCAGGAAAGCAGATTTTCATCACAGATCTCCAGAAAACCCATTTTCAACCCTACTTGAACATGTATGGCGAAAATCATTTATTTGAAGTTGCAGCGGACCAGGAGATTGAGAAAAATAAGGCCTTCCCCCCTTTTTTGGAAGTGTGAAATTCTGCAAGGATCTGCGCATTGCAGGAACTTTGTGTAATGGGAAATGCACCAGACCTGACTTTGTACTTTTGCCCTTCCGCTTACGGTGCTCCATGGGGTAGAGATCGCTTAGGGTTATTCCCACTTCATCCCCACAACTGCCCTGTCGAGTGGATTAGGTTGAACAATGGCAGTTTGCCCGAGGGCTACTCGTCGTGGGGAATTTGCTGAGCTGGACTACTAGGTGTCCTGAGGTAGAAAGTTTAATTTTAGGTGTATTATTCACAATGGTGTGCAATTATTACGGCTCTCAACGATAATCATGATTGGCATTTTCTTCATTGCAGTCATTACTTGGTTCGTCTCTCCCTAGGACCTCTGGAGATAAGTCCTTGAGAAGACGTATAATCTGAAACGGGAAATGTTTAGCAACTACCATTGCTGGGGTTGGGGGGGTGGTGGGTATGGGGAGTCCTAGCAGCCTAAAATGATACAAAGACAATATCAGTCGGGAATGCGTAGATATGCCAGGAGAGTCTGTAGTGCCCATAGATGCCATTGATCTATATGGGCTACATCCAAAAAAGTCCTGCTTGCTCAATGGCTTCCAACTGTGCAATGGGGCCACCCCATCTCCATCTGCTCCGGAAGGTTGGGGGGTGTAAGGGGGAAGGCTTATAGGGAACAGGCCCCCCCTCATCAGGTCGAGTTCCTCGCAGAGCAGTAAGTCAAGCACAGGATCAGATTACAAGAGCCAGGAAACAGAAAGGGAGGTTCAAGGCTCTGGCAGCCTCATAGAGCCCCTGCTCCAAGGGGAGGGAGAGAGAGCGGTGGAGGAAGGGACCGGCAAACAGTCAGAAGGGAGGCCATTCCCCCAACGCCTGAATTAAGACGAACGGCTCCCCGTAGGAGCAAGGGGAGGTGCTTTGGGGTTCCCAGGCTGTTATGTTGGGCGCGAAACAGAAAGCAGCCATTGCGAGATTCTGACTCAGACTGAGGCAGACATGATTTATGGACTCTGTGCACTGTGAATAATATGCACAGACAAGCAGATGTGGAGGGTTGTTACTCAAGAGTAGCCACAACAACCCAGAAAAGATTTTGGGGGTGGTATGAGAGGAGAAGGAGAGGAATTCCCCATTGTGCAAGGAGCAGTGCTAATGGGACATAATAACGTAAGAAGAGGCTGCTGGATCAGACCAATGGCCAATCTAGTCCAGCATCCTGTTCTCAAAGTGGCCAACCAGATTCCCGTGGGATACCAACAACTAGGATCCAAGCGCAAGATCACTTTCCCCTCATGTGGTTTCCAGCAACTGGCATTCAAAAGCAACTAATCCAGAATATGGCGGCTAGACTGGTGACTGGGAGCGGCTGCCGAGACTAATCCTGAAAGACCTACATTGGCTCCCAGTATGTTTCCGAGCACAATTCAAAGTGTTGGTGCTGACCTTTAAAGCTCCAAATGGCCTCAGCCCAGTATACCTGAAGGAGCGTCTCCATCCCCATCGTTCAGCCCGGACACTGAGGTCCAGCTCCAAGGGCCTTCTGGCAGTTCCCTCCCTGCAAGAGATGAGGTTACAGGGAACCAGGCAGAGGGCCTTCTCGGTAGTGGCGCCCGCCCTGTGGAACGCCCTCCCATCAGATGTCAAGGAAATAAAGAACTATCTGACTTTTAGAAGACATCTGAAGGCAACCCTGTTTTTAATATTCTATTGGGAGCAGCTCAGAGTGGCTGGGGAAACCCAGCCAGATGGGCGGGGTATAAATTATTATTATTATTATTATTATTATTATTATTATTATTATTATTATTTGCTGCCTCCAACTGTGGAGGCAGAGCACAGCTATTATGGCTAGTAGCCACTGATAGCCCTCTCTTCCATGAATTTGCCTAATCTTTTTAAAGCCAACTCCTGCCTCCTGTGGGAGCAAGTTGCAAAATCGAATTATAGAAGCAGTATGATGTTGGTGATCTCAGGGAGGTTCACAACAAACCTTCTGTGTGTGTTTGTGCATACCATGATCAAAGTAGGCCTAAATATTAAGAAAATTGACATTCTGCATTGCCTCGTCTTGGGTACCAGGACAGGGATAGAAACTCAGCAATACAAACATGTTGTTGTGCATAGAAGGCCCTTGGCATCTCTTCCCCCCGGCTTTTATTTTAAAAGGAGGAACTCTGGCACAAGTGCTGTATCTCACAACAAGCCTAATTGGGGAGTGCTTCTTTTTTCTAATGTACAACAACTGCACCTAATTTCTTTCTGGCAGATAGTGGAGCCGGGATGCCTTGGGGCGCTTGGAATTAAGGCTCGAAAGAGTTTTGCTTTTATGGAAGTGTTCCAAACTTTCACCATGCTCCAGGTAGCATTAAACAGCTGTTGGGAACAGCTGGCAACAGGTGAGCCTGCGTTTACCTGCTCTGTTGTGGATAGAGAGAAGGAGGCGCAGGGGTGGTTTTGCCAGGTCTCTGCGGCAGAGTTGCAAATGCGATTGCCGGCAGAGTCGGAAAGCAAAGCGTGGGTCACCCTGCAGAAGCCTTGGGACGAGTGCCCAGTTTTGAGACGCGCATGGGGAGCGTGTGGCAGGAGCAGGGCTGTTTTGAAAACATGCCTGGAACGAGAGCTTTGTTCCGATTGCTAATGCCGCTCTCCTCCCTGAACTCTGCTGATAAGAGCTGGTGGGGGAACGGTGGGAAGTTTCCAAATGGCTTGGATTCAAGAGCTCTCAGGCTTGGAAAGCGTGGCTTGGCAGCTTTCGGGCCTTTCAGAGAGCTGCTTCCACATAGCTGCACGGCCACGAACGCCAGCAGGTTAATCTGTGGAACTCTCTCCCGCAGGAAGTGGTGATAGCTACTAACTTGCGTGGCTATCAGACTAGCTGGCTATCAGACTCCTCATTAAATGCCTCCAGGTGTTGAAGCAACTCAAAGTTGTTGGACTTTTCTCCAGTGCTTCCCCCCCCCCTTTCAGCCGGAGAGCAATTCTGCCACCTCTCAGGTTGGTGTCATTGTGAGCCGGCGCTCCCCCCACCAACTTCTTGCCTTTACGTACTTCTGAGAAAGCCCCAAACGAACATTTCAAGTCAAAACAGAAGCTGGCCAGTGTGTGCAGGTCTACACTTTTTTTTTAGATCTATGACTCCACCTAGCTCCTCACCGCGATTGGTCAAGTTACCAGGGTGGGGGGAGGGCTGGATGGACAAATGAGTCTGATCCTGGTACAAGCGCACCCCCCCCTTATTGTGCTCCGATCCTGCCATCCTCCTAAGTCTCAGTCCTGCAAGGAAGCATCACTTTGATTTCTTTTTCCTTCTTAAGTCGAAGCTAAGCACCTCCTTTGGAAAGTAAACACAGTTTTGGCCCTGATTCATCTTCACGCTAGAGGACAAGCAGCCATCTGTTCTTCATTCGCTTGATTTTCAAGGCAGCTGATGGAAGCAGAGCAGGAATGGCAGTAGGAATCCGGGAGCAAGTGCCCATGTGGAATGCAAAAGACAGAAGCAAAGCTCTGCAGAGAAGTAGTCATTTATTTGATTGATTGATACGGCTGGCCTGTAAAAACACGAGTTCTCCTGGTGGCTTGCAGATAAAACGCTACCATTTTAGACGCTGTGATAACAACCGAAATGTAGCTAAAGCGCAGGTGTTAACATTTGACTTGTTGACAAGGCTAGAGTGAAAAGACAAGTCTTCACCTGGAGACAGAAAGACCACCAAGATGGTTGCAAGGTGAAGCAGGAGCCCAAATTGAACCCAGGTCCATTTGCATGCAAAGCAGATTCCCTGCCACTGAATTAGGCACCTTCCCCTTCTGATTAGTCCAGGCACCCCCAAACTCGGTCCTCCAGATGCTTTGGGACTACAACTCCCATCATCCCTAGCTAACAGGACCCTGCTAACAGTGGTCAGGGATGATGGGAATTGTAGCCCCAAAACATCTGGAGGGCTGAGTTTGGGGGGTGCCTGGATTAGGCATTGGAACATGCACCCATTGATAAATCTGCCCTCCGCAAATTTGCTTTAAAAGCCGTCTATAGAAAGGCCTTAGCCAACTGCGTATCAAAACCCCTATGTGCCAAGAACCAGTTTGGCGTTAATAATTTTTGCTTAAGGGTTCCTCGCCCGCTGTAGGCTGAAGGGCTTTTTGTGGTGTGCTTTGAGGAACTTTTGACTTTGCTTCTGCCGCTGGCATCCGTGTGTCTCGGGAGACAATTTAGGAGGGCACCTTTGGGGTTGAAGTCAAACCTTTGGAAGGTTTTGTAGCCCCATGTTTTTGTTTGGTTTTTTTAAAAAAAAAAGAAGAAGCAAAGAATAGCAGAGCTATTTTCCTATTATTTTTTCACCTAGCTATATCTACCTGCTTCTGTGATTCCTATGAAATGATATCAGCAGTATTTGATGGGCGTCAGCCGGAATTTCCAGGTGAATAAAAAGTATCTGGCTTGGTCATCTATTCTGGGGGACTTCAAAGGAAAAAAACACCACTTTTAGTCGAAGGAATTTTGTTTATTAAAAAAAATGGATGATTTTATATACCCCACACCATATATTGAAACGAACACCGTTTTGGCTTCTTCTCTGTCCCACAGTGTGTGCGCATGTGCATGCTCAAAGGGAAAATCTCCAAACCAAAGATGCAGAAAGGGAAATAGGTGTACCTGGTTATGGAAACGGGGAAAACTGCTGCATGCAAGAAATACAACTTGAAACTTTGCAGAGCATCACTAGGATCTTTGGCACGGCTGTCGCAGCCTATTTTTGTCTCCTTGGTATGCCTATCGTGAGGCATGCGCAAGCACTCACACATACACAGAGACTTGCACTCAGGCAACACTGCTGTTTTGCTTGGCTGTCGGCTCTGGAATGTGTTCTGAATACCAGCCGCGGGTCTGTGTGCAGGAACAACAGCAAAAAAAGAAAGAAAGCACAAAAACCCAGTTGCTATTGGGGCTGTCGGCCTAGGCTTTGTAAAGGGGGGATTAGCTTAGGTTGCAAAAGGTCTCCCAAGCGGTCACGTGACCTGGGGCTTCTTGCCCGCCTCACCACCCCTGGCCTCATGCAGAATTATTTCCGTGTATGAAATACCCCTGCTCGTTCCCTGAACTCTCTGCATTTCTGAGAGATGTGGCTGGTGCCAAGTGATTGCTTGCATTGCTTGCTCGGAGAAGATAATTTAATTTCTCATCATTGCTTGGCCAGAGGGCTTTGAAGGTAACCCTGCTGCACATAGTATCGGAAGCTGATTTGCTACGGTCTCTGAATATGCCACATCTCTAAACAGATAACACCTGGTTTCTAGAAGGCAGGATGTGTTAAGAGAGGTCTGATCTGCCGATACAGAAGGAAGTGAAGTTCCAGGACTAAACTATTAAGGCAAGGAACCAACTCTTACTTTTTCCAGCTCTGGCACCTGCATGCATCCAGTCTTTGTTGCAGCATCGGCCACTGATGCTGCTGTTCCGGGACTGGGGAAATGTTCCTACATGTATAGGTAAAAAAGGTAAAAGGACCCCTGGACAGTTAAGTCCAGTCAAAGGCACCTATGGGGTTGGGGTGCTCATCTCGCTTTCAGGCCGAGGGAGCCGGCGTTTGTCCACAGACAGCTGTGGCCAGCATGACTAAACCGCTTCTGGCGCAACGGAACACCGTGATGGAAACCAGAGTGCACAGAAACGCAGGGTACCTTCTCACCACAGTGGTACCTATTTATCTACTTGCACTGGCCTGCTTTCAAACTGCAAGGTAGGCAGGAGCTGGGACAGAGTAAAGGAGCTCACCCCGTTGTGTAGATTCGAACCGCAACCTTCTGATCAGCAAGCCCAAGTGGCTCAATGGTTTAGAACACAGCGCCACCTGCATCCCACCTGCATTCCTACATGTATATATCCAGACTTGCTACTGGGCCCAGAGGCTGGAGGAGCCAGAGGCCATTGGGTGAAGGCCTGGCTTGCAAAGGCAAGGAAGAGTTTGCAAGGATCCATCAAATGAGTCCAGTTGCACCAGCCACTGTCTGCTCAAAGCCAGATGCTCTTTTATCCTTGGCCAACAAGAAAGGATCTCTACCTGGCTTCGGCCTCGTTTGGTAATGAGTTCTAGGCCTGACTGACCAGAGTCCATGGTAAAATTGCCCTTTTAAGGAGAAGTTCTCCTGCAGTAAGTTAACTGGGACCAAGAGAGATCCTGGGGTCGTGGTGGACAATTCAGTGAAGGGTGTTGACTCATTGTGTGGCATCTCGAGAGGACCAAAGATTCTCCACAGCTGAGCTAGAGCAACTAATCATTTATGATATGGAGAAAGTTTTTCTCCCGGCATGGGCGTACCCAGGATCAAAGCTAGGGGGGGCACACCAGCCACGCCCCCAGCCACCTGATTGGCTAGCTGGCAATGACGTGGCCAGGATCCCCCCAGGAGGCATGGTCAACGTCCACGCCCCCCAGAGGAAAGGGGGCCATTTGGAAGGCAGCACACGGAGCCACCCACGCTTGCACTCCTGCCTCGCCCGCTCCTTTAATGGCTCCTTTAATGTATGCAAATGAGGTGCCGCAGAGCATTGTGGGGCAGCACTTTCTGTGCTGTGCTCGCTGTGACTTGAAGGAGTGTGGGCTGAAGTTAGTCCAGGTCCAGGTTTTTTTCAATGGAGGCAGCTTCGCTGCCGCTGCTGCCGTTTCGCTTCAGCCAAGCAGGCTGAGGCGGAGCACAGCAGGCAGCATCCCTGCCTGTCCTCTCCAGCTGCCCTGCTTCTAGGGGGGGCAGCTGCCCCCCTGCCCCATGCTGGGTATGCCCATGTCTCCCGGTTTTCGAAATTGGGGCCCAGCCAGTCAACCTGAATGTTGGAAGGTTCAGATCAGACCAAAAAAGGTACTTCTTGCAGCATATAGTTAAACTACCGGTATACAATTTGCTGCTGCGAGATGTAGGGATGTCCCCCAACAGGCATGATTTTATGGCCCCAAATTGCACTATACCTTTAAAGTAGTATCATGCCACTTTAAACAGTACCGACTTCCCCCAGAGAATCCTGGGACCTGTGGTTTGTTAAGGGTGCTGAGAGTTTTTAGGAGACCCTTATTCTACAGTTCTCAGAGTAGTTAAACAACCAGTTCATCATCCCAGGGAACTCTGGGAGGGGAATAGGGGTCTCCTAACAGCTCTCAGCGCCCTTAACAAACAGTATACGTAATGCAGATGGCATCTACCATTGACAAATGCATGGAGTACAAGCCTTCTAGTCATGGTGGCTGTAAACTACTGTCGGTATCAAAAGGTGCAAAACCTCCGGATACCAGTAGCTGGGGATCATGTCCTACTTGTGGACATTTGGTTGGCCACTGTGAGAGCAGAATACTATTCTCGAAAGGAAGAGCTCTACTAGATCAGAGCAAGGCGTGTGGTTTTTTTATTCCTTTTGGACTTGCCTTTCTTAGGGTTAAAAGGAAAAGGTAAAGGTACCCGTGACAACGACTCTGGGGTTGCGCCGCTCATCTCGCTTTACTGGCCGAGGGAGCCAGCGTTTGTCCGCTTCTGCAGACAGTTTTTCCGGGTCATGTGGCCAGCATGACTAAGCCGCTTCTGGCGAAGCCAGAGCAGCACACAAAAACGCTGTTTACCTTCCCGCTGAAGCGGTTCCTATTTATCTACTGGCACTGGTGTGCTTTCAAACTGCTAGGTTGGCAGGAGCTGGGTCCGAACAATAAGAGCTCACCCGTTGACCTTCCAAGCGGCAAGTCCAAGCGGCGCAGTGTTTTAAACCACAGCGCCACCCGCATCCCTTTTCTCTTAGGGTTACAAGATGCAAATTAATTGTTGTCATTTAATGGAAGGGTTTGGATTTTTGCTTGGGGAGCTAGAGTTACCTTTGTAGGGTAGTCAAAGGTCTCAGAGTGCTGCTCTGTGACCAAATGGAGTCTCTTGCAATGCAGAGATCAAGCATTTTTGAGACAGTCTGGCATGGATGCAGCACTGTTTTCCACTTTAGGGACTGCTAATGGCTGAGACGAGATTGACTCATCCCTGTGTCTGAGGCGACGTTGCCTTCACTTCCCAGCCTCATCTCTCTGGAGGACCTAACTCAGAGAAGCTTGTAAAATGAATGACAGGGTATGTGGAAGCTCCCTTGCTACTTCAAGGTTCTACTAGTGAGATCCAATTCCTGTATTCCAAATGGGTTTCTTCTCCCTTGAGAAGGGCTTGACTCTTACAAAGGTTTGCCTAGGCTTGCCTACTTTCAACCTCTAGGGGATTGAGCTTGGCGAACCTTGAGGGAAGTCCAAAGGCCCATTAAGTCCAGCATCTGCTCTCACAGAGGCCAGTGGGAAGACCACATGCAAGGCCTGGATGCAACAACACTTTCCCCACCTGCAGTTCTTAGCAACTGGTATTGATCATTTTGATCACCCTTTTCTGTATTGGACAAACGGTTGATCAAGTCTGGTGCCACAGCGATAGCTGGCAGTATTTCTGAAAGACCTTTGATAGAAATCCTTCCTATCGTCTCAAGTCCTTTCTACTGGAGGTGGCAGGGGTTAAATTTGGGTCCTCCTGTACGCAGAGTGGGCACTCTGCTCCTGAAACGTTGAATTGTAGAGTTGGAAGGGGCTGTAACCTTTGGGGGTAAAGCTTGGGAGGAGAGGTCTGTGATCTCTGAGCAGGGTTGTGGGTTGTGCGAAAGAGCTCAAGGACCAAGTAGAACCATACCTATATTGGAGGACTGTGTTGCAGTTGAACCAGTTTGCAGCGCTAAGCATTTTGCCAGCTGGATTTGGAAAGACACACACACCCCAGCCTGTTTTCCCCCTCCCTCCCTCTCCATTTTCTTTTGCTCAGTCAGCTAGATGACACTGTCAAGAGCAGTCGTTTTCATCTCATTACTTTTACTGGCAAA
Source organism: Zootoca vivipara (assembly GCF_963506605.1). Lineage (NCBI taxonomy): Eukaryota > Metazoa > Chordata > Lepidosauria > Squamata > Lacertidae > Zootoca > Zootoca vivipara. The sequence continues at coordinate 54,418,699 of NC_083286.1, read as the reverse complement.
ATGCTGATACTGGTTGAGGCAAACAATATCACTTGGGGCTCCAAACAGATGTCACATGGGAGATCCATGATCAATTCTCCCTACACTTATTTTGTAGTGTTTTTTTAACTTAAAGCAGTGGAAGGCTCTGCTATAATTTAAAAAATCAAAGCAAGAGTATGGGGGAGGGGAATGTAACCCCCACCCCACCCAACACACACATTTCCCCTTATTTTTGTCATCTTTCGTCCCAGGAGCAACTCTTAACTGCACAGGAAAAAAAGGCAGGCGTGTGTATTATGTTTGCTCTCCTAAGCAGGTCTAATAGTAGTTTTGGAAGGGGTTAAATTCCCTACCCATGGGCATTGACAGAGGGGAGGTCAAGAGGGCAGGTTCCCCCTCCATGAACCGTAATCTCCGTACAGTCATACCTCGGAAGTCGAACAGAATCCGTTCTGGAAGTCCGTTCGACTTCCAAAACGTTTGGAAGCCAAAGCGTGGCTTGTGATTGGCTGCAGTAAAGACCTGCAGCCAATCAGAAGCCTCATACGGTAGGACGTTCAGGTTCCAAAGAACGTTCAAAAACCAGAACACTCACTTCTGGGTTTGCAGCATTCAGGAGCCAAAACATCTGAGTACCAATGTGTTCGGGAATCAAGATACAACTGTATTCCTTTTTTAAAAAAAATAAATAAATAAATTTATTGAGATATGAGGCAATATCTACAGGCACTTTTTTTTCTGTGAGAAACAAACCCGATCCAACTCTTCCATTGTTTTACTTTGAACTCAGACCACCCTGGAAAAATTATCGATGCCATAGCCCCAACTTCTACCCTTCTCTATGCCATGCCTGCAATCAAAAGTGAAGCTCATTACCTCTCAGCATAAGGGACGCGGGTGGCGCTGTGGGTTAAACCACAGAGCCTAGGGCTTGCCGATCAGAAGGTCGGCAGTTTGAATCCCCGCAATGGGGTGAGCTCCCGTTGCTCGGTCCCAGCTCCTGCCCACCTAGCAGTTCGTAAGCACGTCAAAAGTGCAAGTAGATAAATACGGTAGGTATTGCTCCAGCAGGAAGGTAAATGCGCTTCCGTGCGCTGCTGTGGTTCGCCAGAAGTGACTTAGTCATGCTGGCCACATGACCCGGAAGCTGTCTGTGGACAAACACCGGCTCCCTTGGCCTAAAGAGCGAGATGAGCACTGCAACCCCAGAGTCGTCTGTGACTGGACCTAATGGTCAGGGGTACCTTTACCTTTACCTCTCAGCATTTTTCATTAAAAAAAAAATACTGGGTCTGGAAATTCCCGTCATTCTTTCCTTATATGGAATATTTTTTGCATAGTAAAAGCAAATGCAAACACAGCCTGTTCGATGTGAGGAAATTTGTGCAATAGTGCTAAAATACAAACAAGCACCTATAAAATATGCAGAGTCATTAAACAACAAATGAAGTGTTTACCATGTAAAAGATGCCTCCAGCTCCGTCAGTTTTCTGCCAGCTAATACCAAAAGAACCCCATATCACATAAGAACAATGTTTTAAAGAAACTGTTCTCTACATTAAAACACACACACACACACACACACACACACACACACACACACACTGCCAGTCTCTTCAGTTTGGTGACATGCCATATTTTAATTAACCATTCCATCTTAGAATGTGTGTGTGTTGCTAATAGTCTGTTGTTATATGTAACATATTCATGAATTCATTCAGATTGCCTAATAAACTTCCTTCTAGTTTTGCCCTGTGTTGCATCCATTTTGGCAACCAGCATTTTGGATATATGAACGGATACTAGGGTGACATGACATTATGAATATCAGTATTACCGGTGTGTAGGGTGCTTTGTAGGGACGTGGGTGGCGCTGTGGTCTAAACCACAGAACCTAGGGCTTGCCGATTGGAAGGTTGGCGGTTCGAATCCCTGCGACGGGGTGAGCTCTCGTTGTTCGGTCCCAGCTCCTGCCCACCTGGCAGTTCAAAAGCACATCAAAGTGCAAGTAGATAAATAGCCGGGAAGGTAAACGGCGTTTCCGTGCACTGCTCTGGTTCGCCAGAAGCGGCTTAGTCATGCTGGCCACATGACCCGGAAGCTGTCTATGGACAAACACTGGCTCCCTCGGCCTAAAGAGCGAGATGAGCGCCGCAACCCCAGGGTCGTCTGCGACTGGACCTTAACGGTCAGGGGTACCTTTACCTTTTAGGGTGCATTGTAGAGAGACATAAAAAAAGAGCAGACCTTGCCTCAAAGATGCTTACAATCTAAATTCTGATAAGGGGATAGAGAAAAGTATTTCTCTCATCAAACCATGTATATTCCCCACCCCGCCCCACCCCCACCCCCACTTTCATTGGCCATGTTTTGCCATGACCCTATGGCTTTTCTAAATTCCCATATGTTGTCCTCACACCTTCTCCTAATAGGGATCATCTCATGGTCTCGGCCAGCCCTTGACCTCTTGTGCCCTTCAGATTCTCATCCTTACTTTTTCAGCCTCCTTCTGGTTGGGGTACATGCCAAAATGGCTCCCCTGCCTGATGGAGGCAGACGTGCCATTTTCCAATATGGCTGGCAGGAGGCCATTCACTTTCCCAGTCCCACACACATACCGGTAAACCTCAGGGCCTGCCTGAGAACCAGCCCAGGTCTTATGCTGCTTCTGTGCTTCTGGAATACTAGCAAAATCTTCTTCTTTGGCGATCACTCGTAGCCGAGTAAGATTGTCTTCCATAAACACGGTTTTAACAATGAGTCCGTAAGTGACTGTGGAGGCCAATTCTGGATCCACACGTCTTTTCACAGTGGGGACATTGGTTTCTGGGCAGGAGTTGATCACGGTGTGGATTTGCCAAGCGTGCCTTCCTCTTAGCACGTTTCTCCCCTGCGTCCTGAGTTCGAGTGTCTTCAAAGCCCATGACACCTTTGGTAAAGGCTGTTCCCCAACTGGAGTGCTTGCAGGCAACTGTTTCCCAATTGTTGGTGTTTATACTACTTTTTTTTTTAATTGCCTTAAGACAATCTTTAAACCTCTTTTGTTGACCACCAGCATTACGCTTTCCATTTTCAAAATATACCAGCCTTCATTGCCACACCAACATTCAGACATTCAGCCATGCTGTTGGTCACTTCCACTGGGAAATCTTCTGATCTCTTTGTAACATGGGAGAAGCATGCATCGTCTTGCATGCTGTGGCCTGCCACCCTTTGCTTCGGTTCCTCCATTTTCTTGCCAAAATCTTGTACCTCGTTAAAATGGTGTCCACACACTTACAGTGAGGGGGGGAGTATTTTATCCCCTGCTAAATTTGCCAATTTGCCCTCTGACAAAGAAATGACCAGTCCATAATTTTAATGTTAGGTTTATTGTAGCTGTGAGAGACAGAATAACAACCGGAAAAACCCCAGAAACCCAGAAGACAGAGATTGATGTGCATTATAATGAGTCAAATAAGTATTTGATCCCTTTGCAGAAGATGACCTAGTACTTGGTGGCAAAACCCTTGTTGGCAATTACAGAGGTCAGACGTTTCTTGTAGGTGGCCACCAGGTTTGCACACATCTCAGGAGGTATTTTGTCCCACTCCTCTTTGCAGATCCTCTCCATGTCAGTAAGATTTTGAGGCTGATGTGTAGCTACTTGAACCTTCAGCTCCATTCACAGATTTTCGATGGGATTAAGATCTGTAGACGGGCTAAGCCACTCCAGGACCTTAATGTGCTTCTTCCTGAGCCACTCCTTTGTTGCCTTGGCCGTGTGTTTTGGGTCATTGTCATGCTGGAATACCCATCCTTGACCCATTTTCAGTGCCCTGGCTGAGGGAAGGAGGTGCTCACCCAAGATTTGACGATACATGGTCCCTTCCACCGTCCCTTCGATGCGGTGAAGGTGTCCTGTCCCCTTAGCAGAAAAACACCCCCAAAGCATAATATGTCCCCCTCCATGTTTGACTATGGGGATGGTGTTCTTGGGGTCGTAGGCAGCATTCCTCCTCCTCCAAACACGGCAAGTTGAGTTGATGCCAAAGAGCTCGATTTTGGTCTCATCTGACCACAACACTTTTACCCAGTTCTCCTCTGGGTCATTCAGATGTGCATTGGCAAACTGCAGACGGGCCTGTACATGTGCTGTTTTGAGGAAGGGGACCTTGCGGGCTCTGCAAGATCTCAGTCCTTCACAGCGTAGTGTGTTACCAACTGTTTTCATGGTGACTATGGTCCCAGCTGCCCTGAGATCATTGACAAGTTCCCCCCGTGTAGTTCTGGGCTGCTTCATCACCGTTCTCCTGAGTATTGCAACTCTACAAGATGAGATCTTGCATGGAGCCCCCGACCAAGGGAGGTTGACAGTTATTTTGTGTTTCTTCCATTTGCGAATTATTGCACCAACTATTGTCACCTTCTCACCAAGCTGCTTGGCAATAGTCTTGTAGCCCAGTCCAGCCTTGTGCAGGTCTACAATCTTGTCCCTGACATCCTTGGATAGCTCTTTGGTCTTGGTCATGGCTACTTTGGAATCTGCTGGATTGATTGCTTCTGCCGACAGGTGTCTTTTGTACAGGTACTGTAACGAGCTGGGATTACAGGTAAGACCTCTCCCTTACAGCAGGCGCTTCTAATCTCAGTTCGTTACATACAGTGAAGATACCAGGTAGCCCGACATCTGACTGGTTGATAGGGGATCAAATACTTATTTCACTCATTACAATGCACATCAATCTCTGACTTTTGTCTTCTGGGTTTCTGGGGGTTTCCCCTGTTGTTATTCTGTCTCTCACAGCTACAATAAAGCTACCATTAAAATTATGGACTGGTCATTTCTTTGTCAGAGGGCAAACGGGCAAATTTAGCAGGGGATCAAATACTGTTTCCACTCACTTGTCCAGGACAGGTGAGAACAGGTGTGGGGAACCTGGGGTTCTCCTGTTGTTGGTGAGCTACAACTCCCAGCCCCCTTGGGGCTGATGGGAGTTGTAGTTCAGCAACACCTGGCGTGCCAAAAGTTCCCCACATCTGGGCTAGAAGGACGTAGTTCTGAAATTGTGGTTTATTTACTTTTCTTGTTGCCTTGATACAATTCGACTAGCTTATTGTTTTAATTTGAGTTTATCAGACCCTGTCCTGCAATTGACTGTGGCAATGGGCAGATTAGAAATGTTAAATTAAATGAAAGAGCCACCAGCCTTTCGGTGATTGATTGGTGCTATTACACTCCTAACGTCTCTCTTCTTGGCATTGCTGTCTGAGCATATGAAGAATCTGCCTTTTACAGCAGGGGTGGTGGACATTTTTGGCTCTGCAAATAGCCAGCTCCCTGACATCACGATGACATCAGGTGCAAGGCGCTGTGAACTCCTAAAGTCAGGACTTCAGCATTGTTAGAAATTTATATATATAAGCTAATCACCAGGTGGCACCTTAAACCTAGGTTACGGTCGCCACAAGGGAATGTATCTGTGCCTTTTTTTCTTTTCTTTTTTTGCAATGAAGTTTATTATCATTATTCATTTCATTTCTACACCGCTTTATATTTTAAAGAAAAAAATTCTCAAAGCGGTTTGCACCACACTAAAGCATCAAATAAAACAATGCAGAATAAAACGGAAGTCAAGCTTCAAGGAAAATGCTTTCAGATCCTTCTCTCCTTTAGTTTTCCCCATATTTATTTATCAACTCAATTTATGGAGCTGCCCCATAGGAAGAAGAACTCTAGGAAGCCAGGGTGGTGTAGTGGTTGGAGTGCCGGACCAGGACCTGGAAGATCAGGGTTCAAATCCCTACTCAATCATGAAGCTCACTGACCTTGGAGTCAGTCACAGCCCTCTTAACCTACCTCACAGGATCGTTGTAGGGATTAACTGAGGAAGGGAGGTGGACCATACACTCCCTGGAGAAAAAGGTGGGATAGAAATGCAATAAACCCAGGCAGATGGGCAGGGTATAAATAAAAAATATATTTATTATTATTATTATTATTATTATTATTATTATTATTATTATTAACTAGCTGGCCCGGCCATGTGTTGCTGTGGGTTTTTTGTGTTAAATGGACCTTTTTCTGTTAAATGGACCTTCAGAGTCTCCCTTTAGAGTCCCCTCACCTGCCCTGTCCCAACCCTGACTCTCCTACTGTAAGGTTCAAAAATAAGACACACCCCCCACACGCGTGTTCCTGAAAATGTCCCCACCCCCCACTGCTTTGGCTGACTCAGGGTCCTACCTCCCACCCATGGCTATGTGTTTTTCTTCCCCCTCCCTTTGTTGTGCCTCATCCCTGTGATTCCCCCACCCTGTGAAAGGCCCATATTCTGTTTGTTTTTGCCTGTGGTCTACTGTTCCATAGCTGCCAAGTTTTCCCTTTTCTCCCGAGGAAGCCTATTCAGCATAAGGGAAAATCCCTTTAAAAAAGGGATAACTTGGCAGCTATGTACTGGGCAATGTTGCAGCCTACTCAGTTTTCCCTGTCCCAACCCCCCCCCCCCCCGCTTTGGCTGACTCAGGGTTCTTCCTCCCCCCGCATGACTATGTGTTTCCCCTCCCTTCCTTTGTTGTGCCTCATCCCTGTGACCACCCCCCCCCACTGTGAAAGCCCCATATTCTGTTTGGTTTTTGCCTGTGGCCTACTGGCCAATGGTGAGGCCTACTCATTTTTCCTTGCTGGGCAATGCTGCGGCCTACTCAGTTTTCCCTGTCCCAACCCACCTCCACCCCACTGCTTTGGCTGACTCAGGGTCCTCCCCCCCATGGTTATGTGTTTCCCCCCTCCCTTTGTTGTGCCCCATCCGTGTGAACCCCTCCCCCCGTTGTGAAAGGCCCTATTCTGTTTGTATTTGCCTGTGGCCTACTGAATGGTGCAGCCTACTCAGTTTTCCCTGCTTGGCAATGCTGCGGCCTATTGAAAAAGCTGGGCCTTGTTGCTGCAAAAGGACTGTTTTCAGTTGGTTGCTGTGGAATTTTGTGGTGTCATCTGGCAGCACAGCTTTGGAGGCGGCAGGGTGCGATCTGCCTTTCTATTGGATGCTGCTGGAGTCTTCAGAGCTTCTGGTGGTGACGTCTAATTTGGGCGCCACTTTTTGTGTTTAATCATTATTTTAGGTGTGAAAGGTGTGGTTTTTGGGGGGAAAATTTGTGCCAGATCCCTCCCTGATGGGCATGGAACGTTGTGGCCAAATTTGGTACATTACGGTTCAGCAGTTACGGAGAAAGGCTGTGACCTCCACACGCAATGCCTACATTTATATATATATAAATACTGATAAACAAGCTTACCTGCTTAAGAAAGGCCAGCCAGGTGTAGATGTATGAGGCCAAACTGGTGTCCAGAGATCTAAGTGTGGTTGCAGTTGCACCTGGCTAATTTCGAATACTGCTTCAAAACACCTTGCCCAGTATTTAATAATGTTGGTTGGCATCTTTGCTTAGAGGAATTACAGCTCAAGCCTGAACCTGGGACTCTCCTGCATGCAAAGCACATTCTCAGATCCCCCAAGCTACCTCCTCCTCTCAGACCTTCCTCCTTCATGATCAAAGCCTTCCAAAAATGTCTGATTTTTTTTTATAAAAAAAATAAGGATTAGATTCGCCTCCATATTCCCATCCCCATTCAGCTTGGCAGCATGTTAATTTCCACCGGCTCATTTACTTCTAATCATCATCATTAATTCAGCTTAGGAGTCGCCTAACAAGCATGTTCTCTGGGCGACATCCAGAGCAAAGTAGTCAAATTTAAAACATAACATGCAACAAAACCCATAGCGTGACAGCGAGAACACTTTTTGGTGCTGCCACCATATGGTGCAAGAGGTGGGGGAAGAATTTCAGGCAGAGGCAACGATTGCTTTTAAGCTCAACATTATTTGACGGAAATTTAATAGAGAAATTTTCAAAATATCCCTGCCTTCTCCTCTCCCAACATGGCTTGTTTAAATTAGTAGCCCGGTTTTCAAAAGCTGAATCTGGGTGCAGGAAAAACTGCAAACCACATTTGTTCATTGCATAATTCGAAAACTTTCCTGGTTGTGGAATTCAGCTTTCTTCTTGACACAGAGCTTGGGATATTTTTCTTTCTTTCTTTTGGCACTGAACATGTACAAGCCCTGATTATATCTTGGCATTCCTCTTTCTTAAGCATATCTGACACCTCACAGCAAGCCCAGGTGTGCTAAGGCCAAATCCCATCATGTTACCTTGGCAGGAGAGTTTACAACCTAAAGATACAAGCCAGGAACCGGAGGCTAAAGCATAGCAAGACGGCTGCTTGGGATATTGCTGGAAGTTCTTCTCGGGGACTGAAGTGTGGCAGGAGAGCTTAAGGGGGAAGTGACTCCAGAGGGATTGTTGTGGAACAACTTGGGCAATGCTTCTCACATGAACTCCTGAATGTGAAAGGTAACTTCTTGGCTTGTATGCCTCACCATAGCTCCTGCCTCCAAATTTCTAGAGCCGGTGTGGAGAACCTCCAGATGTTTCCGAGCACAATTCAAAGTGCTCCAGTACGAACCTCCGGTACGTTTCCGAGCACAATTCAAAGTGTTGGTGCTGACCTTTAAAGCCCTAAACGGCCTCGGTCCAGTATACCTGAAGGAGGGTCTCCACCCCCATTGTCCTACCTGGACACTGAGGTCCAGCGCTGAGGGCCTTCTGGCGGTTCCCTCGCTACGAGAAGCCAAGTTACAGGGAACCAAGCAGAGGGCCTTCTTGGTAGTGGCACCCGCCCTGTGGAATGCCCTCCTCAAAGAGAACAACAATTACCAGACCTTTAGAAGGCATCTCAAGGCAGCCCTGTTTAGGGAAGCTTTTAAGGTTTGATGGGTTGCAGTATTTTAATATTTTGTTGGAAGCCACCCAGAGTGGCTGGGGGAACCCAGCCAGATGGGCGGGGTATAAATAATAAATTATTATTGATGATCACCCACCATTCCTGGCCATGCTTGCTGGAGCTGATGGGAGCTGTAGTTCAGGAACATCTGGAGTGCCAAAGGTCCCCCACGCCTATCCAGAATGAAAGACAAGACCATAGCTTGTGGGTACAGCACTTGCTTTATTTGCAGAACGTTGCATAGAAAGGGGTCTTGAATTCAGCGTTAGATATATTAGCTAGACACCAATTGGCTCCTTAAACCAAAGGTTATGGTCACCAAAACGGAATGTCTAGTTAACATTTTGGGACAAGGTGGCTCTAAAGTTTCATTTTTCTAATGATGGTCTGACTGTGGTTGATTCTCAGTTAAAACATCTGGCTAGCTCAGATGACAACCTTGAGCTAGGTTAAGAGCTTTGAGAACTTTAAAGAAGAAAGGTCACTTGATCCAGGGACAGTTCCCATATATATTGGCCTATTCCTACCTCTTTTTCTTAATGGTGACATGGACCATAACACAGGGATATTCTTCACAGCTGTGAGCAGGGCAGTGGGGGCGGGAGAGTAAGTGAAGACAAGCTACAATAATAACTATAGTGGTACCTCGGTTTAGGAACTTAACCAGTTCTGGAAGTCCGTTCTTAAACCAAAACCGTTCTTAAACCGAGGCGCACTTACCCTAATGAGGCCTCCCGCCGCCGGTGCCCTTCCACCATTCAGATTCCGTTCTTAGACCAAAGTAAAGTTCGCAAACCGGGACACTACTTCTGGTTTTGTGGAGTTCATAAACCGAATAGTTTATAAACAGGGCTGTTCTTAAACCGAGGTACCACTGTATAAGGTTGATCACTGTTCCTGCCCAGTATATACAGATGAAGCATTTTGGTTCCTGAAATTCATTCTGATGGTACAGCTAAAATATAACTGATAGATTTCTACAGGATGTGATATTAGTGTGTGAAAACAGTCAAGGTCCAATGATCTCATGGCATGTACTTCCAGATGGTGAAGACCTCCTGGCGCCCAGCCATCTTTACTTGGTCGCATGTCAGATAGTCAGGTGCAAAATGCACCTGGCTAATTTCAAACATTGGTCTTGATACAGAGTCATACTATTGGTCTCTGCAGCTGAGTGTCATCCGAATTAACTGGGAGCAACCCTACAAGATTTCAGGCGGGGGTAACTTCCAGCCCTACCTGGTTCACTAAGCACTGTTTCTCAAACACAATGCAAGAAGGCCTGCCCCCCGTTCTTTACTAAGGTTTGTTTCTCAAACTTGAGTCTCCAACCATTGTTGGACTACAACTCCCATCATCCCTAGCTAGCAGGACCAGTGGTCAGGGGTGGTGGGAGTTGTAGTCCAACAACGGTTGGAGACTCAAGTTTGAGAAACAAACTTTAGTAAATAACGGGGGCAGGCCTCCTTGCATTGTGTTCTTACAAGAATGCTGGGATATACATTAGAAACTGAAATCATTTGCACAGGCTGGCAGGAAGCGGCACTACTCATTTCCCCCACTTCCTGGATTAAACACGGGCTGTGAGCTGCTGTGCCTCTACTCCGTTCCACACCAGAGGCGGGCACACGGCATTTGCTCACACAAAAGCATCTCACCTCGTAGTTTGTCCCTGGCTGTTGCATTAAATCTGGAGTGTGTTTTGGGGAACAAATGGAGCTGATGGAAGACTGAGATACTTTTTAGTAATCAGAATGGTGCCTGCTGGTAGCGGTATATTTTAAGGGCCTGCTGGCCTTTCCCTTTATAAACCTGTGTTTTTCAGGGGATTAAAAGTTAACCGGGAAACTCCTTTCCATGCAGTTAAGTTATTCAAAGGTTAGCGCTGGATGTTATTACTGCCCCTGAGCGGAAGCGCTTGAGAGAGAGAGAGATGCTCTTTTCATTTTCTGCTTTGATTGCATCTTATCTGGGTATGCCTCCACCCGATCTCTTATGCGCGGGGAGGCTGCAGCAAGACCTGCCATTGCCAGATCTGGTCCTGCTGATTTCTAACTATGGCTGAGAGAGAATTCTGCAAAATGGGCAGCTCCGTGTGTCAGTGGAGAAGCCTTCAACCAGCCTTTCCCGAATTCAGATTTCATAAACGGAAGACAACCTACTTAAAAAGGTTTTCTTCGAGCCTTCATAGAGGGAGAGAGGGACTTAGGAAGTTGCCTTAGACAGAGTCAGACCACTTGTCCATCTAGCTCCATGCAGTCATCTCAGACTGGCAGCAGCCTTTCCAGGGTTTCAGGCAAAAATCTCTCCTCGAGTATGCAAGTCAACTCTAAGGCTACATTCACGAGTTTGCAGAAAACACGGATCGGTTTAAAGAGCAGTAGTTGACAGGTGACAAGCTTGTTATTGAGCAAACAATGCTTTCTTTCAACCAATATGTTTATGTTATAAATCAAGGATGCCTTGAGGAGCTCAAGGTGTGGTGTCCATGCATCTTTTACTCTCTCCACTTTCTCCAGAGCCAGTGTGGTGTAGTGGTTAAGAGTGGTAGACTTGTAATCTGGGGAACCGGGTTTGCGTCTCCGCTCCTCCACATGCAGCTGCTGGGTGACCTTGGGCTAGTCACACTTCTCTGAAGTCTCTCAGTCCCACCCACCTCACAGAGTGTTTGTTGTGGGGGAGGAAGGGAAAAGGAGATTGTTAGCCGCTTTGAGACTCCTTCGGGTAGTGATAAAGCGGGATATCAAATCCAAACTACTACTACTACTACTACTACTCCTCTTCTCCTCCTCCTCCTCCTCCTCCTCCTCACAATAATATCCCTGGGAGGTAGGGCAGACCGAGAAGCAATGAGTGAGTTTCATGGCTGAGCAGGGATTTGAACCCCACCAATTACCTCGACTCCCAACTCCATCCCAGCCAGCATGGCCAATGATCTGGGGCGATGGGAGGCCTACAGCAGTGTAGGAAAGAAAAGCTGTTTGGCTTGAGGAACCCAGGAAATGGACGCAAAAACAAAGTCCAGTTGCAATTTTATTCTTGTGTTTCAGTTGCCACACATGGCGACACGACTTCTCAAAGAGCATTCTAACAGTCCCCAGTTGCAAAATGCGCCTGGCGCCTGGCTAATTTCAAACGCTGGTCCATAGGTTCCCCATCCCAGGATTATCAGATGCTGGGGACAAAGCACAGTAGTTCTGTTACCATTTATTCTGTGCTTGCGGACTCCAGATTGGTCCCTGGACTCAAGAGTGCCGGCTGGGCTAGGAGGGCCATTTTGCCTTGTACAATGATTTTGACCACCTTTATGTTCAGAACATGCATTTATTTATATTTAGCATGATTTGTATACCACTTCATCATTTAAAAAAAATATCAGTGTTTTTCATGAAATGGTGTGAAATGCTTAAAGTAGCAATTAGAAATGGCAGATGTGACAGATTGGGCTGGCTTGAGTAGAACTCCAGGGTGTTAAGTGTTAAACCCAGCCTCTTAGTTGATTGACGGCATTCCATTCCATGAGGGGCGGAACAGCCGCGGGTTTAAAGAGGATGGGTAGCCGTTAAATCAGGAGAGAGGGTTTTGGGAGCGTGAGCATGTGGGAGGTTGTGGAGTAGGTTACAGTACTAGAGTAGGTGTAGATGAAGAATTGGTTAGGTCTGTAATTATATGATTAACAAGAAGAGTTCTAGTGAAACCACATGCTTGTACACATGAAACTTGAACGCAATCGTTAAGATTTTAAGACATTAAATGTTAAGTTAAAGTGCCATTTAAACTATCGTCGGAGTGATCTTCCCAGCAGAGGTATCTATTGCTCATCTGGTGGGGATACTCATTAAAAGGACAAAACACCTATCTAAAGCAGAAAGGATAGTTTGTTGTCCATTGAGTGCACCGAGAGGGGGAGGAAGAGGGAGACTGGTTCAAGGGTGACACAAAGTTTCCTCGGGAGGTAGGAAAGCTTCACAGTGGGGAAAGCTCAAGTGAGGAGAACCCCTTACTGGTGTGTACACTGAGAATAGTCTCATATTCACCCCAGAGTTTAAGAAGATACCGGGCCATGTGCAGGCTGGAAAAGTACTCTCATTTTATTTGTAAAACCCACAAGGGATAGGGGGATTACAATAAGGCTATAGGGAAAAGTGGAGAGGTTTAGTGTTACCTCAGAAATCCCTATTAGTGCTTTTTATAATTTGAGAGGTTTGGAAACAAAAGGCGTAAGGTGGGGACCTCTTACGTCGCAGCAGACCTAATAAACAGATAACAAACTAGCAGATTTTTTATTATTTAAAAAACCCCTCACAATGGTACATAATAAAATTACATGTCTGGGTAGGCTTGTCTTAAAGGAAAAGTTTTTAGCAGGCATTGAAAGCAGTACAATGAAGGCACCTGCCTAAATGTCAATAGGCAGTGAGTTCCAGAGAATTGATGCTGTCCTGAGTTATCCCCAGTTATTAACATTGTTTTTAAAAAAATTAAGACGGCCAATGAGCCAAAACCCGAATCTGGACCATTTGCAGTCCCAACTCCGGAGTCAGCAGTTCATTCTGTCCCGCTATCCTCTAAGAACCAGTTAATTATTTACTCTTCCGTCACCCCCTGTGCCGTGTTTATTCATGTTCCCATATGTCATGCCTGGCTTGGCATTGTCCATCTGTCAGTTCTGCAATAAGAGCCCTGGTGAGTGGCGGCCTTTAACGGCTTCTCTCCATTGTCGTGTTGCAGGGGGAACTACAATGGACTGCGCTTTCATGTGGAGGTTTAAGCAAAACCTTTTGTCGCAGCTTCGTTTCTTTCGGGGGTCCGCCTGCAACGCTGCAGAGCCGAGCTCGGAAGAATCTCTTGGCTTCCTCCGCTCGAAGAGCTAAATGTGTCCCCCGCCGTCGCCTCTTTTCTTTGCCTCGCCCGGTGCTGAGCCTTTTTGATTTCCCATTGTTAGCTGACCTTGGTAATTGGGTCTCTTGTTCGGCCATCTTTGGCTTGCCACAGGGCTCAAAGCATATGCTCGCACAGATTGGAAGGAGCTAATAATGGCTTGCTTCATGGAACCACCCCTCAAGGGTGCTGAAGGTGTGCGAAAGAGGAACACCTGTGCTATTTTAATTCTTTCATGTATGTCTGGCGTAGGGCTGGGCGATGTTCGATTTTCAACATCGCAGTGCATCACAAGCCAGACATCACGGTTTGAAGAATATACCACGATATACCATTTCCGAGCACGATTCAAAGTGTTGGTGTTGACCTTTAAAGCCCTAAACGTCCTCGGCCCAGTCCACCCCCACTGAGGTCCAGCTCTGAGGGCCTTCTGGCGGTTCCCTCACTGAGAGAAGCGAAGCTACAGGGAGCCAGGCAGAGGGCCTTCTTGGTAGTGGCCCCCGCCCTGTGGAATGCCCTCCTTTCAGATGTCAAGGAAATAAACAACTATCTTGATTTTTGTAAGACATCTGAAGGCAGCCCTGTTTAGGGAAGTTTTTAATGTTTGACATTTTATTGTGCTTTTAATTTTCTGTTGGGAGCTGCCCAGAGTGGCTGGGGAAACCCAGCCAGATGGGTGGAGTAGAAATAAATACATTTATTATTATTATTATTATTGAAACAAGATGCAATGGCTTTAGCCAGTTAGACGCAGGGTGAAGCCGTTGCAGAGCTCACCGCCAGAGCTGGGGCCCTTCCCCCCCCAACTGCCTCATAGGCTAGGGCCAATGCAGCTGGCCCAGGCTCCTGCTCACCTTGGGGGTGGGAGGGTTCCCCCCCCCACCCCAGCTGAGGGAGCCCCGATTCCTCAGCAGCATCAGGCTTCGCTCAGGTGTGGTGTAGAAGAAGCCTCCCCCTCCTCCACCTGCAACTTGTTTCTTCCTCTGTGCTGTATGAGGGCAGATGTTGGTTTCACTCAGTGGTGTATTGCTGGTGAAACAGCTGCGTTTCAAACCCCTCTGCCAGCAGTACCCCCTGGATGAAGTTGCGCCGCTAGCAGAGGGACTCAGGAACGCAGCGGTTTGATCACTGGTATACCGCTGTGTGAAACCAACATCACGGTCTGCTCCTCATACAATTTGCGTGTGGAGATAATAAATTCAGACAACTCAAATTTTTGGTTTGGTTTTGGGCAGAATTTAGGCCGCAACTTTATTGATTACAGTCACGTGAGTGGTTGCATAGGCTCTGGTTCGACTAGCTCCCTGCACCATTGCAGGTAGTGCTGACCCAGGGCACTAACATAGGTCAGCCAAGGGTGAACACCTGGAATGGCGGAAAGCTGGGGACATGCTATGTCCACCACCCAGACGTCCCCCTGGCCTCAGGCACGGGCACAACCCCTCGCAGGGTTGACCAACCATGAATCCGTGTGTTCCTTGTTAAAGGAATATCCAATAGGGTGGGTCATAAAAAACTTTTTTGGGAAAATGTTTCCTCCCTTGATCTTATATCAGGCGTATGGTATAAACATGGTCAAATTTCAAATTGTAAGCATTTAGTACAATTTATACCTAAGTAATTAAGTATAATGTGATGTTTTGAAGCAACACATGAGTGGTGTTTTATTGTTTATGTTTACTTGTTTAGTACACCGTTTGCTTAATTGTTCCATATAACTTGTTCAAAACCATTGGTATTTCATGTAAATTATCAACATTTTTTATCTTAAATAAATATTGCAGAAAATAATAGTATGCAACTATTATTGCTCTACATAAAACCTAAAATTTATGTTTATTACTTCACAATTTAACATACTGAGAATAAATGAGTCAAATTCCTATGTTTTCATCACTCGTAGTGTTTATACCATATGCCTGATATAAGATCAAGGGAGGAAACATTTTCCAAAAAAAGTTTTTTATGACCCACCCTAATATCCAAGCATAGGGTTGGCTAGGCACCCTGCCACCCCTATCCACCTGAACCAGAGCCTATCCGCAACCTTACAAGTTGTGACGATTTGCTATGCGGCAGGCGAAACCCAAGTGGCACCAGCCAATCAGCCATGCCCCAGTCCCAACGACAGGTGACACACGGCAGCATAGCAAGGTCAAGTGCAAGCCCTAAATATAGGGAGAGGTGGGCGGGTCTTCTGATGCACTGAGCCCAAAAGAGGAAGCTCAGGGCACGTGCACCGGGTTAAATAGTGGCCCCTCGATCACTTCGATTGGCATCCCTCTGACCCAATTGCACCCCAGATCAAGGGACCACCAGTAGGGTGTTGTGGCCGCTCTAATGTTCCCACCCATGACACAGGGTCTGGTTGCCAGGTCTCACCGCAACATGTGCCCCGATATCCACGCCCCAATCTAAGCTTAAGGGGCACACCCCCACCACTGACTTAAAGGGGTTTAAGCATCAGTCTTTCTTCCCAGAGGACGTTGGGAATCATAGTTATGTGCAGCGTTGGAAACAAATGTCTCCTTGCAATCGCCAAAATGGAATGCCTCGTTGCCATTTTGGGGCCAGGCGGCTCGAACGTCATATTTTTTCAATATGGCTCCCCCCCCCATTCCTGAAATTGGTTCTGATTCTGCAGATGAAATATCACAAATAAAATTCTAAAGGATGCATTGTTGGTGTGTGAGAACAGCCCAGGTCCAAGAATCCCCAGGCAGGCACCTACAGATGGTGGAGACATCCCAGCACCCAGGCATCTTCACTTGGTCGCAAGGGGCCGACAGGTGCAAAAATGCACCTGGTGGATTTCGAACGCGGTTTATGGGGGGCGGATAGGAGCGTCCTAGTGATCCGCCCTTAAGAAATGACAGTTCCCAGTTCTCAGCTATGTGAGGATATTTGACTGGTCGTTTTTAAATGTTGTTGTTGTTTAGTCATTTAGTCGTGTCCGACTCTTCGTGACCCCATGGACTTTTTCTAAACTTTGTGTTGTATTTGCTGGTTTGTGTTGTAGGCTCCTTTGGGGGTGGGTGAAGGAAGTTGGATAAAAGTCTAATCAATGCCCTGTGATATTTGTAGGCTGATGCAGAGGAGCGGGGAGGTCCTTTAAAATTCTAACAGGCTTTGAGGAGTGCAAGTGAGCAGTTCCTCAGTCTTCTCTGTTTTTGAATGCGAATATTGGCACATACGTAAAAACCATGTCTTCTCTCTCCTTCTTTCCTGCCCTTAGGCCCCTTCCGATCTTGGCTCCCTATCCAGAGTGATGGAAAATTCCTCTGCGGCTTCTGCCTCATCTGAGGCAGGGAGCAACCGTTCGCAGGAAATCGAAGAGCTGGAGCGTTTCATTGACAGCTACGTTTTGGAGTATCAGGTCCAAGGCTTACTAACGGACAAGACAGAAGGGGACGGGGAGAGCGAGAAAACACAGTCTAATGTCTCGCAGGTGCGTACAGGTGGGCGACTTGGACAAGGGGCTGTAAGGTGCAGTGGGGAGAGTACAACAAATCAGGTGACATTTGCGATGATGATGATGATGATGATGATGATGATGATGAATGGCATTTATATCCTCTCCCCATACGAACTGACCCAGACCCTGCGATCATCGTCTAAGGCCCCTTTTTGTGTGCTTCCTCAGCCAGAGCTCCGAAGGGGCAGCAGCACGAGGACGGGGCCTTTTCTGCAGGGGCTCCCCATTTGTGGAATGCTCTCCCCGGCGAGGTTTGCCTGGCACCTTCATTATACACCTTTAGGCGCCAGGCAAAAACGTTCCTCTTTAAATGCCTTTTATAAATGTATTTGTAGGAGAAGGTTATTGGCTTGTTTTTGGTTTTCTTCTCGTTTGTATTTGTATTTTATGTTATGTCGCGAATGGCCCTGCTATCTTCAGATGAAGGATGGTATACACATTTAATCAACAACAACAACAATATCCCACCTTTTTCTCAAGGTGGTGTACAGCTCTCCCCCACCCCCGTGTGAAGCTCCTCTTCCAGCTGTATTATTTATTTCATTTATATCCCAACTTTTTCTTCAAGGAGCTCAAGGTAGTGAGCGTAGTTCTCCCCCTCAGCATTTAATCCCCAAAACAACAACCCTGTCAGGTAGGTTAGGTTGAGAGGCAGTGACTTGCCCAAGGTCGCCCAGTGAGCTTCATGGCCGAGTGGGGATTTGAACCCTGGTCCTGGTCCAACATGAACCACCGATGCCTCTAGAGCAGGGAAACCAGCTTTTTGGGGGGGGGGCTCCAATCCACCCCCTTGTTTAATTTTATCCATTCCCTGCAGCTCTATCAATTTTAGGCTATCGATATTCCTCAAGTGGCTGACCTGTGGGCTGGCAGGCTAATAAATAATTCTGTGGGGCAGTAACTTTCTGCATAGATTCCCCTTCAATCTCCAGTTTCAAGCTCAAACAAAATTCTTTGTGAAGTTGTTCTCCTTCCAGTTTTACAGCACTGACTTTCCAGGGCTCCCTCAAAGCAGTTGTTTCACGTGGCACCTTTCTGTCCCTTTCTCTCTTTTTTTCAGTGGACAGCTGACTGCAATGAACAGGTAGAAGGCAATCGTTCCTCCTCGAGAGGCAAGAACGTAGCACCTCATAATCAAAACCAGGTAAGGGAAACAGGAACCTTCCGCTGGAAATGTGTGTGTGTGTTGTGGCTTTCTTCCTTGCCTCAAGGTTTCACCTCCAAGACTTGAGGTTCATTGACAGCTTAAAATAATGTTCCCCAAAAGGATTTTGAAGCACGGCTTTGGGTTCTTGCTGGCAACTGCACACAAACCTTCCCTCTTAAATCCATCTGAATTTTCAGTTGCAATGTAAGACTTCGGGAAATTTTGTTTCTGGGAGATCCTTCTGAAAAAATAAGAAGGTGGCTTCTGAAGAAGGTGGCTTCATTTTCAACTACCCTACTCTGCCATTTGAACTGGGTGGGAGGCAGGAGTTTTTTTCCACAGCCACAACTCACCAGAACTCACGTCCGGCACCTCTCAGGTGGGCACCATTGCCATTATAGGAGAATCATTCCTGGTGAGTTCTGGCACCTCTTTTTCTAGCAAAATAGCACTGGTGGGAGCCAGTTTTGAAAGCTGCTTGTTCCTCTGTGTTGTGATCTTCCAGTGTTGTCTATGTTATCCTTAGTTTGCTTTCGAAGCTATTTGCTAGATCATGAAAAGTTATTGGGAACAGCTTGGACTCTGATGCCTGTACTTACTGTGCTACAGAAGCCAAACTAACTAAATCAAAACAAAGACCTTGCAGCAGTGCAAAATAGCCTTTTATTAACAGTATTTCATAAACCTTAGCTTGTTTGTGAGCTAACTCTCTGTAAGCCACTTTTAGAGTTTTTGCAATCAAGGGGTATATAAATCTTATCAATTAAATCAGGCACCCCCAAACTCTGCCCTCCAGATGTTTTGGGACTACAATTCCCATCATCCCTGACCCCTGCTCTTGTTAGCTAGGGATGGTGGGAGTTGTAGTCCAAAAACATCTGGAGGGCCGAGTTTGGGGATGCCTGAACTAAATGAACAAACTTGAGCTGCTGGGTTGCAAACTTCGTCGGGCTGCTTAGTTTTGTTGAGGTTTAGCAAAGTTCTCCAACTTCATTAGCTCTTTTGCCAAGCATCCTAACGGGGTGTTTCCAGATGCGGAAGAATTAGCAATGCCAAATCATTGCTGTTCTGATTGAAGCTGGAAGGGGAAAAGCAGCTCTTTCCAGACTGCATCCGAATCATCACTCCTCCTTTCTCCAGCCGCAGTTATTGGGGGAAAGGTAATTTGCAGTGGGACCATTGTCCATGAGGAAAGGGTTAAGTGCTCCCACTCCCCCCCCCACTGCAATTTGGGAAAGGGGGGGAGCTGGATATACAGTGGTACCTCGGTGTAAGTACTTAATTGGTTCCAGGGTGCCATTTGCACCCCAAAAAGTACTTAATCCGAGCAGCGATAGTGTGTGTGCACGCGAAGCGCTGATAGAGGACTTCTGCGCATGAGTGAAGCGCGCAGATCGCTTCTGCTTGTGCAGCGGAACCCAGAAGTAAACACTTCCAGGTCCACGGAGTACTTAACCTGAAAGTACTCAACCTGAAGCATACCTAAGATCGTGAAGCTGAGGCTCCAATACTTTGGCCACCTCATGAGAAGAGAAGACTCCTTGGAAAAGACCCTGATGTTGAGAAAGATGGAGGGCACAAGGAGAAGGGGACGACAGAGGGCGAGATAGTTGGACAGTGTTCTCGAAGCTACGAACATGAGTTTGACCAAACTGCGGGAGGCAGTGGAAGACAGGAGTGCCTGGCGTGCTCTGGTCCATGGGGTCACGAAGAGTCGGACACGACTAAATGACTAAACAACAACAACATGACTGTAAAGGCAATTGTATTTGGGAAGGGCAGAGCTACAGTAATAGATATGATTACTTCAGAGGAGAAACAGATCGTAGGAAAGGACACAAACCAGGGGAGAGATCATCAGGGGGTTTGGGCTGGGTGTCCATCAATATGCGGATGATACCCAGCTCTACCTCTCTTTTAAATCAGAACCAGTGAAAGTCCTTTATGAGTGCCTGGAGGCGGTTGGAGGATGGATGGCTGCTAATGGATTGAGGTTGAATCTTTACAAGACAGAAGTACTGTTCTTTGGGGACCGGGGGGCGGGCTGGTGTGGAGGACTCCCTGGTCCTGAATGGGGTAACTGTGCCCCTGAAGGATCAGATGCACAGCCTGGGAGTCATTTTCGACTCACAGCTGTCCATGGAGGCGCAGGTCAGTTCTGTATCCAGGGCAGCTGTCTACCAGCTCCACCTGGTACGCAGGCTGAGACCCTACCTGCCAGCAGACTGTCTCGCCAGAGTTGTGCATGCTCTAGTTATCTCCCGCTTGGGCTACTGCAATGCGCACTACATGGAGCTACCTTTGAAAGTGACCCGGAAACTACAACTAATCCAGAATGCGGCAGCTAGACTGGTGACTGGGAGCGGCCCCCAAGACCACATAACACTGGTCTTGAAATTCAAAGTGTTGGTGCTGACCTTTCAAGCCCTAAAAGGCCTCGGTCCAGTATACCTGAAGGAGCATCTCCACCTCCATCGTTCTGCCCGGACACTGAGGTCCAGCGCCGAGGGCCTTCTGGCGGTTCCCTCACTGCGAGAAGCAAAGCTACAGGGAACCAGGCAGAGGGCCTTCTCGGTAGTGGCACCCACCCTGTGGAACGCCCTCCCATCAGATGTCAAAGAGATAAACAATTACCTGACATTTAGAAAGCATCTGAAGGCAGCCCTGTTTAGGGAAGTGTTTGATGTGTGACATTTTAATGTATTTTAATCTTTGTTGGAAGCCGCCCAGAGTGGCTGGGGAAACCCAGCCAGATGGGCAGGGTACAAATAATAAGTTGTTGTTATTATTGGGACCCATCTGCCCTATGCATTTAAAGCGATATCACGCCACTTTAAACAGTCACAGCTTCCCGGAAAAGAATTGCAGCAAGTACAGTTTATTATTGGTGCTCAGAGCTGTTAGGATGCCCCTATTCTCCGCACGGGGCTACAATTCCCAGACTTTCCTGGGAAGTGGGTTTGGCTGTTAAACCACACGGAGAATTGTAGCTCCGCGCGGGAAATAGGTACCGTTTGTTGTGGGACTCAGACTCACTTTGGCCCCTGCAGCATAGCCAATGAGCAGGGATGATGTGAATTGTAGTCCATCATCATTTTGAGAGATAGGGCTCCTTGCCCTAGGCTTATTTGTGATTGTGCATCGCCTCTGAGAGATCTATCCTCCATCTGTCTATTACTGTTATTATTTTTTCTAGGCCATCTAAGCCTTTGGCAGCAAATTCTATATATTACGTTCCACAAATAAATACAGTGGTACCTTGGTTCTCAGACTTAATCTGTTCCAGAAGTCTGTTCCAAAATCAAAGCGTTTCAAAACCAAGGCGTGCTTTCCCATAGAAAGTAATGCAAAACGGATTAATCCGTTCCAGACTTTTAAAAACAACCCCTAAAACAGCAAGTTAACATGAATTTTACTATCTAACGAGACCATTGATCCATGAAACGAAAGCAATAATCAATGTACTGTACTATAAAATAAATAAGACAGTATTGTAGATGATAAAAATAAAAATTATTTTTTTTCCTTAGCTGATGATAGTCATTGTTTGGATGGGGGGCGTTTATCCATTTCCACAGTCACAAAGTCAATCAATCAATCAGTAGCTGAACTGGGTTCCACACAGTCACAAAAACAAATTCACCGGAAAAGCCACAAAAACGCAAAATAAATAGCAAAAACAAAAGCGCCAAACTTAAATCTGTTCCGGAAGTCTGTTTGACTTCTGAAATGTTCGAAATCCAAGGGTAAGGTTCTGATTGGTACAGGCACCCTGGAAACAATAGCCGTCAGCCGGGTTTTCAGCGTTTGGGAACCAAAGCGTTTGAGAACCAAGGTGACCACTGTATTTCGTTTTGTCTGTCCTGAATCTCCTGCTAGCCATTTTCATCAGGAGACCTAAGTTCTACTATTGTGGCACCTTCTCTAATCCTCTTGACTTTTTTCATACCATGCATAACTTCTAAAACCGGCACCATACCCCACCTGGGTCACTTCTCCCCCCCCCCCCCAAAGCAAGAATTGGACAGCCAGTACCCTCCCAATATCACTTTAACTACACATCCCATCACTGCAGTTCGAAAACGTATGTGCTGAGTACTGTGTGTACACCAGAGTTCTGCTATGTCTTTATGTTTTTAAATGGTCTCAGCTTCATGAATGCAAAGGTGTTGTTTAAAGGCATATGCACACTGTGTTATCATTTTGCCTACCGGAACAAGGAGAGCTTTGAAAAGTAGAGTCATTTTTACTGGTGTCATAGATTAATGTGTCTGCTTGTGGGCAGCATTCCTGTTTGATGTGCGTTCCCCGTGGCGTCGAGGCTGTTTGTATGGAACCTTCAGGGATGTTCACACATGAAAGGGTTTATACTCTCTTCAAAGCAGCGTTTGCCAACCTGCTGCCCTCCAGATATTTTGGGCTGCAATGTCCAGCATTCTCAGCAAGCACAGCCGTGGGCACCATGTTGGCAAAAGCTACTGGGCAGGCAGGGTTTCAAATAGCCAAGGTGTGCAGTTGTCTCTAGGCACCCCAGGCTCAACTCTCTCCCACCTGCTTCCTGCCCTACAAAAAAAAGGGCATTTATTAGCTTTGATAAGTTGCCCTTAACTAAAGTGAGTTGTTGTTTTTGATGTTTCCAGGAAGAGTGGGATCACAGCAGCAGTGGCAGCTCAGGATCCC
Organism: Zootoca vivipara; assembly: GCF_963506605.1. Classification (NCBI taxonomy): domain Eukaryota; kingdom Metazoa; phylum Chordata; class Lepidosauria; order Squamata; family Lacertidae; genus Zootoca; species Zootoca vivipara. Next base: position 54,395,710 of record NC_083286.1, on the reverse strand, counting down.
AGCCTAGTTCAGGCTCCAGGCATGGGTCTGTGTCAAAGTCTGGCGGCCGAGGGAGAAGCAGCCAGTTCAGTCACTCAACCAAGGTATCCTCTAGTGGTTTTGCTGGTGGTGGAAGACAAGACTAGGAAAGCTGGAAGAGACGTCTGGTGGTGGCTGTTCATTGCAGGCCTCATCCTGCAAGGACATGAGTCTTCGGTGTGTGTGTGGCCACATCCACGCATTCGGAGCACCGCCGCACCGCTTTATAAACATTTCCCCCAAAGAGTCCTGGGAACTGTAGTTTAAGGGTGCTGAGCATTGCTAGGAGACCCTCCACCTGTTCCTCCTTACAGAGCTACAGTTCCCAGAGTGATATAACAAATAGTCTATTCCCAGGAAACTCTGGGAACTGTAGTTCCGCGAGGGGAGAATAGGAGTCTCCTAGCAACACTCAGCGCCCTTAAAAAACTACAGCTCCCAGGATTCTTTGGGGGGAGCTGTTTCTGTTTTAAGTGGTATTATAGTGCTTTAAATGTGTGGTGTGGATGTAATCTGTGTGGCATAGAGTCTGTGGTTGAATGAGCTAGGCTTCACTCCTCAAAAAGGGCCCACGTCCTGTGGCTATAACACCCCACGTTCCTACAACTTGATAGTAAATTACACATCTTTATATGAAAAGCTATAATTTGTTAGGTTGACCCAAAATTTAGCTCCCTTTTACATTTTTTACATTTTTTTAAGAATTAGAGTTTTGCATCATGCAAGCAGGAGAAGGAACTTCGTGGTTTTGAGGGTGCTCACTGATGGGTGACAGTTATGAGGGGGAAAAGGCAGTTCCTTAATGCCTGAAAAATGAAACCGCCTTTCTTTTCAGCAGAAAAACAAAATTACTCATACAATTCCAGGCTCTGTCTCTCTCTCTCTCTTTTACTGATTTGGTTTTTTAAAAAATGGACACGAAAAGAAAACATAACGGCATCACATGGTGTAAGTTGCAAAGTAAAGTTATCCGCGCAGAAGAACAAGAACTCGACCAACAAAAATGAATTATGTTTCTTCAATAGAATTAACAGAGATCTGGAATAGTTGCTAGCGAGACCCCCCAACTCTTTTGAGTGGATAGCATAGGTTTACAGATTTGGATCTTTTTTAAAAAAAACAACAACCCATAAGTCTACTTTTACGTTAAGTCCAGTTTCAAAATTTCCAAACCATTAGCAAGCCAAGCGATAATGAAGGGTGCACTTCTTGAGCCCAGTATTTTGCTATATGGGGATTTCGCTCTTGCAAATAGGTGGCGCCCCATGTTTTTAGACTCTCCTGGGCATCATGAGAGTTTGACTATGTCCACATGCGCTCAGCGTCCTGAGGGAATGTGACTGCCACAGCTGCAATGCTGACGGCTTCTGTGACCAAAATGTAGGGGAAGGTGTGGGTATCATTTGAGTAACCCTTGAGCACACCATTTGCACAGCCCTAAGTCACTCCCAGGTAATGAAGCCTGTCAGCACCTGATAAATCACACGGACAAGAGGAGTTGGCCCTCATTAGCCGTTGTGCTTTGCTTGTGGACTGTGTTTAGTTTGTTGAGGGTTGTCAGTTGTTAGTTTGTTGTGTTGTCAGCTTCTATTGTCTCGACAAGCTAGGTGTTGTGTTAGCCTCCAAACTGTGAGCCCATCAAAAGGATGATTGTCTGAATGAGAAACTTCCAGCTACAACTGTTGTTTCAGCCAGAACTTATTGCTGATTATCTGTTTTAAGCGTCACCTGCTGGAGAATAACAGGCCTGCAGTTATATGGTTGCTTCTGGTTAGGGGGGGGGGTGAGGGATGAGGGAAAGATCCCTGATCTCGCTAGGGTGATCTGCTGTTTTAACTCTTCATCTTCCAATCTGGCTGGATTTCCCCAGCCACTCTGGGCGGCTTCCAACAGAAAAATAAAACAAAAGAATCAATTAAACATTAAAAAGCCTCCCTAAACAGGGCTGCCTTCTGAAGTCTTCTAAAAATCTGGTACAGTGGTGCCTTGCTTAACGAACACCCTGTAAGACGAAATTTTCGCTTAAAGAAATGATTTTTCTAGCGGAGGTTGCCTCGCTAGACGAATTCGTTTTACGAAAAAATCGTCTAGCGAATCGCGGTTTCCCATAGGAATGCATTGAAATTCAATTAATGCGTTCCTATGGGCAATTTTTTTTAAAAAAAACAATTCAATGCATTCCTGTGGGATTCGCTAGACAAATTTTTCGTTATAAGAATAGACCCGTGGAACAAATTAAATTCGTCTAGCGAGGCACCACTGTAGTTGTTTTTCTCTTTGACATCTGGTGGGAGGGCATTCCACAGGGCGGGCGCCACTACCGAGAAGGCCCTCTGCCTGGTTCCCTGCAACTTGGCTTCTCGCAATATGTACTCTGGGGCAGGTTTCAGTTACAACCCATTTATCAATTTTATTCCCGATTCACTGTCCAAACACATCTCAGTTTCATTGGCTCACACTGTTGTCTGGAACTGAGATTCAGCAATGTCAGGATTGCCTCCAGACCATCTGAGCTATTTTATGAAAGGGATTCAAGTTTGCACAGCTAAACTGGATCAATGCGCCCTGGCGCCCTAGCCCAGCAACGGAAAGGAATAAGACTGTTATTATTATTATTATTTGCAATTTGGAAAGTAATGGGGGCGAAACACATTGAGAAGAGTGGGGCGAAGAAATGACTACCGTGAAGACCTGTAAAACATCTCACAAGAAGACCAGGGTGAATGCTCAGCTATTATTTTCATGTATTAGATTTGTATATAAGCAAACTTTGTGCAAGCAAATATTGCTGAATGCTCAGTAAATTGGTAATCTGAAACCACTCTCCGTTATTTAAGGCAAGTTTCATGGTAGACGTGTCGTTCTGCTTGAAAGTAATGAAGATTTTACACCTTTTTTTTTTTTTAGAACGGCAACAAAGACAATTCCCTTGACATGCTGGGAACAGATATCTGGGCAGCCAATACTCTCGAGTCCTTCAGGTCAGTTCAGCTCTTAAAATGTCACCCTACCAGTTACCTGCTATTTTTTTCTGCTTGCTTCTAAACCTTTTAATCTCACTGCTATTACAAGGTTCTACCGTTACAGTTGCAATATCTATTCTGGTTGATGAGGGTTGCTGGGAGGAAGCAAACGTAAAATTCCCAGCTCCAGGCCATCTTCCCAATACTGTTTCAACAAGCTGGATGTTTGCCTTTATGGGCTATAACATTTCAGTTGATTATTAAAATCAGTCAGATTGCCTCAAAAGCTTTTGTGTGTGTGTGTGCGTGCAGGGAGGCAGGGGACTAAAATAAGATGCCCTAATCAATTAGGCAAGATACCTTTTTGGAAAACTCTTCACTATTTCTGTTAATAGAAGTTATTCTAAGATGCCACCTGCCACCTGGAGGTTTTTAGAAGAAGCAACCTCCACTTCTCACACCAAAGCAAATGCTACTTAAAAGGTGGTAAAGGTAAAGGTAAAGGGACCCCTGACCATTAGGTCCAGTCGTGACCGACTCTGGGGTTGCGCGCTCATCTCGCATTATTGGCCGAGGGAGCCGGCGAACAGCTTCCAGGTCATGTGGTCAGCATGACAAAGTCACTTCTGGCGAACCAGAGCAGCACACGGAAACGCCGTTTACCTTCCCGCAGTAGCGGTTCCTATTTATCTACTTGCATTTTGACGTGCTTTCGAACTGCTAGGTGGGCAGGAGCTGGGACCAAACAATAGAAGCTCACCCGCTGACCTTCCAATCGGCAAGTCCAAGCAGCGCAGTGTTTTAAATCACAGCGCCACCCGCGTCCTTTTTCTCTTAGGGTTACGAGATGCAAATTAATTGTTGTCATTTAATGGAAGGGTTTGGTTTTTTTGCTTGGGGAGCTCACCCAATCACAGGGATTCGAACCGCTGACCTTCTGATCAGCAAGCCCTAGGCTCAGTGGTTTAACCCACAGCGCCACCTGGGTCCCTTACTTATAAGGTGGTACCTACTGCAAAATAAATAGGCACCAATGAACGAATGCCTATGCTCATCTAGTCCTCATTCACCCACTGTAGTCTAATAAAAGCACATGAGGTTGGTGGTTCATTCAACTCCCAAGTGCCCTGTTCAGTAGATCCATGCACAACTTTTAAAAAAATCATTTTGTGGCGTGCGTGCGATTCAACTGCTCTGTGTCTCATCCCCTCTCTTTTCTTCCTAGCGGTGCCACCTGGGACTTGCAACCTGAAAAACTTGACTTCACACAATTCCACAGAAAGCTCCGCAACACCCCCAAGCATCCTCTCCCACACATAGACAGAGAAGGGTGAGTAGGGCGCCGGACTTTGCTTACTTTCTGGTTGGGAGGCAGAAAACCCAAAGGCCATTGGAAGAGGAACCCTGCTGGGTCGTCCAAAGGCCCATCTCGCCCAGCGTCACACAGTGACTGACCAACCAGGTGCCACCAAATGAGAAGGACATAAAAATAGCCTGCTAGATCAGGCCAATGGCTTATCTGGCCCAGCATCCCATTCTCACTGTGACCAACCCCACATGCCTATGGGAAACTAGCAAGGAGAACGTGAGCACCACGACAGTTTCCCCTCCTATGGTTTTCAGCAACTGGTATTCAGAAGCATCACTTCCTCCAGCTAGTAGCCTCCGATAGCCCTCTTCTCCTTCAATGACAGGACACAAGTCCAACATCTCTCTTCCCTCCTGAACTATCCAGCTTGGTTGACTGCTTCCAGGATTCCTATAGCCGTAACAAGTGGGGGACCCTTAACCACATTTGTGGTGAGTCAGCAGCCTCTAAGAGGACTGCTCCTGCGCAAGGTGTTCGCAACTCGAGGCAGGAGTTTGCTTAGAGCAGGGGTCAGCAAACTTTTTCAGCAGGGGGCCGGTCCACTGTCCCTCAGACCTTGTGGAGGACCGGACTGTATTTTGGAAAAAAATAATAATGAATGAATTCCTATTCCCCACAAATAACCCAGAGATGCATTGTAAATAAAAGGGCATATTCTACTCATAAAAAGGTAAAGGGGCCCCTGACCATCAGGTCCAGTCGTGTCCGACTCTGGGGTTGCATCGCTCTTCTCGCTCTATAGGCCAAGGGAGCTGGCGTTTGTCCACAGACAGCTACCGGGTCATGTGGCCAGCATGACAAAGCTGCTTCTGGCGAACCAGAGCAGCGCACGGAAACGCCGTTTACCTTCCCGCCGGAGCGGTCCCTATTGATCTACTTGCACTTTGACGTGCTTTCAAACTGCTAGGTTGGCAGTATTTATTCTACCCATAAATAATAATAATAATAATAATAATAATAATAATAATAATAATAATAATAATAATTTATTTATACCCCGCCCATCTGGCTGGGTTTCCCCAGCCACTCTGGGCAGCTTCCAACAAAATATTAAAATACAATGGTCTGTTAAACATTAAAAGCTTCCCTAAACATGTAAAAACACGCTGATTCCCGGACTGTCCATGGGCCGGATTTAGAAGGCGGTTGGGCCGGATCCAGCCCCCGGGCCTTAGTTTGCCTACCCCTGGTTTATAGCTCATAGAGGAAAAGGAGTGGTTTCAGGAGAAAGACAATTCATTATTTCCCACCACCCATCCAGTCCTCTTTAGCTGTGCTTCCAGGCTTGAACATGGTCATATAATTGACGGAGGGTGGTTTCTGGAGATGCAGAAAGGGAAGAAGTACGGGTATCCTTTTTTACTTTCCACTGCTCCTGAAACCTCCCTTTTATCATGGGCAGAGAAGGGCTCAAGGCATTCGGACCCTAATCCTCCTCGCATGAGACACTGCATTGTTTGGGGTTCAAACAATACAAGCTCCCCTCTATTTTCCTACACACACACACACACACACACACACACACACACACACACACACACACCACTGACACCCACAACATTCCACAGGTGCTAGAAACTTGTTTAGCGTAGATCCTTGTTGGACCGTTTGAGAAGGTTTCATCTCGTGGGGTTTCTTTTAATTGTCTTCTAACTTGCTAACCAATGTAATTCTGCATTCCCGGGGAATTCCCCTTGACTGTAGAAACCACTTCCTTAATTTTGTTTTGCATCCAGACTGGTAGTAGGGTGCCAGACAACCCGAGTTCAGTATTAGGGGATGGTGATAACATTAGCAGAGGTAAAGTATTACGTGCCTTTTGTTTTAAGAAAAAAAGGAGAAGCGTGAAAGACATTTGCTCTCTTTGGTTGTCGCAACCACTGCCTTATGAGACGAATACAGTCGTACCTCGCAAGACGAATGCCCTGCAAGACGAATTTTTCGCAAGACGAATGCGTCTTGCAATCTGATGGTGACTCGCAAGACGAATTTGTTTTGCAAAAAATTCGTCTTGCAAATCATGGTTTCCCATAGGAATGCATTGAAATTTAATTAGTGCGTTCCTATGGGCAAAAAAAGAAATTTCAATGCATTCCTATGGGAAACCGCGATTCGCAAGATGACTTTTTCGCAAAACGAATTGACTCGCGGAATGAATTAAATTCGTCTTGCGAGGCACTACTGTACCACATCCCGTTTCAAAGAGGGAGAAATGAAGGGTGGACATTGTCGAACTGCCCAAGGCCGCCCTGTGCAATTTGTTCCAACACATTTCCAAGCAGCTAGGAAGCAAGAGACCTGTTTAGAAAATCCTATTGAAATGGAAGGTGTGAACTTTTCAAGCACCTAAATTTCGCACCTGGTACAACAACCTTGTGCTTTGTCCTGTACTTCTGCAGAATTGTGACGCGCACGCAGCCTTTCATATAGAATATAGGATTCTTTTGTGCTACTGAAACTTTAAGGTACAACAGGTTAAGCAGGTGGTTGCTTCAAGGTCTCATCCTGTGATGGGTTTTTAGAATCCTTTCACATCAAAGACATTGGGTCAACAAGTGTTAATCCTGCGAAGAAATGCCATTGAATCCAATTTCTGTTTTTATTCCGAAAGAAACGGAAGCATGCAACCAGCGGGAAAGGTTTCGGTCTTTCTGGTTTGTGTTATGTTATAACCATGAGTTCCATAGAAATCCACATTGCCCATTGTTTAATGATGAATAACAGCAGAACACACTTTTCTGCAAATATGTGGTCCATGTGGCATTGAAACTCCCAGCCGTCTTATTTTGGTTGGACTCTTGCTGTTTAAAGAGATTGCAGTAAGCCTTCCTGACCTTTTGTGCAGGCTACAAATAGGTGCACATGTTTCCACGGGTATCTCTACACTCTAGATTTAAAGGGACTTGCTAAAAAGCCTCACCCCTCCCCATTTCCACAATGACTCCTGGGAAATGTAGTTTGGTGGTGGGGGCGAAAGTGTCTTTAACAGAGAAGCTGCATCACTTGGCCAAACAGTGCCCAGGATAATTTCAGGGGAAGTTGTGTAAGCTTGCAGTGTAGATCTTATTTATTTGCTTGCTTATAGGGCCCCAGAGTCATGTACATCAGTGCAAATAGTAAAGCAGGTTGAATACAATCCTGTCACTCCTTAAGTTACAATAGAAGAAAGGCAGCCTTAAGTTATTTGTCGCTTCCATACGAAATCCAACCGCAGGAGTTCATTTAACAGTTCTTTACCCAACTTCTCCTCCAGAAAACTTGCTGAAAGAGATGTTTTCTTATTTTAAAAAATGTAATGAAGGGGCCAGATGAACCTTTAAATGTGTCCACCACTGCTGCTGCTTCTGTGCTTCATCTGGAATATTTTTGTCTCTGCTGTTTAAGGGAAAGCAGCCATAAAGGCCCTACTGTGCATACCTTTGCTGGGCTCTGTGCATTGAATGGAGGCATCTCTCTGTGTGTGATAAGCTCCCCTTCCTGCTAAGCTATTTATTTCACCCATACCCAATGGCGTCGCAGTGTGGGGGCGGTGCGCTCCCGGCGCCAGGTCTCCAGGGGTGACAAGGCGGCACCCCACCGTGGCAGCACCGCTCCAGCGCCGTACGGACGTTGCCACACATGCGCACTATGTAGCAACACCCCGCTCCCGAGTGCACGTCATGTTTGCTGCTCTGGGTGCCCGAGCGGCTTCCCCCATCACTGCTCATACCCATACCTTTTTTGGCCAGGAGCTCAGGGTGGTATAAATGGTTCTTCTACCTTTGTGAGATGGGTAAGGCTGAGAGGCAGTAAACTTAAGGTCACCCCAGTCAAGCTTCGTGGCTGCCTTGGGGATTCGAACCGCTGCCTCCTGGGTCCTAGTCCAGCACTCTTTAACTCAAACTTAGCAGTCCTAGTCCAGCACTCTTTAACTCAAACTTAGCAGTGTGATGCAGCAGCTAAAAAAGCCAATGCTGTTCTGGGCTGCATCAATAGGAGTATAGCCTCTAGATCAAGGGAAGTAATAGTACCACTGTATTCTGCTCTGCTCAGACCTCACCTGGAGTACTGTGTCCAGTTCTGGGCACCACAGTTCAAGAAGGATACTGACAAGCTGGAACGTGTCCAGAAGAGGGCAACCAAAATGGTCAAAGGCCTGGAAACGATGCCTTATGAGGAACGGCTTAGGGAGCTGGGTGTATTTAGCCTGGAGAAGAGAAGGTTAAGGGGTGATATGATAGCCATGTTCAAATATATTAAAGGATGTCATATAGAGGAGGGAGAAAGGTTGTTTTCTGCTGCTCCAGAGAAGCGGACACGGAGCAATGGATTCAAACTACAAGAAAGAAGATTTCACCTAAACATTAGGAAGAACTTCCTGACAGTAAGAGCTGTTCGGCAGTGGAATTTGCTACCAAGGAGTGTGGTGGAGTCTCCTTCTTTGGAGGCCTTTAAGCAGAGGCTTGACAGGCATATGTCAAGAATCCTTTGATGGTGTTTCCTGCTCGGCAGGGGGTTGGACTGGATGGCCCTCGTGGTCTATTCCAACTCTATGATTCTATGAAACTGCAGCTGCCTCTGTGTTCTACCATAGACCTGCTTATTACTATTCTCTGCTTATTATTCTTCTCTGGAGCTGCCATGATTTCTTTTGGGAATGTGTTATTGTGAAGGGAATGCGTCACAATGTTGACATTGGTACGCATCTCAGCAGCTGAAAGCGAAGTTTGTTTATTTAATTTATTAAATCTGAGTGTATACTGCTCTTCGTCTGTAGATCTCGGGGGCAGGGGCGGGACGGTTCACAGCATAGAAAGGCAATATAAAAGGTAAAGGGACCCCTGACCGTTAGGTCCAGTCGTGACCGGCTCTGGGGTTGCGCTGCTCATCTCGTGTTATTGGCCGAGGGAGCCGGCGTACAGCTTCCAGGCCATGTGGCCAGCATGACAAAGCCGCTTCTGGTGAAACCAGAGCAGCGCACGGAAACACCGTTTACCTTCCTGCTGTAGCGGTACCTATTTATCTACTTGCACTTTGACGTGCTTTCGAACTGCTAGGTTGGCAGGAGCTGGGACCGAGCAACGGGAGCTCACCCCGTCACAGGAATTCGAACCGCCGACCTTCTGATCGGCAAGCCCTAGGCTCTGTGGTTTAACCCACAGTGCCACCTGTGTCCAAAAAAGTCTATATAAAAACCACAAAACACATAATAGAAATAACACAAGCGAACGAACAACACCCCCCCCACCTCACATTTAAAAGCGTATTGAATGTTGATCAGCCAGAGGCCTGGTGGATGAGGAAGATGGATTATTAAGACATGGAAATGAAAATTGGAACCGGCGGGGGAGGGGGGCGGAGAGAAGAAGAAAGATTTTTCGGCATTTACCATGTTTGGAGAAACACCTGTCTGAGTTTGGTTTTGTGTGGGTTTTTTAAATAATATTTTATTAATTTTCCATTTTATGATATTTAAACACATCTTTGTGTTGACTTCTTTTGCTCATACGAGCCTGTCAACTTCCCTCCCTCCCGCCTCATGGTTTTCAAAATTCATTTGTATATCGTAGCATTTATACATTTTCCATTTTACGTTTCACTCATTCAGAATATCACAAATTTTAAATAAATATAAAAGGGTAGTGACCATTATCATTACAAGTCTTCTTATAACCCTGCTGTAGTGTTGATAATTGCTTGCAATGGTCCTTCAGATATCGTATGCTTTTACCCCAGCCTTTTTAGAAAGCTTGATCACGTTGGTTTCGGATTTTTCCAGTCAGCTTTGCTAATTCCACAAAGTCCATCATCTTCATCTGCCACTCTTCCTTCATTGGTATTCTTGTTTCCATTTTTGGGCTAAAAGGATTCTTGCTGCGGTTGTTGCATACTTAAACAGGTTTTTTTTTAAAAAAAATCTCCCTTTGGTATCTCTTCACCCACAATACCCAATAAAAATGCTTCCGGCTTTTTAACAAAGGTGTACCTAAACATTTTCTTCAAATCCTTATGTATCATTTTCCAATATGCCTTTACCTTATTACAAGTCTACCACATATGATACAAGTTCAAGTTTTGTTTTGTGTTGTTTGTCACTCCTTTGTAAGCCATGAGCCGCCAGCCTGTGCATGAACACATTTTTGCGCATGGTGTTCATTTGCCCCTTTGTCTGTCCCTGACTCAGGATTGGAAAAGGGAAGAGCGAGGACGGAGATGGAATCAACCTCAACGACATAGGGAAGGTTCTCCCAGCCTGGCAGGTGAGTCTTTTCCCAGCCCTGCTTTGTACAACTTGTTCTGTCTGCTTGACAAACAAACAGGAGAGCCGTTCAGCCCCCAAGCTCCCAACTGTGTCTGAAACGTGCCAGGTCTCTGGCCATTCAGGCCAAGAACCATTCCTTGCTGTCATTGGAGCATTATGTTCTGTAAAGGGCTTTTTTTATTGTCTAAATTGCATTTGTGGATTTTTGAGTTTGATGTAAGAATACACACAGCACATTTGGTATTTGCAGAATGAAGCCCATGTACATCAGTGTAAAGGGTTGCACCAAACACATCACTGGGCTGTTTTAGGCAGGGGTGAAATCAGTTATAAGGGGTAGTTATACTGCCCTTTAGTTGTGGACTCAGAGGAGCACAGGGTCATTTTTCACACAGGTGTGAGGACTGAGAGTCATTGGTGAGTTAAAAGAAAATTATCAGGAAGTAATTGCTTTTTAATAAAAATTGTTTTTTAAAAGTGATTTGTATAATTATATCGTGTCTGCAATATTTTCCACAGGGGTATGGGCATGATATATTATTAAAAGCAGTGCTTTTTTTCTTTTAATAAAAAACGTTTAGCGGTACTCTCATTTTCCTACTCATATTGAAATACTGCCCCATACCTTCCGGTCTGATGCGGAATGAATGGCGGCGCGCCCTGTGTCGTCTGAGTAAAGGACGACACGATTCTGGCTGTCAGGGCTCTGGGGGCGAGTGCCAGGGCTAGGTGCCCCCCTGAAAAAAACCCCACAGTTCAGTGGGACAGGCCTGGGGTAGGCAAGCTAAGCCCGTGGGCTGGATGTGGCCCAATTGTCTTCACAATCCGGACCGCGGGCGGTCTGGGAAGCAGCGTGTTTTTACATGAGTAGAATGTGTCCTTTTAAAAATGCATCTCTGGGTTATTTGTGGGGCATAGGAATTCTTTCATTTCCCCCAAAAAGATATAGTCCGGCCCACCACATGGTCTGAGGGACGGTGGACCGGCCCATGGCTGAAAAAGGTTGCTGACCCCTGATCTAGATGATTTTCAGGGTCCCTTCAAACTCTATTCTTCTTTGACTATGTTGCCTGTGGAGAGGTTAAGCCATGCCTCCTTTTTCATCCTGCAAGGGAAATGATGTCATATGACACCAAAAGCGTGATCTTAATAGCGATGGCAGGTTTATAGGAGTAGCTTTATGCTGTTCTTCACTAGTTTAGGGTTTTCTCTTTTTACAGCAAGGCATATGTGCACTCCGCTCTCAACTGTGGCTCCTAGAAGTTGCCGGCCCACGATAGTGGTCACATTCCGGGAACGACTTCAACTGGCCGGCTAAACCAGATGAGGATGGAAAGCTAGTGTGTCAAGAAATAAGTATTTTAGCTTGGCCAAACATGCTAGATTTTCTCTGTGGAGGGACCTTTTTTGTAGGAAGGAACATTTAGCCATGTGTGCCCCCACTTGCAATCAGAATTGATACAGCCCAGATAGCAATTAGAAGTGCTTTTCTTCTAGAAAAAAAGCGGCCGCCGAGACCACATAACATAACATCGGTCTTGAAAGATCTACATTGGCTCCCAGTACGTTTCCGAGCACAGTTCAAAGTGTTGGTGCTGACCTTTAAAACCCTAAATGGCCTGGGTCCAGTATACCTGAAGGAGTGTCTCCACCCCCATCGTTCTGCCCGGACACTGAGGTCCAGTGCCGAGGGCCTTCTGGCGGTTCCCTCGTTGCGAGAAGCCAAGTTGCAGGGAACCAGGCAGAGGGCCTTCTCGGTGGTGGCACCCGCCCTGTGGAATGCCCTCCCATCAGATGTCAAAGAGAAAAACAGCTACCAGATTTTTAGAAGACATCTGAAGGCAGCCCTGTTTAGGGAGGCTTTTAATGTTTAATACCGGTAGATTATTTTATTTCATTTTTCTGTTGGAAGCCGCCCAGAGTGGCTGGGGAAACCCAGCCAGATGGGCAGGATATAAATAATAAATTATTATTATTATTATTATTATTAATATGCAGTTCCATCCAAGACTGTTAGAGTAAGGCAACATTTCCCAGAATGGTCAATGTTGACTCACTGGGGTCAGTAGAAGGGGGGGGGAGGGGAGAGAGAGCAAAAGGAGATTCAAAATGGCCTGTGGAGGAAAAGAAGTTTAGAAGGTTCAAAATACTGGTATGTATTTAGGAACTCTGAGCCTCAGAAATAAAGGGCAGTGAGAAACTGTATTTTATAAAAACAATTCCACAATACAATATTCTCAGACCATACTGCAAAATTCTTTTCTTTGCCTTTTATGCTGTCTAATAATGGTGAGTAAACCGTGTTGGTTATATATTGATATTTCTTGAATTTGCTTTCTTTACATTTCCCAAGAATCTGGGCTGGGCTTGATGATAATTTTATAAGCTTGTCAAAGGAGTCAATGGACGTCCAGAATTTGTGAAACCCTGAGTTGGATGCATTTCTTATCGGGAACCAGGAGGTGGCAGCAGAAACCCACACTGTGACTTATCCTGCCACTGTATGTCAGAGTTACATTCCGTTCTACAGAATGTGCAGTATGACCCAAAAATGAGTGTGCTTGGAATCGTACGCAAAGATTACAAGAATGCATTTATTTATTTATTTATTTATTTATTTATTTATTTATTCATTCAAATGGGGAGGGTGCAACAGGTCGTCTCTTCAGAAGCCTTTCAAGCAAATAACAAATGATTTATTTTATCAAAGTAATTGTTGAACTGAAATACAATTAAGAAGAAGTATATTAATAGTGATTTTTTTTGAGCGGGGGGCTCCCAAGAGAGTGGGGCCCTAAGCTATAGCTTGTTTAACTTATACGTGAATCCGGCACTGATTATTCCCTTCCCCACAAAAGCATGCCATAAATTCACCTTGCAATTTATCCTCTGGGAAAGTTTTTTTTTAAAGGGTGCACCTCCCCCAGGCTGCAGCAGAGGGCGCTGTGGTGAGCTGGCGGCTTGATGTTGGCAGAGAGTCGTCCCCCACCCCCCACCCCCAGCTAAAGAGAGCTCTCTGGAGAGGAAACTGCCGGTGTCGCTTTCCCCAAATAGTGAAATATAGCATGTGTTAGCAGCAGCCTTTCTATACAACATCCTGAACAAGGGTCAGGGCGCACGCTCTTCCCGCTGAAGTCGTCGCGGCTGACTTCAGGCTTACCCGAGCAAAAGGAGCCTTGCTCTGCAGAGTCAGGACCCAGCCTGGCACGAGTGCCCTGCTGTGATCCTGGCTCTCGGGAGGGGGAAAGCCAGAGCTGTTGTGGGTTTCCCTGCATGCATGCATGCACGCTGTTTGTCATCCGTGTGTATGTGTGAGAGGGAGAGCTTTGCACCTGGCTGCCCCTCCTCTCGTTGCCTGTCCTGCCCTCCTGACTGGGAAGCTTTCTAGAGAAATGGCTGGCCACTGTGCTTGGACCATATTGCTTCCAGCTGGGAGTGGGTGAATTGCCTTATATCAAGAAAGTTAGATTCCACAGACAGACAGACAGACAGACAGACAGACAGACAGACAGACAGACAGACAGACAGACTCTAGGCTGCAGAGACAGTGAATCTTTAGGCTTGCAGAGTTCTGAAATTATTCCATCACTCACAAGCATCACCTCGCATAGCCAGTGGTCAAGAATGATGGGTGTTGCAATTTGGCAATAACTGGAGGGCTACAGATTATTATTGTATCATCATCATCATCATCAATTATTTATACCCTGCCCATCTAGCTGGGTTTCGCCAGCCACTCTGGGCAGCTCCCAACAGAAAATTAAAAACACAATAAAACAGCAAACGTTAAAAGCTTCCCTGAACAGGGCTGCCTTCAGATGTCTTCTAAAAGTCGGGTAGTTGTTTATGTCCTTGACATCTGGTGGGAGTGAGTTCCACAGGGCGGGTGCCACTACAGAGAAGGTCCTCTGCCTAGTTCCCTGTAACCTCGCAGGGAGGGAACCGCCAGAAGGCCCTTGGCGCTGGACCTTTGCTTGCACCGCTCCAAATTTCTTATTGAATAGAAATATGCTGGAAAACAAAAAAAAACCCAACTCCTAATGGTGCTTGATTAATTGTTCCACAGAACGCAATTACTTTATCGTATGATCACGGGGCATCCAGCTACATGAGAACATGAATAATTCCCAAAATAAAATTATAAACGAACCTCTTACATATGTAGCTTAAGTACAAATTCAATGAGAGCGGTGAGCTTGATTTTGCCAGATAATCTCATTTCTATCGGATCTAATTTGAGACCAAAAAACAAAGAAACCCTCTTATCTCATCAACACAAATAAGCCTCTTTTTTCTTCTCTGATCTTGCATATTTGTCAAAGTTGAAAATCCACAATGATAAATCGTGGAGAACTGTAGATAGAAGAACGGCCAACTCTTTTCTGGTTGTATAGCTACGCTACACTGAAATGTTTAAATGTTCCTTCGATTGGCCTTGAATCTTCCTGCCTCTTCCTGTCATCCTCTCCTGCCACACGCTTTGAGAACCACTGACTTAGCTGCTCTCTGCACAGAAACACACAGGGGGGAAGTTTTTCTCTCCCATAACACTAGACATCCAATGAAACCGAATGTTGGAAGATTCAGGACAGACAGGGGAAAAAGGACTTCTTTACTTAGTTAAGAGTGTGGAATTTGCTCACTGAAGAGGTAGTGATGGCCACCAACATGGATGATCTTAAAATGGGAGTAGACAAATTTGTAGAGGCTTCCGGGTTCAGCGCCAGCGTCGATCGGCGGGGTTTCGTCTCGTCTCCGAGACGGCCCGTCTCTGCTAGGAGTGGGGAGGGCAGCGAGAGCAACGCTGCGCCCCTTAGAACCTCGGGAAGGGCGTCCCGAGGGCAATTTGCTCGGCACAGACCCAATCCGGACTCCCCAACTCTTCGGTTAGCTCTAATAAGAGCTCCGGAGCGAGGAGGGTAGAAGTCGCGGGGGCCATTTTGAGCGGCAACGTTATTCTAGCAGGGAGAAGCTTCAAGCCGAAGGCGGAGAGCGCTGGATTCTTCCGAAAATAAAACGATTGGAAAAGACTGTAAGTAACCTCATGATTTGGATTATAAAACAATTTGGTCTGGGAGAGAGGGGAGAAAAGAGGAAGCCACCCCCCCCCACGGCAACAAAGAGACAGTAAATAGAAACCCGAAGCCATAAACAGAAGATTTGTAATTCAAAAGGATCCCTCAAAGGCATCAAAGAGAATATCCCCTTTGATGCAGGGTGAAAAGGGGAGAGAGACTGTGGTTTATGACTGCCCTGCAGCAATGAGGTAAAGCCTAAGAAAAACCTTTCTTTCCCTCGGGAGCCGGCAATCCAGTGAGTTGATCAGGATTTATAAGTCAATTTTTACTTCACTTTGTATTTCTGGACTTTGTGGAATTTCTTTTTTGGCTTAAGTGCTTGTGAAATGTGAGTTCGAACTTTATTGTTAACAAGACTTGAAGAATGCAGCCAGCTTGTTAAAATGGAGTCGAGAAAATAAACTGTGATCATATTCCACCCCACGTGATAAGTTTTGACCTTGGCAGGACTGAAATATGTCAACAAAAAAGTGTTCCCCTGAGTTCCAGCGGTCTGTTTTGACCTTAATGTGGGAAACAAGAATAGAGTTATGTCAAGAGGAGACACGACGACAGGAGTTACAGCAGAAATTTCAGGAGGTGATGGCGGAATATGATTTTCTAGGAGATGAAGCTTTTGACACTGAAAAAGAGCAATGTGAGAATGACAATGATGGGGAAGGAAAAGATGAAGATGAGGACTGTGATGATTCAACACAAAATGAAACACACCATGAAAAAAATGACGACTCTACTCTACAAAAAGTTGGATGGAGTGCCCTGCCTTTGAGGGGGGCACGATTGGTATTATTGGAACTCCAGAACGCCCACAGGGAAGAAGGAAAAAATATGCAGAGAAGAGAAGAAATTCAGGGGTCCTGTATGGTGACCTGGATGGCAAGAGACTGTAAACAGGGGGTGGGGTGAAGGGAAAGTGATGTTGTGATTATAAGGATGGATTAACAGGTTTATAACTGGTCTGCTGATTTTGGAATTTGCTGGATTGGGGGGGGTGGAGCCGGTAATCGGGGATGTAAGGTTAAATTGAGAATAGTTATAGTTTTAAAAGTGAATGGATTTTGGAAAATGTGAAAATATGGAGGCTTATAGAGGGAGAAAAAAAAAATTAGGCACGGGAAGAGAAAATGGGATTTCAGTGATTTGAATATTAGATGAAAATGTTAACAATTGATTTATAAGTTGTATAAGATACAAAGGTGTATTTTTATAAAGTAAGAAACTGTTGCAGATGATAAAAAAGGGATGAAAACCGGGGAAGGGGGGGAGGGGAAGCCCATAAAATATGGTTTTTCAACTATGAATGCAAGAAAAATTTTTCTGTTTTGTATTGTTTTTTTCTTTTTCTTTTTTTTCTTCGCCCTTTCTTTTTTCCCTTTTTTTCTTATTTCTATTTTTCTCTTTTTTTGGTATAACAATAGATGGTTGGATGGATGTCCTCCTGCGTACTGCCCTGGTTTGCTGGAGCTCCCTGGTGGCAGGGGGGGGCTTTGGGGTCAGGGGAGGGGGAGGAGGACAGAAATCCAAGCATAAAATGGACCATTTCTGACTGTTCACAAACATGGGATACTTCTGTGGCAGGGGAGGACCCATGTGGGTGGGTAGGAAGGAGGTGGAAAAGGGGTTTAAGTATGTACCGTTTTTTTTGTTTTTTTGTATTTTGTAAAATTAATAAAAAGTATGTTAAAAAAAAAAAAGACAAATTTGTAGAAGGCAAGGCCATCTGTGGCTCCCAGCCATTATGCATGCATGTATGTGTGCATGTATGTGTGCATGCATGTATCTGAGGAAGTGTGCATGCACACGAAAGCTCATACCAAAATAAAAACTTAGTTGGTCTTTAAGGTGCTACTGAAGGAATTTTTTTATAATAAAAATAAGACATCCCCTGAAAATAAGACACGGTGTGTGTTTTTTTGAGGAAAAAATGTTATAAGACGGTGTCTTAAAAAAGGGGAAACACGGTACCAGCACAAAACTGGAAGCATGTGAACGGTTTTGCAAATTTTATCAAACTTATTTTTAGCTTCCGTACATTTCTACACAGTCATTACGCCTGATCAGGACCCTCTAAATTTGCTTTAGATCTGGCTTTAGTAGAAAAAGTTGGGGGGAACTTTTGTTGTTGTTTAAAGCTATGATCAAAGTCATTCTCCCTCTTTGGCGGTGCCTAATATTAGCGTCTTAAACTTTGGGCTGCTTGCTAAGTCCTGCGCTAATGTGTCATCCTTTGTTTGGTACTTAACCAGTTAATGTTTCCTGTTGAGACTAAAAATGGGTTTGTAACTCACTGAATCCCCCATTGTTTTTTTCATTGTTTTTTCTTTTTCGCCCCCCCCCTTAAGCATTTCCTCTGATGTTATGAAAATAGCAACCAATACAATATAGGAGACCAGAAGTTCTTAAAATGCTGGCTTCCTGTCTGCAGCAGGCAGGTAATCACTTAGGAGCCATTGTCAAGTGCTCCCTTCCAGTCTGGGATCTTGTGTTCTCTCTCAAGTGTGTGGAACTAAAGCCCAATTTTAACAAACGCCAGACATCTAAGGAGTGTGTGGGGCTCCACGTGCCTCGTTCAAACTAGGAGACGCAAGATGTCCGTTGGTAGCGCACCAGAGATGTGGGGCAGGGCCCATGTAAACGTGCTAATGCTCTATGCTCGCAAGTAAGCTGGTTTGAGCAAAGTTGCTCTCCTGTGTGTGTTGTTTCACGCGGCCTGCATTTTAAAATGGGCCTAATTTGACGCAGACAGGGGCAAGCAGCTTTTTGCTGTCATATAAGAATGGATCACTTCAGAAACTTCCTTGGTTGCTAAGGTCGCCTCCAGATTGACAGCATTTTCCAGACGTGTCAAGGGCGTACGAGGAATTTAGGTTTGTGCCATTGGGAAGGATGAAACCTAATGCCGCAGAAGACAGAGTTTGGATTCATAATGACCTTAACAGATTGGAAAACGGGGCCCAAACGTAACAAAATGAATTTCAGTTGGTAAAGGTAAAGGACCGCTGGACGGTTAAGTCCACTCAAAGGCGACTATGGGGTACGGTGCTCATCTCGCTTCAGGCCGAAGGAGAACAAATGTCAGGTTCTGCACTTAGTCAGGAAGAACCAGCTGCACAAATATAAGATGGGGGACACCTGGATTGCCAGTAATGCGTGTGAGAAGGATCTAGAGCACGCATCCCCAAACTGCGGCCCTCCAGATGTTTTGGCCTACAACTCCCATGATCCCTAGCGAACAGGACCAGTGGTCGGGGAAGATGGGAATTGTAGTCCAAAACATCTGGAGGGCCGAAGTTTGGGGATGCCTGATCTAGAGGTCTTAACTTGAGTCAGCAATGTCATGCAGTAGCAAAAAAAGCTAATGCTATTCTAGGCTGCATCAGCAGACGTATAGTGTCCAGATCAAGGGAAATAGTCACGCAAGCCGGGTGCAATTGTTCTGATCATGTAACATTTAAATGGCACATTTGCTTCAATTAGCATGCATGCACTTCATCTCATTAAGCCTTATGACTAGGGAGGAGATTATCTGCCTCTCTCATCATGCTAAAACTTGGGGCCATTTAATGATGAAATGGTACAGAAAAACTTTGTGGCTGGTGGGGGCAGCAGAATGTAAGTTCTACAGCATACATTTGTGAAATACAAAAAAAACCCACAAAATCTTACGAAATGGCAGAATCTTCCTGCCAAACATAAATGGGAAAATTCAGCTGAAATGCAATGCGTGGTTGAACTGTGAAAATAAGCCAATCAGTGTGTGAAGAACAGCCTTCCTTGCAATCACATCATCGTTTTTCTGTGGTGGTTTTATATTTTTTTTAAATGCTTGGTTTAGCAATTAAAAGGCGACATGGCACTTTGGGTTTTTCCAGTCGGCCGCTCAGGGCGACCCTCGGTTTAAAAACATCATTATACAATTCTGCCCTGTGTTTTTTTGAAAAATACCTCTTGCTATTCCTTTACCAGCAAATACGAACCTTACTTGATTTCATTTTCGTGTTTGGTGGGGTCCCCCCCCCCCCGCGGCCTGTGTCTCCTTCTGCACACACATTCCTTTCCCCCCAAGTTCAAACCTTGACGCGCCAGTCTGGGAGTCTCCCGCTTCCGCCCCCCACAATTTCTCTCCACCAACCCATTCAAAACTCCTTTTAGTTTGCTTAGATTTCTGTTCCTTTCCTGGCTCTGTCTGCCTGCGTGTGTTTGGGGCTGCGGGCGGGAAAGTACGTGATATCTGGCAGGTATTTGTGAATGGGCCTCAACCCTGTGACTCCCCGTGGCTCAGCCAAACCGGGTTGGGAGGCGACAGCAAGGGGAGGAATCAGAAAGTGACTCTGTATGGCTCGACTTGGCTGGAAAATATTCTCAGTGTGGCAGTTCAGAAGCCAGGAGGAAGCTATCTTCTGGCCCAAAAACAATAAAGGGGTCAGCGACTTGATCCTTTCTCCTACACCCTTTTCCTTCCATTGTGAGATTTATCCATGCTGCCTTAGAGACCTAAGAGAATAGAGCAAAGGCACATGACATAACTTGGGGGGGGGGGTGTCTGGACTGGCCCAGTGCGATTTTTAAAAATTATTGTTCTTGGTTACACCAAACAAAGCCGTCGGTCTCTTGAGCCTCCTGCATCTCCTCTACATGTGGTTTTGGTGTGTGATTTAGCAGAGATATTAGAAGCTGCAGGAGCTTCTAGTCTGCCAAGGCCTCCAGTTTTGAGCGTTGGGAGGAGACTGGAATAACCTACAGCCTTCAAAGGTTCTGGAAGTCCAGCACCCCAAGGCAATCAAGGCAAGGACTGTCTAGCAGGAGTGGTGCATGCTCTGGTTATCTCCCACTTGGACTACTGCAATGCGCTCTATGTGGGGCTACCTTTGAAGGTGACCCAGAAACTGCAACTAATCCAGAATGCGGCGGCTAGATGGGTGATTGGGAGTGGCCTCCGAGACCATATTACACCGGTCCTGAAAGACCTACATTGGCTCCCAGTACGTTTCCGAGCGCAATTCAAAGTGATTCTTCTTTCAGGAGAAGCGAAGTTACAGGGAACCAGGCAGAGGGCCTTCTCGGTAGTGGCGCCCGCCCTGTGGAACACCCTCCCATCAGATGTCAAGGAAATAAATAACTACCTGACTTTTAGAAGACATCTGAAGGCAGCCCTGTTTAGGGAAGTTTTTAATGTTCGATGCTTTACCTTGCTTATAATATTCTTTTGGGAGCCGCCCAGAGAGGCTGGGGAAATCCAGCCAGATGGGCAGGGTACAAATAATTTATTATTATTATTATTATTATTATTATTATTATTATTATTATTATTATTATGTGGGCAAGGTGCTTGGACCAGTCAGGGCAACCACTTGCACTCTGGTCCCTAATCCTCTTCGGCTGATAATAGCTAGCAGAGAGTTTCCACCTGCCTGTCATTTTTTTTGGCATGTGTGGAGAAGACAAAGATCTGGTCCGCCATACAGATCCAGTTCCTCACTCCTGGTTGTGCTGCTTCAGACTGCAAATAAGGCATGGTACGTTTTGAGTGCTATCCTAGCAGGACAGGGCTATCCAAAGTGGTGCCCCGTCAGCATGGCCAGTTGTTGGGTATGGTGAAGTCCAATACCGTTACCGCATTGACTCCACATGCTGAAGGAGACCGGAGAATCCCATTGCACTTTGAAAGCTAGCAGGTCAGGGAGAAGGCTAGCCTTGAAGCCTCTCCCTGAGAAGCTAGCTCTCTGCTCTTTTATTGAGTGGGGCATTCAAAACACGAGTCTCCCCTGAGCCGTGGGAAAGGTCCTTTCACCCATTTGGGCACCACAGTTTAAGAAGGACGTTGACAAACTAGAACATGTGCAGAGGGGGGCATCCAAGATGATCAGTGGTCTGGAAACCAAGCCTTATGAGGAACGGTTGAGGGAGGTGGGTATGATTAGCCTGAAAAAGAGGAGACTGAGAGGAGATAGGATAGCCATCTTCAAATATCTCAAGGGCTGTCCCATGGAAGATGGAGCAAGCTTGTTTTCTCCTGCTCTGGAGGGTAGGACTTGAACCAATGGCTTCAAGTTACAAGAAAGGAGACTCCAACTAAATATCAGGAGGAACTTTCTGACAGTAAGAGCTGTTCAGCAGAAGAACAGACTCCCTCGGGCGCTAGTGGACTCTCCTTCCTTGGAGGTTTTTATGCAGAAGTTCAATGGCCATCTGTCATGGATGCGTTAGCTGAGATTCCTGCATTGCAGGGGGTTGGACTAGATCGCCCTTGGTGTCCCTTCTACAATTCTACGGTCTATACATTGACTGAGCCAAAGACATCGCTCTACAAAACAGAAACATTTTTATTCCCCCCCCCCTCTCCACGTCGTGCTTTGCACGTAACCCCATCCCCGTCCACAGGTTTACTTGAACTGACAAAAGGTGGCCCTGGGCCAACATCAACCTTTGGGAAGCGTCTCCATGTAAATGGACACCGTAACACGTTGCTGCAACCTTTTTAGGTTGCTGGAGCCAAGGATTTCCTCAGAGGTTGAGTGGCTTTCCTGGAGACAGGCTTTCTCGCAGGAGAGGAAGTTGCCGCGAAAAGGGCAAGTTCCCTCTTTTCACAGAGCTATACGGCCAGGCCTTAAGTACGTGCTGCCTGACACAATCTGTAGGGAACCAGAGGTTGGGGGAGGGCGAGGGAAATGCCACCCCTCCCTCTGCTCTCCTGTGGGGAGTGTATGTGGGCCTCTGGGAAATCCTGTAAATGCAGAGGGGGGGGGGGAGCGTCTATTGTATATCACAGGATATGCAAGGTAAACTCCACCTTGGCCTCCTCCACACATCCCTTGAAACACACACACAGACCTGCATTTAATGAGTAACCTGGGAGCGCTTTGCCTCACACCCTAGTGCAAACATAGGCGATGCCAACCCGCCAGGACCGGGTTTGCTCTACAGCTAGACAAGAAAAAAAGATTTTGCGTGCCCGAGTTTGGCTGAGCCATTTTGTGCTCGCATCGTGGCCGCCAGTTTCTGTGTCAAGTTCTGGGCTCCGAATTGCCTTCCGCACCCTGAGGAGTTTCCCCCACCCACCCAAGTGAAAACCATGCATGTAACGATGATTATCTCTCTCCAGGCAAAAGGATTCCCGGGTTGCAGGGGGTTGGACTGGATGAAGACCCTCGCGGCCCCTTCCGACTCTACAGTTCTGTGATTCTGTGTAGTTGGAAGTGAGAAAACCGGAAGTAGTTTTATGGGCTCCACACACACACACACACACACACACACACACACCAAAAAAGGGGGGAGGGCCTGCTCCAGACCCCTCCCGGGTGAGAGATGGTAGAGGAGTATTAGGTGGTCCTGAAGGAAGCCCATCAGTGCTTCAGAGATGGGGAGTGATTCTTTGTAAGTGGGTCATAATGAATAGGAGAGGTTTTGTGTTGGAGGGATTGGTTAATAGAGACAACATGTGAGGAAGTGGACAGGTAGAATGGACAGCAAGAGTGAGATGGGGTTGTAGCAACAAGACTCTTTTTGTTGGTTGGGGTTTTGCATTATTCTTCCTTGCAAAGGTAAAAAGTTACAGGACCCCTGGATGGTGAAGTCCAGTTGAAGGCGACTCTGGGGTTGCGGCGCTCATCTCGCTTTCAGGCCGAGGGAGCCGGCGCTTGTCCACAGACAGCTTTCCGGGTTCATCTGGCCGGCATGACAAAACCACTTCTGGCGCACGGGACACCGTAACAGAAACCAGAGCGCACAGAAGCGCCATACCTTACCACCACAGCGCCCTGGCACTGATGTGCTTTCGAACTGCTAGGTTGGCAGGAGCTGGGACAGAGCGACGGGAGCTCACTCCATCGCAGGGATTCAAACCACCGACCTTCCGATCGGCAAGCCCAAGAGGCTCGGTGGTTTAGACCACAGTGCCGCCTGTGTCTTCCTTGTAATGCTCTCTGGCTGCGCTATTTTTCTAGAAAAAGAAGTGCCAGAACTCACCACGAATGCCCTCGCTCTTCCTCCTAGAATGGCAAGGGCACCCAGCCCTGCTATCTGGCTATCTTTATATAGCTGTTGTGGGTATCAGAGATGTGAAGGCTCTGAAATGAAGAATAAAACAGCTAGCATTTTTATGAAGCTAAGCAGGGTCCGGTATGGTTTCACGTTGGAGGGGCATTGCATGTTGAAATTCCTGCATTGCATGGGGCTGGGCTTGATGACCCTCGGGGGTCCCTTCCAACTCTACAATTCTACGACTGGTAAAAGCTGCCATGCACTTGCTTCCCGGTGTCATAAGGGAACCTGCTATATTCAGGTTCCGATAATAACATCTGTTTATTTTAACTTGACTTAATTATCGTCTTTGATTACTGTTGTTAATTTTTCTTAGTAATAGTTTTATTGTTTGGTTTTTTTAACTGCTTTCAGGGTGTGTGGGTTTTGTTTTTTAAACAACAACATCTATCAAGCAGCCTATAAATTGGGCGAAATAAATAAAATAAAAAACACCTTGGTCACATTGAGCAACACTCCTGGGACTGAGTGCGCCGTGCTTCCGAGTAAATATGTACAGGATAGGACCATTCAGATAAATGTGTGTATTATCACGTAATTCCGGTTGTTGTTATGTTGTTTTGTTGCTATGGCCTTCAGCTCCAGCCGCTGAGTAACTTCTCCATTCAAGGTGAATATTGAGGACGTTTCCATCTTAGGCAATTAGGTGATTCTACGAGAACCTCCTTTCCTTAATCACCCCAGGCAGGAGACCATGTTCGGTAAGAGGAGAGAGCAAGAGAGCTTGGAGTCATCTGCCTAGCGCAATATCGTTCTTTTGAAAAGCATGTTAGAATAGCTTTTCCTCTAGGAAGCCTCAGGCGTTTGCTTTGCTTCCTCTTGTCAGGGTTTGTTTGGGTGGGGATTTCGGGAAGATTGTTCACTCGCGCAGGGCCGGCCGAGCAGCGAAAGCCATCTAAGCTTCCGCTTGGAGGCGCCAGTGTGTTCGGAGGTGCAAGCAAAGCAGTGTGTGATTTGAGAGGCATGACTTTGGGTTAGATTACTGCAGTGCACTATGTGTGGGGCTGCCGTTGAAGACTGTTCGGAAACAGCCGCCGAGGCAAGAAAGTCAGAGGGCGTAACACCAATCCTGGCCCAATTGCATTGGCTGCCAGTTAGTTTCTGGGCCCAATTCATAGTATAGCTTTTGGCCTATCAAGCCATATTTGGCTCAGGATCCCCAGTACCTCAAGGGCCACCTCTTCCCACATGAACCAACACAAAACCTCTTCACCTGTGACCCTTCTCCATGTTCAAGGGAAGTGCAGAGGTTGGAGACATGAGAACGGCCTTTTCAGTGATGGCTCCCTGTTGCTGCAATGCTGCCCCCATCATTTTTGTAGGTGCCAGACAAAAACGTTCTTATTCCCCTCGGACCTTTGGATCTTATTTTTCTGCATATCTCTTAGGGGGATAGGGTTGAGTCGGACCTGTTTTTCATTTAGATCAGGCATCCCCCAAACTTCGGCCCTCCAGATGTTTTGGACTACAATTCCCATCTTCCCCGACCACTGGTCCTGTTAGCTAGGGATGCTGGGAGTTGTAGGCCAAAACATCTGGAGGGCCGCAGTTAGGGGATGCCTGATTTAGATACTGCTTGTGCATTTTAGGTGGTTTTCTCTTCCTTTTTATCCTTTTTATGGGTCATTATTTTGAGCTTTTTTGGTGGTGTGACAAATAAATATAATAAAATGATAAAATAGAACACATTGCAGTATTCCACTGGGGTGCAGCACTCAGGTGGCAGGTGACCATGCCTGGTTTGAGACGCGTAACTCCAGGCATCCTCAGCAGAGTTGCAAAGAATCCAAATTCAGGTAGTTGGTCTGTGTTGGTCTGACGCAGTAGAAGTATATAAAAAGAAATTAAAAAATTGTCCAGTAGCACCTTAGAGACCAACTAAGTTTGTTATTGGTATGAGCTTTCGTGTGCATGCACACTTCTTCAGATATTCAGGACACAGGTGGCGCTCTGGGTTAAACCACTGAGCCTAGGGCTTGCTGATCAGAAGGTCAGCGGTTCGAATCCCACGATGGGGTGAGCTCCCGTTGCTCGGTCCCAGCTCCTGCAAACCTAGCAGTTCGAAAGCACGTCAAAGTGCAAGTAGATAAATAGGGACCGCTACAGCGGGAAGGTAAACGGCGTTTCCGTGTGCTGATCTGGTTCTCCAGAAGCGGCTTAGTCATGCTGGCCACATGACCCGGAAGCTGTACGCTGGCTCCCTCGGCCAATAACGCGAGATGAGCGCCGCAACACCAGAGTCAGTCATGACTGGACCTAATGGTCAGGGGTCCCTTTACCTTTACGGTGCTACTGGACAATTTTTTAAATATTTTTATATACTTCTAAAGAATCCAAAGTTAATAATAATATAATTTATTACTTGTACTTTGCCCATCTGACTGGGTTGCCCCAGCCACTCTGGACAGCTTCCAATAGAATACAAAAACACACACATTGTCTCAGACAAAATTAAGGCAGAGGGTTGATTGCAAATGCTGTGTGTGTGTTCTTATCCTTCCTTCCTTCCTTCCTTTTCCCCTGCCTTTTGCCTCAACACTTTTCTTTTTTTGCGAAGTCTTCTCTTCTATTTCTGGTTTCTGGAGCTGGGCGCCTACGTGGTGGTTTTTATCTCTACCCCCTCCTCCCCTCCCCCGTGCCCAAGCCCCTCTACTTCTCCCGGCAAGATTAAAGTTATTTGTTCCGGCATTGTGTAAATGAAAATGAAAAGCAAAGCATGAAGAACGGGCTCCTCTCTGGGAAGCACCACTTCAAGAGGTTAATGGAAACGTGCATCTGGAACAAATATAGCCCTCGCCGAACTTCCTCAATAACTCAGCCCCACGAAGCTGGCTGCTGCCAGACAAAGAGAATGTGGTTTGCTGTCGAGCCTTTGACTCCATTTCCCCCGCCAAGCCCACGGAATTTATATTAACCTCCAGCCTTCTTTAGCTAGTGGGAGATCTTCCTTTGCTTTATCAGTTGGTGGTGACGCACGGGGAGCAAGGCAAGTATCAGGGTTTGTCCCCAACCTTGTGGACGGCTAATATAGTTCACGCAACCGGTGAGCAAAAATCAGTAACGTGACGCCTCTGGGGCACGGGAGAAGCGTTGGTGTCACCCCAATGCAAACCGACACATTTGTTTTAAATGTTCGGGTTTTTAATTTTTATTTTAAGTGTTTTCCTATATGCCCACAAAGCAGAGTTCTTCATTCAAGCCAGGACAGTTGAGCCGTCAAGACGTGCAGGCTAGAGAGAAGAGAACAAGTTTATGGGGACCCAGACGTGCTTTGGAGGGGAGGCAAAGAGAAAATGGAAAATCCCAAAACACCAGAGCTGCAAATATAGAAGGCCTCTTGGTAGAGTGGGAATCTGCTGCTATAATTATAATTTATTGTTTTATGTGGTTATAGGATGTCTTTCAAGGCGGCTCCTCGCAACATCTTAGAAGCAGTAAATCACAGTCTCCCCTATGTTGTTGGATTTCCATCAGTCCCAGCAAGACATTGTGAGGAGGATGGGAACTGTAGTCAGCTGGCACCTAGAGGGCACCAGGTTGGGGAATGTTGATCTACAGATCATGAAAAAAATGTTGAAAGCTGTCTGAAATGCAACAATCTGTCTAAAATTCAACACAGGTGTAGATCGTCTTTGATTTTTTTATTTATTAGATTTATATAGAGGTCTTCATCAAAAGATCTCAGGGTGGTTCTAATAATAATAATAATAATAATAATAATAATAATAATAATAATAATAATTTATTTCTACCCTGCCCACCTGGGCAGCTTTCAACAGAAAATTAAAAACAGAATAAGACATTAAAAACTTCCCTAAAGAGGGAAGTCTTCTAAAAATTGGAAAGCTTGATGGGAGGGCGTTCCAAAGGGCGGGCGCCACTACCAAGAAGGCCCTCTGCCTGGTTCCCTGTAACTTCACTTCTCGCAGCGAGGGAACCGCCAGAAGGCCCTCGGAGCTGGACCTTAGTGTCCGGGCAGAACGATGGGGGTGGAGACGCTCTTTCAGGTATACTGGACCAAGGCCGTTTAGGGCTTAAAAGGTCAGCACCAACACTTTGAATAAAAATGATTCCAGCAGACTAAAATAATGCAGGTGTAGGCGCTCTGGTCCATGGGGTCACGAAGAGTCGGACACGACTAAACAACAACAAGGGGGAAAAACAGACAGCAAAAGATATCAGCACTTGGCCGGCATTGTAATGAGAAACGCAGTTTGAAATCCAGAATTCACTCTGCCTTGGGCTCACAATAATGCACTTCTGAGCCCTGCAGTTTTTGCACCTGCGTGTATGTACTTGCGCATGCGCAGTCAGCACTGGGGTAGCTCTCTGTGACACGAACACAGTTCAGTGTCGATTGTCTGCTGAAAACCAAGTGCAGCTGGTGTCCATGGCCTGGCCTTGGATGTCTCCAGGACACTTGGGGTTTTTCCTTGATAGAGGAGAACGTGTCCATGATGCAATTGACCGTTGGGTGAAAACGCTTGACATCGACAGTGCAGGCTTTGCAGCGAGGAACTCCCTCCTGCCTGCAATAGAACCGCCAACCGAGGGTTCAGAGTGCTTGCGTTCCCTCTGCCTCTCAACCACCTCTGGTCTGGTTAACATCTTGAGCGTCTACGCTCCCACTGTGTGTTCTGACATACAAACCAAAAACCAGTTTTTCAAGGAACTGGACAAAGCTGTCAGGAGGTTCCCAGACTTCAAAAAACACCTATTCCTGCTGGGAGATTTCAACGCCAGAGTTGAGAACGATCATCACACATGGGACAACCGCACAGGCCACTTTGGTACTGGCAGCATGAACAAGAATGGACAAAGGCAACATCAGGTGTGCTCTTATCACAGCGCAGCAGCGCAACCGGACACCTTCATCTGCCCCAGCTGCAACAAAACGTGTCTGTCCAGTATCGGTCTCTGCAGCCACTCTTGCCCAAACTCCCTTTGCATTCATTTTTGTAGTCCTGAGAACTAGAAACTTGCTTTTTAAGAAACTATCGAGACAAGAGTCTACACATGCTGAATTCTGTACCCATTGACAGTTTCTTTATGCAACTTGACCTGTATGAGTCTGACCTTTTTAAAATCTGCAAGACTGTGCTCACTTTGCTTGGGAATAAATCTCATTGGACTCACTTGGGCTTCCTTTGCAGTAGAGGGTTTGTTCTCTTTCAGAGCCTTCCTGTGCACTTCTAAAGTTTCTGGTGCGGACTCAGGAATGATTATCTGCCACAGGGACATGCTTTTACGCTTTTTGCAATGCTCATCTCTAAAATTGTGCCTTTTGTTGGCTTTCCCAATCATTTGGCTTACGGGCTCCATGTTATTTTGATGCACCCAATATTTTGCCAACCGTGGTTTCTTTCCTGTTTTGTGGACAGTGCGCAGGTACCCTGATACTAGAGTCTGTTTTTAAATGTGACCCCCGGTACAGGAAATGCATACAAATAAGCAATAAACCCAAACAAAACTAAAATAACATCAGTTAAAACAATTACGGTCACATCCACTTGCAAGGTATTGTTCCATTCCCAGCCGTAACATGGGAAAAGAACTCTGGATTTCCTAGATCAGATTGTAACTGATTTTTTTGCATTGACTGGCTGATTCTTCTAACAAAAGGGATTTTCTTTTGTGAGTTATTTTTATACTCCTTCCTAAAGTAGGTTATGCAACCTTTGCCGTTTTGAGTACACCAAAGCAAGCAATTGTGACCCAGAGAGAGGCTGAAGGCTTGAATCCAGGCCCCTGTATTTGGTACGAAGAAAACCTCTGGTTTCATTCACTTTCTAGCCAGTATCTAAAGGCCACATGCTTTGAGAATCTTTGTTCCCAGGGCACTAACTGAAGGTGCTAAAAACTGACGTTGACTGCAGTTGGGTAGCCATATATCTCTGGGAACACAAATAATTTTATGTGACTAAGGAATTTCCAGAGAAATGGAAAGAGACTGGCTTTCTGTTTAAAACGAAAACAGAGATGTTTCTAGTCCTCATGATGAAGGGTGATAAATGGATAACATAGATCAAATTATCGAGGGCTATGCTGGTTTTCACAGACCGCAGAGCAAAATGTATACCGTTGTGTAAAAACAACAAAGAGGCTCATGGCAAAATAAATGCTAACAAATGTATTACGTCGTAAGCTGTCATGGACTCCTGCAAGACTTCATCAGATTCCTGAAATGAAATCTTAGTTGTTGGATATACAGTGGAACCTCGGTTTTTGAACGTAATCCATTCTGGAAGACCGTTTGACAACCAAGGATCAATGGGCGGTTGGCAAAATCCATTGGGAAAATTGGAGAAGCTGTTTGACTTCCGAGGCACGTTTGAAAACGGAATCAATTACTTCCAGGTTTTCGGCATTTGGGTTCCAAATCGTTTGGCTTCCGAGGCGCTCCAAAGCCGAGGTTCCACTGTATAAAGGAGAAAATTGCAATGTGGGACTTGAATAAAAATCACCGTTGGTGGTCATTAGAGCTGAAATGTTATTGAGATTCCTGCATTGCATTGGGTTAGACTAGATAGCTCTCGGGGTCCCAACTCTATGATTCTATCACAGCTGCATTCTCGGGCAAGAATGGTAGCAAAACAGATCTTTGTTCCCGGCTCCTGCAGCCCACTTCACTGTGTTTCTCTCAGCCTAGTATCCAGGGAAACCCGGGTACTGAGGTGCCCTTTAGATATTTTCTCCCACGCAGCTAGCACCCGCCCAAGTCATTTAAATGCTTCTGCTCACGTACAAAGCAGCTCCCTCGTACCTGAGATAACGTTTGAAAGGGCAGCTGAGTTCAGGGTGCCGGTGAGTCTGACAGTGGGGAAGGTAGCGGCTCCCTGCCTCCTGCAAGCAACACCGGGTTCCTGAAAGTTTTTCATTTGTTCTAGCCACTAGCGTATTTCTCTCTCTCTCTCTCTTTCCTGCAAAACAAAGTCCTGGAGTATTCTAAATCCGTAAGATATTTCAGCATCCCTTTATGCAGAGCTGTTTGGGATGGTTGAAATAGCCTGTTGTTATGATGGAGCAATGGCGGGAAAGGTTTGCATATTGCAAAGACCTTCTCAGGAGTCCAGTGTGTCTTATTCTGTTCACTGGTGTTAGGGGCACAGGAGGCTGCCATATTGCAGGTCGAACCATTGCTTAGTACAGTTGTACCTTGGATCTTGAACGCCTTGGCTCCCGAACAATCGGAACCCAGAAGTGAGTGTTCCGGTTTTCGAACAATTTTCGGAAGCCGAACATCCAGTGCAGCTTCCGATTTGCTACAGGAGCTTCCTGCAGCCAATCAGAAGCCACACTTTGGTTTCTGAATGTTTTGGAAGTCGGACGGACTTCCGGAACGGATTCCGTTCGACTTCCAAGGCACGACTGTATTCTCTAGACCAGTGGTTCCCTGCTCTAAGAGGCGGGGAGCGTTGCAGGTGTAAATCACAGACTGTGAAATGCTGGCAGCAAGTTCAGACTTTTCTGTGGTGGCTCCTTGTAACACTCTGCCCAGGAAGGCTCACCTGGCACCT
The DNA here is from genome assembly GCF_963506605.1 of Zootoca vivipara. Classification (NCBI taxonomy): domain Eukaryota; kingdom Metazoa; phylum Chordata; class Lepidosauria; order Squamata; family Lacertidae; genus Zootoca; species Zootoca vivipara. The sequence continues at coordinate 54,364,484 of NC_083286.1, read as the reverse complement.
TCATTATATTATAATAATAATAATAATAATAATAATAATAATAATAATAATAATAATAATTTTTTTTTATTTATACCCCGCCCATCTGGCTGGGTTTCCCCAGCCACTCTGGGCAGCTTCCAACAGAAAAATGAAATGAAATAATCTATTAAACATTAAAAAGCCTCCCTAAACAGGGCTGCCTTCAGATGTCTTCTAAAAATCTAGTAGCTGTTTTTCTCTTTGACATCTGATGGGAGGGCGTTCCACAGGGCAGGCGCCACCACCGAGAAGGCCCTCTGCCTGGTTCCCTGCAACTTGGCTTCTCGCAATGAGGGAACCGCCAGAAGGCCCTCAGTACTGGACCTCAGTGTCCGGGCAGAAGGATGGGGGTGGAGACGCTCCTTCAGGTATACTGGACCGAGGCCATTTAGGGCTTTAAAGGTCAGCACCAACACTTTGAACTGTGCTCGGAAACGTACTGGGAGCCAATGTAGATATTTCAAGACTGGTGTTATGTGGTCTCGGTGGCCGCTCCCAGTCACCAGTCTAGCTGCCGCATTCTGGGTTAGTTGTAGTTTCCGGGTCACCTTCAAAGGTAGCCTCACGTAGAGCGCATTGCAGGAGTCCAAGCGGGAGATAACTAGAGCATGCACCACTCTGGTTAGACAGTCTGCAGGCAGGTAGGGTCTCAGCCTGCGTACCAGATGGAGCTGATAGACAGCTGCCCAACTTTTAGGTGCCAGGCGAAAAAGTTTCTCTTCAACTACGCATCTGGCTGACAAACCAGGCATTTGACTGATATTGTTTTGCCTTGCTTTTGTTTCATTATGTGTTTTGTGTTGTCGTTTTGTATTTCTGTGCTGTGAACCACCTCGTGATCTTCGGATGCAGGGCGGTATACAAATAAATAACCAGCTTTAATGCACTAATCAATCTAGTTTTAATTGGGTTTTGAACGAACATGCAATCCATTTGTTACTGGTCCAAATTTAATTTTGTTTTTATCTTCCTTAGTGGGTTGCGCAGAGCTCTGTTCTGAAGAATAACGTTTTAGAAGGTTGGTTAGGGGATGAGTTTATGGAACCAAAGGGACAGTAGCCCGAAAACATTTGGGAGTGACTGTTCTGTAGTTAGCAGGGTTCCAGACAGTCTGTCAGTCATTCCCAGCCCTACTTAGAGATGCTGGGAGTTGAGTCTGGGACCTTCTGCAATGGAAAGCAGATGCTCCGCCACAAAGCCATGGCTCTTCCCCAACAAACAATGGTGATGCCTGCACCATAGAGACCAGAGTGCCTTTTTTATTCAGTCGATTGCTTAGAGGGCAGAAAATGAATGCCAGCCCACAGCTCTGATGATCACTGCCTGTAATTTTTGTACCTCATTGCCATTCATCTCCCACCTGACAACTCCCTCCCTCTATATACCTGCCAAATAAGATTTCTCTTCATGCATCGGACGGGGTGGGCTTGAGGCCACGGAAAGTGTGTGCCGTAATAAATTTGTTAGTTTTTAAAGCTCCACAAAACTCTTGGTTGCTTTTGGTGCAAGAGAAGAACATGCTCCCCCTCTGGAAATTTTGGCAGGAGAAGTGAGCGAAACTTTCTTGCTTTGCATATAAGGTCACTGTACAATGTATAGGCAACACAAATGATTGAGGGGTGTAAATGCTCCCCTGTAAAGAAAGTTTGCAGCGTTTAGGATTTTTTAGTTTAGAGAAAAAGGGGAGTGAGAGGCGACGTGATAGAAGTTTATATATATATATATAATATGTAGGGCATGGAGAAAGTCAATAGAGAAAGGTTTTTCTCCCTCTAACTCATGGACCTCCAATGAAGCTGCATGTTGGAAGGTCCAGGACTTCTTCACACAGAGCAGAATTAAACTGTGGAACTCACTCCCACAAGAGGCAGTGAGGGCCACCAACTTGGATGGCTTTAAAAAGAATTAGACAAATTCGTGGGAGAGAGGGCTGTTGATGGCCATGCTCTGCATCCACATACTGTATTATTGAGTATCACTTGCTGAAAACCACAGGAAGGGAGAGCGCTCCTGTGTTCAAATCCTGCTTGCAGGTTTCCCAAAGGCATCTTGTCAGCCACAGTGAGAACACGATGCCAGACTAGATGGGCCATTGGCCTGATCCAGCAGGCCCTTCTTACATTATGAGGTCATAATCTCTTCTTCCCAGATCAGACCCATAAACAGAGCGGACCAAGATGACAGGAGAGCTCTCTTTGCCACACAATTCTTCCCTCAGACTTGATAACAGCTGGGACCCCTCATAGGAGATGGTGGTTTGATCATAGCTGCCAAGTCTCCCGTATTCCCCAGGAAACCCCCGTTTTCCCAGCTGTCCCCAGCCGAAAAAATGGATTTTTTTGTTTTTTCCCAGTTTATTCTGGCGCAGCGGCCATTTTGGAACTGGGCGGAGCATGCTCAGAAGCGACTTTTGATGCTGCTCTGCCCAGTTCCAAAATGGCTGCAGCGCGACTTCTGGTGCAGCGGCCATTTTGGAACAGGGCAGAGCAGCACCAAAAGTCGCTTCTGAGCATGCTCCGCCCAGTTCCAAAATGGTGGCAGCGCTACTTCCGGTCCAGTCCCTTATTTCTCAGGCCGGAACTTGGCAGGTATGGGTTTGATGGAGTTCCTGCCTTGTCGTCCTCTCTTTCCTTTCACCCTTTAGGCTCATGGCCTCCTTTCTCTCCTTGCTTCTGTGATCTCCATGGTTTGCTGTGATGTCTGAGTCAGGCAACCTATGGTTGGCAGTAGGCAGGGGGGAAAAACGTTTCAAGCCCGTTTCAAATCATGGGTTTGGAGTGGAGTGAAATACTCTCTCCCTCCTCAGTCGTGATTCACTGGCTTCATGTCAGAGGAGGCTCCCGAAGGAATCCTGGTAATGGATCATTATGGGTATCCGAATAGTGGCTTTTACAAAGCTTCTTTTACAGCCGCTCTGCAAAGCACCGCGTTTCATAAGTAAGAGGACGTTTAATGCGTATAGTGGTTGCGACAGCTTTGTAGTTCTGAGAAAATAAATAATACTTTGCAATTTTTAGAGAGCAGCGTCTCCTCTTCCAAGAACCACAGAGCTCTTTACACAAACTAATGAGGCCCCAAAACATCTCTAAGACCGGGCCAGACATACCGTAACACTTGTTCCCTGAGGCTCAGACAGAGTCTTACAGAGAGAGAGAGAGGTTCCAACACCGACTACAGGGCAACGTCCAAACTGAATCCATATTCAAGGGGTCTTGCAATCCAGCTAAACCCTCTAAATTCTGTGACTGGAATAAATGTCTGCCTGTTCAGCAGATTTGCATATATTTCATTTGAATACTTTATATATATATTTAAGGGGGGCAGGTAGAATGTCACTTCTGGGCAGAAAGATGGGTGTAGACAGTCGAAACTCAACGGCAGGTTATACAGGAGAGGTGCCAAGATCTGGAAACCATAAGGAGGGGCTTAGACACTCAAGAGATGCAGAGAACCCTCCCATAAAATTGCAAAGCACACACACCAGTGCCGAACCTTTGCAGCACACCGACAGTGCTAATTCACTCCGAATGGAGGGGAATTTGCTCCTGCCTGCCTGCTGTTTGACGTTTTGCCTTCTGGGGATTTTCTTGAAGCTTACAGCCGATGGTGTCTGAGCTCACTGGCTCCCAACCGCAGCCTGCTGGACTGTGGCACAGACCATAGCCCAGTTGCTGGGTCACGCGTCACCCACTCAGTCCAGCATCCTGTTCTCACAGTGGCCTGTGGGGGAAACCAGCAAGCAGGACCCGAGCACAAGAGCCCTCTCGCCTCCCATGGTGTCCAGCAACTGGCATTCAGAAGCAGTGCTGCCCTGGTGTCTAGCAGCCACCGATAGCACCTTTCTCCATGAATTTGTCTAATCTTTTAAAGCCATCCAAGTTGGCGGCCATTGCCGGCCTCCTGTGGCAGCGAGTTCCGCAGTTTAACTAAGTGGCTTAAACAGGCACTGCAGGCAATAGTGGGCAGAAGGGGACAATAGTCTTGACATTTGGTAAGGGAGCTTCCTATGATCTTAAGCACCCTATTGGATTAGGGGTCCAGGAATCATAGAATCATAGAGTTGGAAGAGACCACAAGGGCCATCCAGTCCAACCCCCTGCCAAGCAGGAAACACCATCAAAGCATTCTTGACATATGCCTGTCAAGCCTCTGCTTAAAGACCTCCAAAGAAGGAGACTCCACCACACTCCTTGGTAGCAAATTCCACTGCCAAACAGCTCTTACTGTCAGGAAGTTCTTCCCTTTTTTCATATAATTTTTATTGAGTTTTTAAATATATATAGAAAGAAAGAAATAATAATACAATGTTTAGGTGGAATCTTCTTTCTTGTAGTTTGAATCCATTGCTCCGTGTCCGCTTCTCTGGAGCAGCAGAAAACAACCTTTCTCCCTCCTCTATATGACATCCTTTTATATATTTGAACATGGTTATCATATCACCCCTTAACCTTCTCTTCTCCAGGCTAAACATACCCAGCTCCCTAAGCCGTTCCTCATAAGGCATCGTTTCCAGGCCTTTAACCATTTTGGTTGCCCTCCTCTGGACACGTTCCAGCTTGTCAGTAACCTTCTTGAACTGTGGTGCCCAGACCTGGACACAGTACTCCAGGTGAGGTCTGACCAGGGCAGAATACTTCCCTAGATCTAGATGCCATACTCCTATTGATGCAGCCCGGAATTGCATTGGCTTTTTTAGCTGCTGCATCACACTGCTGACTCATGTCAAGTTTGTGGTCTACCAAGACTCCTAGGTCCTTTTCACATGTACTGCTCTCAAGCCAGGTGTCTCCCATCCTGTATTTGTGCCTTTCATTTTTTTTTGCCCAAGTGTAGTACCTTACATTTCTCCTTGTTAAAATTCATCTTGTGCCCTGTTGTCTTTTGCAGCAGGACCAATACCTTCCGCCTCTCCCCCCTCTTTTTTAATTTAAAAAAAACGACTTTGCTTACAGCGGGAGGGCTGGGTGTTGTCACCTCAGGCCCGCAGGCCAAATGCCCAGGCTTTTGTACCTGGTCCTCAGAGCTCTCTGCAGGCTGTTTCCTTCTGCAGCCTTACCCTCTGCCCTCCTTTAGTGCTTTTGACTACATAGAACGTGTCCTTGAACTGTGATATTCCCTCCTTGCTTGGCTGGACAGGGGGTGACGATGCGTGGGACTGCGCAGAAACCTCTGTTCTTTTGCATGGCTGCAATTGTACAAAGGCCGTGCTGCTTTCTGCCTGTCCGGACACACCTGCCGCTGCCTTGTGGCCCCCGGAAGGTTGTAAATGAGAGAAAGCTGCCCTCGCTCGCAGGGTGGCCGCTTGCCCTGTAGAGCGCATTGCTGATTCCTCTAGCCACCCCAGCATCTGAAACGGCCAGTGGATGAACTTAACTGGGTGAAGGTGAATCTTGCTGGTTGTCTGTGAGGCACTCCCTTGCAGCCTTGCCTGTCCCTGGGGTTGCTGTGAGGAGGATGAAATGGGCACAGGGGAAAACAGATATTTGGGTCTGCGATTGCAAGCATTGGGGCAGAGGATCCAATCCACACACATTGTACTGTGACCAGAAAATCCTTTGAGTTTATTTACAACACGCACACACTTGCCAAACTAAACATGAAAATAATAGTACAGAATCAAAAGAAAAACAACAACAAAACACACACACAAAATACAAATAAGACATGATAATGTACGAAAACTTACACAAAACAAATAATAATATATATGTACCATATTTCAGTTCTTCTTTTCTTCAAATTGACTTCCTTCATCCTCTACACGGTTCTTTTTTCGTTTTTGGTAAACTTTCTCCTTTTTAGTTCATTATTACTCCTTTTTCTTTCTGTTTTTAACTTAAGTACCCTAGATTTTTCTGCAGAAGTTAATCGAAACAAGTCCAAGTATTAATTTGAGGGCACTGCTTTTTAAGATATTCTCTACATTTTACCCATTCTTTTTGGAATTTTGGCTTGGTTTGACCCCTAATTGCCTCTGTCAATCTACAGTAGCCCATTCAATATTGTGACCAGAAAATCCTTTTGGGGTGCACATGGCTAGAAGTAAGCCCTGGAATCAGGAACGAGAGTGCCCCCCTCCCCCCCGAACAGTGGCCTAAATTTGCATCTGCGTTTTTTTGCATCTGGAAATCTGTGCCGTGCCCCAAGTCTTTCAAGTACCTTGCAACACCCTGGTACTGGATAGACTTGTAGTGCCAGTCTCTGCATTTCGGGATTGCCATAAAGTACGTTGTGGTTTGTTTATGTAGCATTTTTTGGCCCAAAGGCCAAGGCAGTAAGCAGCATGTTAATGCAGCAAAACACGTCATAGAACTTAAAAGAGGTGTGTGTGTGTGTGTGTGTGTGTGTGTGTGTGTGTGTGTGTGTGTTTCTTTCCCAACTCAGTCCAAAGTGCTGGTTTTGATGTGTATAAAACCCTGTACAACTTGTGACCCAGGATACCTAAAATATTGTCTCACCCTGTATAAACCCATATTATATTAATGAGATGAATATACCGAAAGATTTACAAGTCAGGGGTGTGTGGAGAGTAGGTGTATGAACACCTAGTTTATTTTTTTTTGGTTACTATTTTGTTAATGTTGATATTGTTTTATATGTTATAAATGCTGTGTTGATTTCTTAATAATATAATCTGACTTTTGCTTTAGCTGGCTTTTTTTTTTTTTAGTTGCTCCTTTGTTAACAGTTTCTTTATAGATCATAATTGCTTCACCGATGGCTTGTTAATTATCCCGTATGACATGCTGTATTTGTGATGTTCAATCTATCATGTTGTTGTTGTTTATCATTTGCAAGCCGCTTTGGGATTCATTTGAATGAAAAGCGGCAGAGAAGTACCGGTATAATAAATCAAATCAACTAATCCCTGTTGAGCTCCGGCAGATACAGCCTTAACTTTCAACAAGCCTTTTAAAGTACAACGAAAAACTCGCAAGACGAAAGCGTTTTGCGATCGTTTTGTTGACTCGCAAGACGAATTTTTCTGTGGCTGTGCTTCGCAAGACGGATTTTTTTGCATTCTTTTTTTTCCTTTGATTTGTTTACATTGGAAAACCACAAGACAAAATTTTCGCAATACAAGACGACTCACGGAATGAATTAATTTCGTCTTGCGAGGCACCACTGTGCATATCCTTCCCGATCTACATCTGTATTGGAGCTGAGGGGTTCCTTCTTAGATGTTTTGATATATTTTATTGCTTACGTGTTTGCTGCCCTTTGGGAAGAAGGAGCATAGAATCGTAGATTGTAGAGTTGGGAAGGGACCACAGGGGTCATTTAGTCCAAGCCCCTGCAATGCAGGAATCTTTTGCCCAACATGGTGCTTGGACCCACGACCCTGAGATTATGAGTCTCATGCTCTAGTGCAGGCATAGGCAAACCCAGCCCTCCAGATGTTTGGGGAGTACAACTCCCATGATCCCTAGCTAACAGGACCCGTGGTCAGGGATGATGGGAATTGTAGTCCCAAAACATCTGGAGGGCCGAGTTTGCCTATGCCTGCTCTAGTGACTGAGCTATTTATACATTTAATAAATGATCAAATAAAGGTCATATGACAGTGAACACTTGACTGATGGAGCATCTAAAAGTATTAGTTTGCTAAGCCTGCATTTTCCTCTTTCTTGGTGCTGAAACTCTAGCAAAGAGGTTCGGTTCTCCCCATTCGGTGAGCTGTGTCATTCAGAGGGCTAGCTGAAAGATCCAAAAGGCATGGCCCTCTTTGATTTTAGTGAAGTACCATGATAGTGCTGTATAAATAATATTCTTGGGTGAATTCCAAAAGAGTAGCCTTTTTGGATGCGTAGAAGGTGATGATATTAAACCTTTTTGGTGCAACTTCTTTTTCACGTGCGGATAGTTGCATAACAATGAGGCTGATTGTGTTGAGCAGTGTGAGATTCCTCCCCAAGTCACAATAAGTTTATTTTGTTCTAGCAGCTCAAAGGAAGTTGAAATGGATGATTCATTCAAGCCAGCGTTTGAGTCTGTTACAAGGACATCGTAAGAGCCTGGGAGCGCCAGCATCCTGCCTCTTATGAGCTTTAAGTGTTGCTGGCTCCTCTTTTTGAATTAATGACTGTCTTATTTTCCCCCTTCCTTTTTCTGCCAGGGTTATCACCCGCTGCCACACGAAGCTGAAATCGCACACACCAAAAAATTGTTCAGGAGGAGGAGGAATGACCGGAGGTAGGGAAAATGCTTTTTGAACGGGCGATGCTTTTTGTGTGTTTATTATCTGCATAAAGAACGAAAATCCTGTACACATTAAAATCACAGGTGTTCGTTGAGATTTCAGTCTGCAGAAAGCAACCCAAAGATGGAAGTCCTGGAGCAGGCATCCCCAAACTGTGGCCCTCCAGATGTTTTGGCCTACAACCCCCATGATCCCTAGCTAACAGGACCAGTGGTCGGGGAAGATGGGAATTGTAGTCCAAAACATCTGGAGGGCCACAGTTTGGGGAGGCCTGTCCTGGAGGGTTGCAAGTGGCATGTATTCAACATGGCTTCTTGTGGCAAGGTCTTTTTTTAAGATGGGTAAGGTGTGGTACATGGCCAAGTAAGGGGACAGATGAGTTATTGGCCTGGTTTGCACATCGTGATAAGCCAGACCGTGGCTTTGGTACAAATGCATGAGCAGCTTGTGTTTTGCCTGGAGCAAGACAAACTGTGAGCCTGGGTTCAAAAGACATAGAAGAATTGTAGTGCTGGAAAGGGTGACAAGGGTCATCCATTCCAACCCCCTTTTTTCCCAGCTTGAGGCTTGAACCCACAACCCTGAGATTAAGAGTCTCATGTTCTACCAGCTGAGCTTTTCCAAGTGTTCATTCCAAGGCATGGTTTAGCAAAGTGCAGCAAAACAAGTGGAGTTGGGCAAAGTATTATTATTATTATTATTATTATTATTATTATTATTATTTTCATTTATATACCGCTTTAGTGTATATTTTAAAGAAAAAGTTCAACGTGGTTTACAGAATATTCAAACATCCATCAAACATCAATAAACAAATCTGAAGAAAGTCAAATATAGAGTATACAGTCAAAGCAACATAATTAGCGGAAAACTAAAATATTATCTTAAAGATTTCAAAATAAAACGTTACAAAGGAGGTCAACTACAGAATACGTATTTTAACATAAAAAGTTTTTAAAATCTTAAAACATTTCAAAAGAAAACATTTGCTAAGTGAAGTCAAATATAAAATGCACATTTAAAACAGCATAATTAACAAAAGAATAAAATATCATAAGCATGGCATTGCCTGTTTGGCAGGCACAAAAAGATGGGGCAAAAGAATCCTCTAATTAGGATTTGTTGTCAGGCATAGTAGCCACACTCTCCTCTTCCCAGAGCTCACAGGCTTGTGTGTTCATGGTTTGGCTTAGCGAGCCATCAAGTAGGACAGGACTGGATAAAGGAGAGCGAGAGCCAAAGGATGAAGAGGGAAGCTGAAGGACGGAAGCTCTGGCTTGAGTGCCAAAGGCAGTGAACAGAATGTCTGGAACGGCATTGGTATAAGGCTTCCGAACAATATCAGGGTTGAAAGACCAGGCAACAGTAAAGAAAATTTGGGAAAGTTCAATTCCTTGTGTCTCTCGAAACAGCTTTTCTGGGCCAGTAGACCTGCAAGGAGTGTTGGAGACCATGTAGGAAAAGGAGGGGAGCATTTTGTCCCATAATCGGGGAACCTTTGACCCTCCTGTTGTTGCTGGACTCCCATCATCCTTGACCATTGTCTATGTGGGCTCACGAGAATCTCAGGTGACCCAATTAGCAGCAAAGGAAATGAAGCAAGTCAGTCACCAGCAGCTTACAAAACATTTCTGTTTAAAAAACAGCAGCAGCAGCAGCAACAACACAACAGCTACTCCAAGGGTTTCAGTGGAAAGCAGGGCGCCATTTTCTCAGGATGTGAAGCCAATTAAACATCTTTAAAAACCAAACCAAAATCACGCTAGCTCCACTTGAGCATTTAAGTGTAAAGCCAAGCTAACAGTAGGAAGCCCACCTGACCAAGACTCTTACTGGAAAGTTAGGGACATGTTTGTAATCCTGTTATTTAACAAAGGAATGTTGCTCATGGATGTTTTGAACTCAGTAAGATCCGTGATGGGGAACCTGGTGGCCCTCCAGATAATTGTTTTTCTCCCATTTTTGTTCTGTTTTGTTTTTAAAGTTTGGAGGGCTTGTTTTCTAATTCGTTGATTTAAGCTGCAAAGTGTACACACTTACTTAGGAATAACTCCATGGGGGCTTCTGAGGAAACATGCGCCGCAGGATTGGTGCAGATTCTCAGTGGCTACACTGTTCATGGGGTCAGATTGCTGGCAGCATGCGACACTTCGCCTGTAACATTTGTGCCAAGTGATGGCGAACCTACGACACGCGTGACAGCACTGACGCACATAGCCATTTTCGGTGACACGAGGCCGCATGCCGAGGCCTCACTTCTGGCCGGCGGCAGAATGCCGCAGGCGACGCATCTCTGGGGGCCTTGTGGACTTCCGGCGAGGCAAGGTGGTGGTTGGCACGGAGCTGCGGAGCTCCTGAAAGTGACCTGCGCTGCAGGAGCTGCCGGACGGGCTCCCGAGCCACTGAAACCGCCGCCGCCGCCTGGACACTGGGGGCCGACAGTGCAGCAACCGGGGAGCTGCTGGACCCCACCCCCACCCCACGAACCTGACAGGCGGCCTCGAGGCACTCCGGAGACCGGAGGAGGAAAAAGGAAGCCCCGCTGCCGCCGCCCCCACAGAAAGGTGGGAGAAAAGAAGGGAAAACAAGGCAAAGGAGAACAGGGGTCCGCTTGCTCCATTGCTGTCCCCATCGCCCCCGCCTCAAGGGAGAGGAGGAGGCCCTTGGAGGAGGGAGGAGGACCCCGACCCCGACCTCCCTGCTGCCACCGCTGCCACCTCGCCGCCCAAGACACCCAAGTAAGCTGAAACCCCTTCCCTGTTGCCCCGCCGCCGTGCAATCATGGCCGAGTGAGCGGAGAGGTGGGCTGAAGAGGCCCACGAGGAGGCACAGGCCCAACCCGAGCCCACCTTTCCAGCGGCAAACCTGTTGGAGGAAGGCCTGAGCCCAGAGTCCCACTGGGAAAAACCTCTGGGTTTTGCCTTATTTCCCCCCCTTTTTAATTTTAATTTTTATTTTTTTAAAAAACTGCAATAATTTTTTCCTCCCCCTTTTCCTTTTTTTTAAAAAAGGGGAAAGAATTATACATTTTTGTTATTTAAACTATAAATATCACAAAATTATGGTTTTTTTCTCGAAGTGACACACCGCCCAAGCTATGCTCAGTTTTTTGGCAAATTTTGACACACCAAGCTCAAAAGGTTGCCCATCACTGTACTAGTGGGTCAGGCCCAAGGTTCTTGTGTTGATCTGCAAAGCCCCTGGACAAACACTTGAACACAACCAGTTCAGGACATTTCATCTTCCTGCACTTAGTAAGTGAATGGGACAGGATCACCTCAAATCGCACGACCTCCAAACTAAAGTTTATACAGGCTGCTCCAAAGCCTTTTGTAGCTGCGATACATTTGACTGCGTTTTTTAATACCTTCAGTACTCCTTAAGCTAGTGATCTATCACAAGGATGAAAACCAGATATCGCCCAGTCTTAATAGTGACTTTAAGTCTTAAGAGACACCACACAAAAGGGGAAAAAAGGAATAGGGTGGGAAAGAGGAAAATAAGCGTATTCAGGTAGTTCATTGTAGGTGGGGGGGGGAGATTATTGGCTTGTTTTTGTTTTTGTTCTTAATATGTATTTTGCGGTTTATTTATCTGGTATTTTTATGCTTTGAACCTCCCTGAGATCTACAGATGAAGGGTGGTATGATGATGATGATGATGATGATGATAATAATAATATAAAATATAATAATAATAATAATAGGTGTTTTCATACCTCCCCTCAGTATATCCAGAGTTTCATTTATTTCATTTTGTTACACAGCAAACTATATAATGACCAAAGGCAGTTCTGGGAGCTAGATGGCAGTTTTCCCCGGTCAGGCCAGTGGAGTCTGCCTCACCATCTCATTCTTCCCTCAAAAGCAGCCGGGAGGAATTGTGGCTGAGGGGGCAGTCCTTGTGTCCCCCCCCCCCAAAAAAATCTCACCTTTGCCCCAAACTCATTGTGTGGCCTTAGACGAGACACTCTCTCAATCTCAGCTTTTTCACCTGCCGTGTGGGTACGGTTACAAAGAAGAGGAGGTACTGAGAAAATGTCCATTTCGCCTCGCAGCACCCCCTTTACATAGTGTAGTTTAGTGAGCTCATGAGGTGTTTGTAGTTATGAGATTCTGTCTGGCCTGGTAAGGTGTGGGAAAATCGCTTCGACATCTTTCCCTGGAATATCTTTCTCCTTAATATCTGATGGGCGGGTGTTCCACAGTGTGGGCGCCACTACCGAGAAGGCCCTTGGCCTGGTTCCCTGTAACCTTACTTCTCTCAGTGAGAGAACCACCAGAAGGCCCTCGAAGCTGGACCTCAGTGTCCAGGCTGGACGATAGGGGTGGAGACCCTCCTTCAGGTATACTGGTCTGTGGCCGTTTAGGGCTTTAAAGGTCAACACCAACACTTTGGATTGTGCTTGGAAATGTACTGGGAGCCAATGTAGGTCTTTCAGGACCAGTGTTATATGGTCCCGGCGGCCACTCCCAGTCACTAGTCTAGCTGCCGCATTCTGGATTAGTTGTAGTTTCCGAGTCACCTTCAAAGGTAGCCCCACATAGAGCGCATTGCAGTAGTTCAAGCGGGGGATAACTAGAGCATGCACCACTCTTGCGAGACAGTCTGCGGGCAGGTAGGGTCTCAGCCTGCGTACCAGATGGAGCTGGTGGGGAGCCGCCCTGGACACAGAATTAACCTGCGCCCCCATGGACAGCTGTGAATCCAAAAGGAAAATGTAAATTGCTGTAAGCCCCTCCTCTCACCCATTTGCTGAGCTGCTGTGATGTCATAGAATGACAGCAGAGATGGGTCAGTCATAAAATACTGTGCAGCATTAGTCCAGTGGTTGTAAGGAAAGCAGAAGGCAGATTGTCTGAAGGGAAATTTTCAAAAGGCAAGTGAAGAAATGTGCTCTCCTGGGGAAAGGGGCAATGAAAGATGGATTTGACTGTGACTTGTAGCAACTAGACGCATATTCGGCTGTACATCTCTTGTGATGGATCCATGTGGGGGAACGAGTTACGATGATCTCACACTCGAAGGGCTTGGTGTATGCTTCTGAGCTTGACGTGCATTTTTGCAAAAACCGCAAGTCGGAAGTAACCAAATGCCATGGAAAATTGGGATTAGTTCATCCTTCCTGAGAGCCCCTGAAGGTGCTTACTGTGGCTGATGCTGGAACAGCCATTGTTTGTTGACTGCAAGTCCTACTGCAAAATATTTTATGGGGAATAAAGAGACTACAGAGGAATGGCTCATTGCCCTGGGTCAAAGATTCATGGAGATGTAAATAAAAACAGCTGTAACAAAAAAGGGGGAGGGGCAGGGAAATAGTTTAAATGCATAGACTATTTAGAACTGTGAAGGGTGAAAGGGTCTAGGTTGTGACTCTGTGGGGCTCCAGCTGGGATTATGTGAGCAGGGGCATGCGGGGGAATAATTTTAAAGTAAACTTAGCCGGTGCCCGGTCATTTGATCTCGGAAGAAGTTGACAGGTCTCTTTGTGAACTCGGCGAGAGTGGAAGAACTTTAGCCGCCCAATGACACAGAATAATAATGTAAAAATTCTGTACGGAACGGAACAAGGAAGTGGTGAAATGAATTATTCTATGCTTATCTGGTCTCCAGTTTTTTTAATATGCTATTTTGCCCCGTATTTTACACGATTTCAGAGCAAATTTCACATGCTTTGTGTAGACTCTGCGTGTCTACTCAGAAATATATTCCTTGGAAAAAAGAATTTGTGCCAACAAAAAAGGAATGACAGGATAAATTATTAGATTATACAGTACTGAATTGGCCAGATTAACAGAGACAATTAGGGACAACCTAGACAAGAATTTCAAAAAGAATGGGGAAAATGCAGAGAATATTTTACCACACAGTACCCCAAAATATACACCTTGACTTGTTTTGATTAATTTCCACAGGAGACTTTGTGGTTTTTTAAGTCATAATTAGGAAGAATTGTAAGAATCACATATGAAAGAAACAGTTTACAAGAAGTAAATAAGGAGGCCATTTACAGGATAAAGGAAGTCATTTATTTTTATGTTAAGTTTTATTTGTGTAAGGGGATAGGAGTTTAATTTTGAAAATTAAATTGTCAATGGTGGTGGGTTTGTTTGTATGTAAGAGTTGTTGAGGACTGTGTTGTAAATAAAGTAAAAGAACATTGTGGGGGGGGAATATAATCCTGCTTGTAAGATTGCAGCCTTAAAATTAGGCTCTCACAATGGCACTCTCAGAAGGCACATTGCATAGGGACAGTAGCCCGTGGGTGCTAAACCATAGCAAATGCCATCATCTTCTATGTGCATTTAAAAGCATTGCTGGCCGTAGTTGCCATAGTGATGCTGTGGGTGGAGAGAGGATGCCAGAGTTGTGTTCTGCGTGTGTTTGTTTGTTTTTAAATAGATACCAAAAATGTATACATTAAACACAATAAAGAACCAGTGGGGGAAAAAACACCCTGTAAACACATGGATAGAAACAATTGTTGTTGTTTAGTTGTTTAGTCGTGTCTGACTCTTTATGACCCCATGGATCAGAGCACGCCAGGCACTCCTGTCTTGCACTGCCTCCCGCAGTTTGTTCAGACTCATGTTGGTAGCTTTGAGAACACTGTCCAGCCATCTCGTCCTCTGTCGTCCCCTTCTCCTTGTGCCCTCCATCTTTCCCAACATCAGGGTCTTTTCCAGGGAGTCTTCTCTTCTCATGAGGTGGCCAAAGTATTGGAGCATCAGCTTCACAATCTGTCTTTCCAGTGAGCACTCAGGGCTGATTTCCTTCAGAATGGATAGGTTTGAGCTTCTTGCAGTCCATGGGACTCTCAAGAGTCTCCTCCAGCACCACAATTCAGAAGCATCAATTCTCCGGCAATCAGCCTTCTTTACGGTCCAGCTCTCACTTCCATACATCACTACTGGGAAAACCATAGCTTTAACTATACGGACCTTTGTCGGCAAGGTAATGTCTCTGCTTTTTAAGATGCTGTCTAGGTTTGCCGTTGCTTTTCTCCCAAGAAGAAAAGATAGAAACAATAATACCATTAAAATTAGTCACCTTTGGTTAATTAACAATGATGCAGTAGTGATGTTCTGATCTACGAGCTCAGACATGTTGCTCCTGAAATTGCAGACTTGGGGATGGTACCTGCCCTCAGTCTGCTCCAATGTAACACGGAGACACTCCTGCTAGGCTGTCAAAGAGAGGAATGTTCCCTCACCTGATTTTCCAACCAGTTTTCTGGTAAAAGACGGTCCAGTGTCTCATAAACTCAAGCCAACCATTTTTTTTATAAAAAACAACCTAAGCACGAATTCCTTCCATTACCACAGAAAACAGGTCAGCTCTTCCTCCGTTTAGCCAAACACAAGCGCTCAGTCTTGACAGTTAAGAGCCAGTTGGCCACAGAAAGGAGGTCTGACCTCCTCCGGGTGCCAAGGAATACAATTTTGACGGACAAGGTTGGTTTGGCACACAAGCCCGGGGGACAGTTTTAGCCACTGACCAGCGAAGGCTAATGGCCACTTCCTCCAGCGAAGCACATTTTAAGCAGGTCAGCGCAAATTTGTTCTTTGCAAAGTAAAACAAATCTCTCTGCATTTATTTATTTATTTATTTATTTTAAAAGTTTAAAATAACACACGTTATTTTCTCCAGAGGGGAATTATTCCTGAGACTGGGGTGGGGATCGTCGAAGCCAAGCTTCAGAAAGATGATTGCTTGTTCTTATGGCTGGTATATAAGTTAAATATTTCGCTTAACTAAGATTTGTGAATCGCAGTAGTATTCACAAATTGCCTGCTCCTGTGTCGACGTGATTGTTTTATCTGTTTGCATGGCACTTTGCAGAGATTGAGAAGACACATCCTAACCCCCAATGGCTAAATATCTAAAAATAAAGAGTTTTTATTTTTTAAGTGGAGAGAAATGGAGACAGGGAAAAACAGAAGGAAGCTGCTGTATACCGAGTCAAACCATTGGTCTGTCTAGCTCAGTATTGTCTCCACTGATTGGCAGTAGTTCCCCATAGTTTCAGGGGGGGGGGTGTTCCTGACCCTATCTGCAGATCCCAGGGATTGAACCTGCAACCTTCTGCATGCAAAGCAGATGTTCTGTGTCTGAGTTCTGGTCCTTCCTCTTATCATTGCTCCTGGTTCCAGTTA
Source organism: Zootoca vivipara (assembly GCF_963506605.1). Classification (NCBI taxonomy): domain Eukaryota; kingdom Metazoa; phylum Chordata; class Lepidosauria; order Squamata; family Lacertidae; genus Zootoca; species Zootoca vivipara. The sequence continues at coordinate 54,348,107 of NC_083286.1, read as the reverse complement.
CAGATCTTCTTGTTGAGCTATGGCCTTGAGGCACTGCTTAATGAACTTCTGGTTTTGCTCCCTGCCTGACAAGAAACATCTTCATAATGACTGCTGCTGCTGCTGTTGTTGTGCAAACAGAGGGGTTCTCTGGCCTCTGTGCACAAATGATGGGTTGTGTCTGGCCTGGTGTGTAACAAGTGCTATAGGCCTGCACTATGTCCGTTAATGATAATTATTACAGAGAATGTTCTGTGCTCATAATCCTGTCTGCCTTCTCCTCCTGCTGTTCTCCAGGGTGAGAGAGGCACTGGCAAGAATTTGTGGGAGAGAGAGCAGTTGACTGCCTGGGTTTAGTCTGTATGTGACCTTCTGCTGGTGACAAAGCCCTCCCAAACAGCGGTCCACACATTTTGGCTGCGTTTGGTAGACAAATGTTGTTTCCAGTGGTCAGTGAGGTTCAGTTTTCTTGCCCCCTGCCCCTCAGAGGCTATGTAAGTGTTTCTCTTAGTACATGCAACCTAGTTGCTGGCATCCGTGTGTCTCGGGAGACGATGGAAGAAGAGTGTGCCTTTGTGAGTGAAGTCAAACTGTCGGAAGGTCACAGCACCTGCTATGACGTGTTTTGTTGCATCTGGAGCAGATGAGGGCATCCGGTTGTGCTGCTACAGCTGCGCCATAGAGTTACTTCTCTCTGCACTCCTCCCAGAGGTCAGTCCTCCCCTGGTCACTGCTACAGATGCAGGCACTGCGGTTGTCAGCAATGGATTCAACTCACAACTGGGTTAATGTTGCCAGCCGTCATGTCATGTTTGCAGACATCTTTGTAACGCAGAGTTGGTCTGCCAGTTGATCTGGTGCCGGGAGCCAGCTCCTGTAGAGCACATCCTTGGGTATCCTGCCATCTTCCAAACTGCAGACATGACTAAGCCAGCATTGACGTCTAAACCACGGAGCCTCTTGGGCTTGCTGATCGGAAGGTCGGCGGTTCGAATCCCCACAACAGGATGAGCTCCAATTGCTCTGTTCCAGCTCCTCCCAACCTAGCAGTTCGAAAGCACGCCAGTGCAAGTAGATAAATAGGTACCGCTGCAGTGGGAAGGTAAATGGCGTTTCCATGCGCTCTGGCTTCCATCACGGTGTCCCATTGCACCAGAAGCAGTTTAGTCATGCTGGCCGCATGACCCAGAAAGCTGTCTGTGGACAAACAGTGGCTCCCTCGGCCTGAAAGCGAGATGAGCGCTGCAACCCCATAGTCGCCTTTGACTGGACTTAACCATCCAGGGGTCCTTTACCTTTACCTTTTAGGCATCGCTGAGACAGCAGTGTGAACGTGTTGAAAATGTGGGCTTTGGAGAGCCCATCTTTGTTTAAACAATTGGAACTTATTTATGTATGCAACTACAGCGGCCCGGATGGTATATGCCCAGAAATGGAAGGCAGATACAGCCCCTACAAGGGAGACTGGCAGACAAAATTAATGGAATATGCCAAGATGGATAACTTAACAGAGCTTGAGATCAGGAAGAAGTTTTTAAGAAAGAATGGGGAGGAATTGTGGATTATTTGAAAGTTTATTGCAAACAGCTAAAAACGTTAGCAGGATTAGAATAATTAAAGGGGGAAATGGTAAATGAGTTATAAATTGGTTAAGATTAAAGAAGAAGTAACTAATATACGCAGCAGTAAAAGATAAAAACAACAATGAACCATGGAAGGGGAGGGAAGTCAAAGTTATGATTATGGTTTGGTTATATTGTTTTGTGAAATTATTGTAAAATTGAAAATGAGGAATTTTTTTTTTAAATGAAACTCTCTTAGAACAAAAGAATGAACTCCTTCACCCAGTGCTTTTTTTCTGGGGGTACGCATACCCCTAAATATTTTGTGAATCTAAGTTTGGCCTAGAGGTATTTCAATATGATTAGGAAAATGAGAGTACCCCTAAACATATTTTTAGGGGGAGAAACCACTGTGGGCCTCACCGCTTACCTGACGCTAAGTCAGGTTCTGGAGATTGTCTGACTCTGCCTTGGCAATGAACAAACTGTCGGGGAGAATCGCTGCCACCTCTACCACCAAGCCAGATTCAGGTGTTCCTGATCAGGAGATCTGGGCTGCTACTTCCAAACACAGCTCTTTCCTCAGGCAGCTGGCTTGATAGGCAGAAAAGCAAACCTATGCCTTCTAAAAGACGAATAAATAAACCCACAAATTAATTTTGCTCCGTAAAAATGAATGGCAACTAGGTGCCACTAGAGGTCACTGTTGCCGCAGGGGCAAAACCTCCCTTCTAGGAACATGGGGAAAGCTGCCCTATACTGAGTCAAGCCGTTGATACTTCCAGCTCAGTATTACTTATATCAACCTTCCTGCATGCCAAGCGCTGAACTACCACCCTCTTCCCGTGTGTAACCTGCCTCCTAGTGATGAGCCTGTGCAGAAGAGGAGGGTGCCATGTGTTGCTGCATCTTCTCAGCCCCCTTGAAATATACAAGTGCTCCTTACCCACAAACTTTGCATTTCATGGCCATAGCTGCCAAGTTTTCCCTTTTCTCACGAGGAAGCCTATTCAGCATAATGGAAAATCCCTTTAAAAAAGGGATAACTTGGCAGCTATGTTCATGGCAATGGGTGCTTGGCTAGTCAACACAGAGAGAGGAGACCCCTGGTTTTACAAGGCCCTGAAGAAATTAGAACCTCTCTTGTTGGCCTGCAGCTCCATTTCCTTTGGAAATTTCTGCATCGTGGTTATCGTTCAGGCCTTGGGAATGATTGACTTTCAAGAGTCTGAAGAGTTAAATGACAAACGAGATCGGCAAGCCCTACTATATACAGTTGTCTGTGGTTAAAATGCGACCTATTCCTATTCCTGTACATGGAATTCCAGCAAAACAGTCCAAAACAGAACCAGCTCATGTTGTGATCAGCTCATTAGCTGCAGGTGAAAAATGTTTAATCAGATTTTAATTGGGATTTCCCCTTGCAAAACGGCGTGATCGCTTAAGAAAGCACTGAAGCTTTGAAATACTATTTTAATTAGAGCTGAGCTGAAATTTCACAGGAGACATTTCCCCCCCTGAGAACTACTGAGAAAAAGGAAGTAATTTTTCTATTTTGCTTCGACTCAGACCAACACGGCTACCACCTGTAATGAGGAAAAGGAGGTCATGATGCCATGAAATTGTCAGCAATGTGATGGCACCATCCCTCTCTGCATCTTACTTGTATCCAGTCTAGGAGGTGGCATGAGTTGTCAGCTTCCTCCTCCCTGGTCTCAGTTTTGCCTTTGTAGAATTCAGCAGGGAGGAAAATGGGAAGAAAACCAGAGTTAGTTGCCTCTACCTATCATTGGCTCTAGCGCCACCTACTGTTGGCCTCCCAGCTTCCCACCCTACCCGTTCCAATAGGCAGCAGCCTCCACCACCATAGGGGGGAAAGGAAATAAGTTGTGCTATTTCCAAGAAACTTTTTATTAAAAAAAAATCCCTGAAGAAGTTTGTTGAAAAGGGCTTCCCGGTTTCTCTGTTCTCTGTTTGCAAACAGGACGGAGACTTTTGAGAAGCCATTCGCTCACAGCTCTAATTAATGCAATTTGAAACAGACGACATAACATGGAAGCTCTGGAAAAGAAGACACTTCAAAGATGCACCAAATCCTGGCTCCTCTGTAACTTAAATGGCCTTCAATTTCCTTAATTTATTATTATTATTATTATTATTATTATTATTATTATTATTATTATTATAAATCTTCTGAGTTACAACTGACAATAATGGGCCCTTTTTGGAAATCTGTGGTGTCTCAAGATCAGTGAAAGGATGCAAGACACCATTTTAGGCTGCATTTGCAGGCACAGATCTCTTTCTCTCCCCCCCCCCTTTAGCTTCCTTTTGCAAGGGACAAGAGGGAAATGCCCTTAACTTTTCAGACCTCTGCAATGCAAAATGTGTAGTATTATGGTGTACAGTAGTACCTCGGTTTACAAACACAATTGGTTCTGGAAGTCTGTACTTAACCTGAAGCGAACTTAACCTGAAGCGAACTTTCCCATTGAAAGTAATGGAAAGTGGATTAATCCATTCCAGACGGTCCATGGAGTAAGTACTTAAATTGAAGCGAACTTTCCCATTGAAAGTAATGGAAAGTGGATTAATCTGTTCCAGGCGGGTCCGCGGAATACTCAACCTGAAGCGTACTTAACCCGAGGTATGAGTGTAATTGGTTCCGGAAGTCTGTACTTAACCTGAAGCGTACTTAACCTGAAGTGAACTTTCCCATTGAAAGTAATGGAACTGGCCAAGTTAGTCCTGCTAAGGCCAGCAAGGAGACCAGGGAAAATTTTGTTGTGGGGACCCAGAAAGGTTTCTTCATAAAAAAAGGAAAGGGAAAAGGGATGGCAGATCAGGCTAAATTGAAGGCCAGGCGGAATGACTCTGTCTTACAGGCCTTGCGGAAGGAGATCAAGTTTCATGGGACAGAGCATTCCACCAGGTCGGTGCCATCACTGAAAAGGCCCTGGCCCTTGTGGAGGATAGTCTGGCTTCTTTAGGGCCTGGGACCCTTAAGCTGTTACTATTTGTGAAGCTGAGGGTCCTCTGTGGGGCATACCAGGAGAGGCGGTCCCGTAAGTACGAGGCATAATGATGCAGAAACGATGTGGGTGGAGACGCTCCTTCAGGTATACTGGGCCGAGCACCGTGGGTGTCAGAGAAGGCATCCATGCTGGATTTTTACAAGGCGGTATTTCTGCTCCACCAACATAGTCTCTGTGGTCAGTGGGCTATGACTGTAAATGGGCCCCCGTTTGCCTACACGAGCCAGGAAGGGGAATGCAGGGGTTGTGATATGAGACAGCCAAAAGGGAAGAGTTAGATGGAGAGGCAGGGAAATTGGGAACACAGGCAAGAGATAAGGGGTGCACACACAGAAGCGATGATAGGATGAATTTTTGCAAACCCATTCGAAATGGCCACATGGTCCTTGGACATTCTCGGGCCTCGAATAAATGTGTACTGCAAGAGAGCAAGCACTCCACATCTTTGCAAATGCACAGGTGCAGTGACTTAGTCTAATTCACTGTACATCAATCAGCCTCTTCTTCTAACCAAAATATATTAGACCCTTAAACGGACAGATTTTACCGGAAGCCCCTTCCGCTGATCTCAGTGACACTTGCTCCCGAGTAAGCAGGCTTGGATCGCAGCCCTAAAGCCACTGTTCACTTTAGGGTTATAACTTGCTTGTAGGTTTACCCCAGATTTAAATAAATATAAGAGATGCAATCTATGTGGTAAGGGGTATGTCATTACGGTGGCCTAACCCCAGGGCCGTTCTGGTTGTAAAAGCAATTGTAGTGCTCGGAGGTAGTTACTGTGTTATGGCAACACTGGACAGAGATCTGCCTCGTTCGCAGGGTTTGGCAAAACTGGATCGTTGACTTCTGTACTAGATTTTATCTAGGCGACAACAAAAGGCTCTAGGGGTGGGCTGCGACTTCAAGCTTTTGCAGGAAGGGAAGGGCTGTAGCTCTCTAGTCGAGGGTGCGTGCTTTGCATGCCAAAGGTCCCGGGTTCAAATCCCCAGTGTCTTCGGATAGGGCTGAGTGGAACTGGGCAATATATTGATAAATGGTCTGAAACCAGTATAGCGTTCAGATCGCGATACCGGTTTCAGACATTTTGAGCTCCGGTAACACATTGCACCGGCTCAAATTGCCCGCAGGCGGCAAAGGCACAGGCAGGCAGAGCCCGAGAAGGTATTGGGTGAGCACGCTGGTCTGGCGTCTGTGGTTATTTGGAGTCGTAGGAACGACTGTAAGTGTCCGCTTTTGACAATGCAGAGTTAACTATCTGCCGTGTGCGTTTCTTTAGCTAGGGAGCCCCGTGACATCTGGGCGCTCTCCTTGCCAAGGGGGCAGGAGGGGCGCCAATACAGCTTCTTGCCCAGGATACTCCTTATAAGGAGTATAAGGAGTTCTCTATAAGGAGTTCCTGTGCAAGTAGCCGCTGCATGTATCACCCCATATCAGACAGGCTCTTGTTATCCTTTTGGCATCTACGAAAGCCTCTCCTTTTCCCAACAAGCCACTTGAGTGCAGAGTTTTGTCCCAGGCTATAGACGCTCCGTACATTTAAAGCACATCCTCCTCCTCCACCCCACACGCCAAGAAAAAGAGAGAGAGAGAGAGAGAGAGAGAGAGAGAGAGAGAGAGAGAGAGAGAGAGAGAGAGAGAGAGAGAGAGAGAGAGAACAGGATACAATCTGTATATGTGTTGAGCTTGAAATCGTTTTTAGGTACGTTTTATTGTTAAATCGCTTCAGGATTTTTTTTGGGGGGGGGGAGCGATTCACAAATGAAATAAATGATATCTGGCAGAGGGGGGCTATTGCTGCCACATTAAGACCTGTTGCTGCAATATCTTGTTTTCTGGGGTGCCAATTTGTTTGTTTGTCTTTTTGTTTGCCTGTCGAGTGTTTTTTCCCCTGCCGCATCCTTCCTCTGATCTGGAGGATAGGACGCCTCCACAAAATAAATTGTTTTGAAAACAACAAGGATGACAACGACAGCATAGGCACAACAAACAGATCTCTAAAGGGGAGGGGGTGTTACCCAGGATTGAATAAATCACAGGCCAGTAAATCACAGGCCAGATGCCCAAATGAACGAGAACGTTTTCAATTGGCGTTTTGAGATGTCATTTGTGGGGACAGTGCTCCATAGATGAGGCTGCACCACCGAAAACTGCCCTGCCACCCTCCTAGCTTCTGTGCCTTCCAACCTCCTACGTCAATGTTTCTCAAATTTGGGTCCCCAGCTGTTGTTGGACTACAACACACATCATCCCTAGCTACAGGACCAGCGGTCAGAGTTGATGGGAGTTGTAGTCCAACAACTGCTGAAGACCGAAGTTTGAGAAACACTGTCCTGAGTTGTATTATTATTATTATTATTATTATTATTATTAATGAAATTGCAGTAGATGGGTATTTTTAAAAAATAAATAAATGAGTAAAGCCCATACACTGCTTGTCAGTATAGAGTTCTGTCATTAATGTCTGGGCAGCAGATGTTTCTCTAAAGTAGGCATCCCCAAACTGCATCCAGATGTTTTGGCCTACAACTCCCATGATCCCTAGCTAACAGGACCAGTGGTCAGGGATGGTGGGAATTGTAGTCCAAAACATCTGGAGGGCCGAAGTTTGGGGATGCCTGCTCTAAAGCCCTTGGGTGTTCCCAAATGCAGGTGCAGGTACAAAAAGGACCAAAAGAAAACAGATCACATGCATATCTTCCAGAATTATCATCCATTGGAAATATTCTGGAAACCCATTCAGGCTGATATAGCTGATATATTAGGACACCGTATCCCCTTAGAACCTAAAATATTTCTGCTTGGTTATCTAAAAGATGATATTATGGAAAATGATCACGAAATAATGCTTCACCTTAGAATTGCGGCTAAGATTATAATAGCTAAAAATTGTTACGGGGGAAGAATATATATTCCTACTATATCTGAATGAATCGAGAAGATTTGGTCCATCAAACTATGATTAAGCTACCTTATTATAAAAGAGTACATATGAACAGGTTTATGGGGAAACGGGTGTTTTTTATAATGCTTGGAGCAAAAAATTCGGTGATAATGTCCAAGCTTGTGCTGCTTTCAACCTGCTGTAATTGTTATTTCTTTACACTTCTTTATCTTCAGTTCATAGAATCATAAAATTGTAGGATTGGAAAGGGACCCCAGGTTCTATCTAGTCCTACCCCCTGCAATTCAGGAATCTCGACATGTGCTTCTCCCATCCCATTTGAAACCATACCAGACCCTGCTTAGCTTTATATTGGCTCCCAGTACGTTTCCGAGCACAATTCAAAGTGTTGGTGCTGACGTTTAAAGCCCTAAATGGCCTCGGTCCAGTATACCTGAAGGAGCGTCTCCACCTCCATCATTCTGCCCGGACACCCTCGTTGCGAGAAGCCAAGTTGCAGGGAACTAGGCAGGGGGCCTTCTCGGTGGTGGCGCCTGCCCTGTGGAACACCCTCCCAACAGATGTCAAAGAGGAAAACAACTACCAGACTTTTAGAAGACATTGAAGGCAGCCCTGTTCAGGGAGGCTTTTAATGTTTAATAGATTACTGTGTTTTATTTTTCTGTTGGAAGCCGCCCAGAGTGTGGCTGTGGAAACCCAGCCAGATGGGCAGGGTATAAATAATATATTATTATTATTATTATTATTATTATTATTATTATTATTAGAAATGTTCTGGGAGTTTTATTGTTCCTCCAGGAAAAAAAAAAGTTTGATTGATTTTTTTTAAGGTATCTATACTGAGGTTTTGGTAATGTGAAAAATTATTTATGTAATTACAAATGGGGGGGGGTATGTGCTAACAGATTAAGCATTTAAAAGATAAAAAAAGGAGGAAGAGGAAGAGGACCAAATCAATAACCCCTCTGCTTGTTGTCTTTGCAGGAGGCAACGGGCTCCCGGGGGAAACAAGTCTCAGCAGCACCCAGAGCATCAACAGAGCACCGCCAAACACAACAACAGGGAACACCAGAAGCCCTCGCAGGGAGGCCAGGCGCCACACTCCGCAGGCCGGCCCGGCCACCACGGCTACAGCCAGAACCGGCGGTGGCACCACAACCAGAAGCACTCGCCCAACGACAAGGAGACGCACAGAAATGCCAAAGAGACTGAGAACCTGAAAATCGAGGACGCCTCTGTCTGCACGGTGCACATCCCCCTCGAGGTGCACCGCGGCAGCGATGCCACGGACAGGCAGTCGCCGCAGTACATCCAGGACCCGGAGAGCAGGCGGAAAGACAGCCTCCACGAGCGGATAAGCGAGAGGCCCAAAATCAACTTGCTCCAGTCTTCCAAAGACAGACTACGCAGGAGGCTAAAAGAGAAGGTGACTCCCTTGCCCCTTGAAGGAAACTGAAAGGCAGCCCCCCCCCCCAGCCCAGACGTTAGGTAGGGGGAAGCCACTGCCTTGGGCGGCGGAAGCCCCAGGAGTGGCGCTCCTGCAGGTGCCCCACCTGCCCTGCTGCCTCCACCACTGGCGGAGAAGCAGCGCTGGCACCGGTGCCAATTTTGGGCAGGATCTCATCCGAAATTGGCTCCCACTTCTCGGCCTGCAGTGGCGGCAGCAGCAGCAGCAGCCGGGCAAGGAAGCTCTTCCTGTTTTGCCTCAAGCAGCAAAGTGGGACAAAGCTGCTGCCCCTGCTGTTATGTAGGTGTGCACTTATATGCCCAGCAGTTATCACAAGGGAGGGCTGAGCTGTTTGGAGAAAGGGGCGGGGCAAAATCCCTTGCCCTCCAATCTCTGGAGCTCTCAGCGAGGCCTTTGCTGGTTCCGGACGCCTTCTTAGAACTGGCTTCGCATGCATATTTTACTCCGCACCATGAGGACTAGAAACACTGCAGGTGTATGCTTTGCTCTCCCCCCCCCCAAAAAAGCAAAGTGAGCCACTTCTTGTGCGAAAGGGTGGAAGCAGCTAGAGAGAGCCGTGCAGCTCCTGCCAGTTCAAAGTGAGAGTCGCGTTTGTGGATTCTTAGCTGCATAAATGCTCTGCGTTCACTGACATTATCATCATCGCTTATATGGCCGCAGTGTAGTGGGAACGCAGCAACTTCCTGTTTCTCCACGAAGATTAAAAATAAGCACCCACAGCCAGGAGGTTAGCAGACAAACAAATCCCGTCCCAGCCCTTCCCTAGGCGGCTTACCTTGGCATAACCCACAGACAATGGGCCCCTTTATGCATTATGTGGGTGGTGGGGGTGCTGCTGTGCCAGCCTAATGTGATGCTGGCATGGGCACGAGCCAGAGCTTGGGGTCTTTCTATCCCAGTGGCAAGGGAAGGAATTCCATGCTGCAAAGGCTAAGTAAGAAGGAAGCCATGGGCAGGGGGGAGAAGGAGGAGAGGGAAAGTGTGGATTGGAATTGAGAAACCACAAAGCCCAGGTTTGCAAGCACAGCGAACCAACCCTTCCCCTGAGTTGCAATAAGCATCCTGCAGTACAGACATCTCTGAATATTGTGGCTCCAAGCCACAACCTGGGGTGTCCATTTTAGTAGTTCTCCTTACTGGGAACATCATGTATTGTTTTCATCACGCAGGTATATTTTTCATCTTCACAAAGGTCTGTGATGGATTGTGTTCAAACCCACATGGGCTATATACATACATATACATATACATATACATATATATGAATGACACCACTGATATGTTTTTCCAGGGTATGTGCTTTATGTTCAGAGTTGAGTCCTATGGAACTCAGGGAAGGTTGATCCTATAGAAAAAAGTGGTTGTTGCGGAATTTCCTTTGCCCTCTCTCTTCTCTTTGCATTAGGAAGGCTGTTGCCACTAGGTGTCGCTATATGTCATTGGTTTTCTGCCTTAACGGGTCCAGCGCAGTGTCCTCTAATGCCGCGTCTTACCACTAGGTGTCACTCTATGATGTTTGTTGCTTTTGCCTATGAGGACTAATACCTTCAAAACAATATATATATTCACCCCTATCTATCACCTCTTGTTTAAAAACATTGCCACAGACATGTGCCCAGAAACCAGCTATGGAAAGATAGTATTTATTGTGCTAATTTCCCTCAACCAAAGCATCCATGAGAGATCCAACCTCTGCTTAAAAAACTCCAAGGACAATGTGTCTGTACCACCTAAAGGAGTCTGTTCCACTGCCAACACCTCTTTCCTTCAGAAAGCTTTTCCTGATACTTAGTCTGCCACGTGAGGCATAAATTCAACAGCTTTTCCTGATACTTAGTCTGCCACGTAAGGCAGAAATTCAACATCTGTGGCTTTTCAACAGCATCTCATTGGTGATCTTGGGAGAACTGTGTTCCTTCAATTCTTTCTGTTAGGTGGCTGTTAAAAGCACAGAGCTCCCATCCTTAAAAAGTGGCCCATTTGGCTGCACAGTTTTGGACTTGGAGGCCCATGCAGATGTTTGCTTGGAATAAGTTTGTCTTTTGATTGCTGTGGTTTCCTTAAGATTCATTCCCAGAAAAGGAGCCTATAGGCTCTTCATGCTGTTCCATTTCTGAAGCTCAGCATATCTGAGCCTAGCCGTTCTAGTTAGTTGCTTGGTGAGCATAGGAACACATGGTTTATATTGAGTCAGGCCATTGCTCCCATCAAACTCCAAATTGTCTGCCCTGACTGGCAGTGGCTATCCAGGGTTTCAGACAAGGTTGTCTCCCAATCAGTGGCGGAGCAAGCCGAACGGGTGCCTGGGGCGGCGCATGTGCCCTGTGCCCAGGGGTGGGGCCAGCCAGGGCAAGACGCTCCGCTGGGCCTCCAAGGAGTCTTCCTGCCCCCTCCCACTAAGCCGCCCTGCAGCTGGGGGGCAGGCAGCAAGTAGAGCGTTTGTTTGGGCAACACTGAGCCTGCGCATGCCCAAGCCACCGTGTCTCTCCCAGGAGAGACACGTGGCTCGGGCACATTGCAGGCCCCGCGGTGAGTGCTGCCATCCATTTTGTCACCACACCTCAGTGGTGACACCCGGGGCAGCCCGCCTCCACCGCACCCCCCTTCCTCTGCCCCTGCTCCCGGTCCTACCTGAAGATGCCAGAGATACAACCTGGGACCTTCTGCATCTAGCCCCTGAGCTACATGCCCCTGCCCCAACTGAGTTGAGACAGTTACACGGGATTCAGTGTGCAGTGTAGACACGCCCTCGGGTGTTGCGTCCAAGCCCCAGTTAAAACTTAAGGTGCTCGCCACCGCAGCTTCGGATTTTTCGCAGTATGCTTGATGTAAACTTTAATTGCATAGGCCTCGTTCCACGCTTCCAAACTTGTCGTTTGCTTGGTGCAGCTGTGCTGATCTGTCTTTTTTTCTTTTTTCTTTTTCTTTCCCCCCTTTTTCTTCTCCCGCCCCCCCCACCCCCGCTCCACGTTTCCTTTGCATAACAGATGCCTTGTCTTTCCCTTTTCACGGATCAGGACGAAGTGGCCGTGGAGTCCACCAACCCTCAAAAGAACAAAATGGACAAACTAATTGAAATTCTCAACAGCATGCGGAACAACAGCAGCGGGGTGGACGCCAAGCTCACCAACTTCATGGAGGAGGCCCAGAACTCCACCAACTCCGAGGAGATGCTCGGGGAGATTGTTAGGACCATTTACCAGAAGGCCGTGACGGACCGCAGTTTTGCCTCCATGGCCGCCAAGCTCTGCGACAAGATGGCGCTCTTCATGGTGGAAGGCACCAAGTTCCGGAGCCTCCTACTCAACATGCTACAGGTAACCAGACAAATCGCAGCCTCTCCCTTTGCTGCTGCTGTTGCTACTGGCATGCCGTCGCTTACAGAGAGAGAAATCCGTAAGTTCTGACCATGCTTGAGCTGCCTCCTTCGTTCCATTCTCACCCAATTAATTTTAGAAAAATGAATTGGTGGGAGAGAGGGCAGGGGACACACAGGGCAGCATTTCTGTGTTTGTTTACATGAGTGTTTCATGGTTACGACGGACTGATATAATTTTATAGGCGCTGCCCGCGTCCCTTTCTATTTTGAATGCCCGCTTTAGCAATTGTGTGATCTCTCCAAGGCACATGTTCATCTCACTGTAAGACCAGGTAGATCTGTACTGCGGATTCTGTGGTTTTGGACTTTGCTTGTGTTTTGAACTGATGGGCGGCCTCCATAGATTTGGGGAAGGCAGGGCAGGATAGGTAGCCTTGGATACCTGCCCTGAGGATGAAGGGCCCAGCAGACAGGCGGCTTCCGAAGGTGCAGGTAGGTAGCCATGTTGGTCTGCCGTAGTCAAAACAAAATTAAAAAATTCCTTCCAGTAGCACCTTAGAGACCAACTAAGTTTGTCATTGGTATGAGCTTTCATGTGCATGCACACTTCTTCAGATACACTGTGTGTACAACGATCGTAACTGGGTTTGTCTTAATGCCAAATTCTCAACACACTCCTGCAACTACGTTTCCCACAATTCTTTGGAGGAAGCCATGAATGGTCAGCCTAGTTTCTTCAAACCCTTCTGAGTATACAGTGAATATATGTCTTGTCCATGATGGGGACAAGCAACAATGAGTTCATCTAAAAATTATTGGTGTTGGTTCCTCTTCCTCTTTGGTGATCACTCGTAGCCAAGTAAGATTGTCTTCCATAAACACGGTTTTAACAATGAGTCCGTAAGTGACTGTGGAGGCCAGTTCTGATTCCACAAGTCCTTCCACAGTGGGGACATTGGTTTCTAGGTGGGAGTTGATCATGGTGTGGATTTGCCAAGCGTGCCTTCCTCTTAGCACCTTTCTCCCCTGCTTTCTGAGTTCAAGCTTCTTCAAAGCCCATGACAGGTTTGGTAAAGGCTGTTCTCCAACTGGAGCGCTCGCAGGCCAGTGTTTCCCAGTTGTCAGTGTTTATACTACATTTTTTTAGATTTGCCTTGAGACAGTCTTTAAACCTCTTTTGTTGACCACCAGCATTACGCTTTCCATTTTTAAGTTCGGAATAGAGTAGTTGCTTTGGAAGGCATCAGGCATCCGCACAATATGACCAGTCCAACGAAGTTGATGTTGAAGAATCATTGCTTCAACACAGGTGATCTTTGCTTCTTCCAGTACACTGGCTTTAGTTCACCTGTCTTCCCAAGTGATGTGTGAATTTTTTTGGAGACACTGTTGATGGAATCTTTTGAGGAGCTGGAGATGGCGTTTATAAGTGGTCCATGTTTCACAAGCATACAGTAAGGTTGGTAGTGCAATAGCTTTGTAAACAAGCATTTTGGTTTCCCTGCGAATGTCCCGTTCCTCAAACACTCTGCACTTCAGTCAGGAGAAAGCCGTACAGGGCTGGATCCCTATAGAAAACAGGATGCCGGGCTCAGTGCTGACTGTAACAGCTGTCATTTTGCAGCTGCGAGAGCCATGTAGTGCAGCAGGTGAACAAGGGGGACCCTGATTCAAGTTCCTGCGCTGGAGAGATGGCAACCGACTAGCCACTGCTTCTGTTGGCCAAACCTACCTTGCAGGGTTGTCACAAAGCCAAACGTGCCTCAAGACAAGGCAACTAAAAAATTTCCAGGAACGTGGGTTTTGGAGGTGGAACCTCAATCACCAGCATTTCCAGGTTGAATATAAAACAGTCATCAATGTGAGTTGTTGCCAACTTCCTGAAAAATCACGAAACAAGCTTTGGCTAGGAGGAACCAGCAGCAGGGGTTAAGTTCACACCGCCTTCTCACTAGGGATTAAGGCAGAATTGAATTCAGGATAAAGCCTCTGCAGAGGCCCTGTGCATTATCCCCAAAGGGTGAAGGACCTTTTTTAGCCTGATGTCGCCAGGCTGTGCAAGGGTGTGATAAATAGGGATAAGCATCTTTCCTCATTACCGCTAAAGCCTCTGAATTCTCAGCCCAGCCACTGAGCAGGAATGCTGGACCTGAACCCCTCGCATATGGGCCTAACAGATGCTCGTGTTTTTAAAGAAGGCCCTGTGGACTCAGAAGCAAATGGCTGCAAAGGCTTAGGCAGGCTGGCGAGAACCAGTCTCGCAGCAGAGGGTCTAACACACTCAAGCACTGGCAGGGCTGGGGGGGCTGGGGGCCACGTGCGGTCCCCCAGACCTGTCCGCCTGGCCCTCTAAGCCCTACCCAGCCTGACCCTTCTGCCATGGACTGGTTGGATGCAGAGGAATGGTGGGAGGAAGCAGCTGGGGAGCTCCCAAGGGAAGAAGGCTCAGAGCCCAGGAATTGGTGGTGGGATGTTAATGAGTGGTCAGTGGGAGAAGACTGGGAGGAGGAGGTGGTGAAAGCTGAAGAGGTAACAGAGCTTAGGGAGCTGGGAGAGTTGGTGGCAGAGAGAAGACCAGAAGTGGAAGCAAGGGAGGAGAGAGGCGAGGCCGAGATGAGCCAGGTTGGGGAAGAAGCCAGGGTGTCTCCCCCTCCTGCCGCAACAAGCTCCCCTCTCCCCTGGTCTCCCAGAACCAGGAGAGGCCTGAAGAGGGCGGAGGAGAAGTTAGCTTCATGGAGGCGCAGTCTCAGATTGCTTGGGGAAAGACCCTGGAGAGGAGGGGATTTCAGCAGCAGTGGGAAGGCAGTCTCTCCACAACTGCTTCATTGGGCAAAGGCCTGGCAGAGATGAGGTGCTGTGCTCATTAGATCCTGCTTTTGGTCATAAAGAGTTAACTCCAACTTACCCAGTGTGATTTATGACTGGCTGGCTCCTGTCACCTTCATTGGCCCTGCTGTGCTCTTGTTTTACCTTTACTCCTCCTTAAACTGTGAAAATGCCTCTTCCTTGCCTGGTTGGAGAATGGAGAGTGGCGTCTGTCCGTCACCTATGATATGTGGCCCTCAGAAAGGTTGGCCATGACAGAAAGCAGCCCTTGAGTTGAAAAAGGGTGTGTGTCCCCCTCACTCACATGATAGTGGGCCATCATACACGGTGTGCTGTGCTCAGAATTGGGCCCAGAAACTAATTGGCAGCTGGTGCAGTCGGGCCAGGATGGGTGTCATTTGTTCAAACCCATTATATCTGAGCAACCTGGCCACTGAATTCTGCACCAGCTGAAGTTTCCAAACAGTCTTCCGAGGTGGCCCCATGTGTTGCAGTAATCTAACCTAGAAGTTGCCAGAGCTTAGGGGACAGAAGCTAGGCCAGGCATCCCCAAACTTCGGCCCTCCAGATGTTTTGGACTACAATTCCCATCATCCCTGACCATTGGTCCTGTTAGCTAGGGATCATGGGAGTTGTAGGCCAAAACATCTGGAGGGCCACAGTTTGGGGATGCCTGAGCTAGGCTATCCCTGTGCAGACAGGGGTGCAGCTGGGCCACCAGCCGAAGCTGATGGAAGGCACTTGGTGCCACTGAGGCCACCTCCAGCGGCAGCAAAGCCGAGTGCCCGCTCCTTCGAGGGAGTGTAACCTCATCGAGAACCGGCAATCCATTCCATTTTCTAAGAACGTGGGGGAGGGAGACCTGTGATTGTGGAGTTTGAAAGATACTCCCCCTGGGAGTCTTCTGGCGACCATTGTTATAAATACCAGTAGTTGCATTGGCCGGAGTGTGTGTTTGTGGGTGGGGAGGGAGGGAGGGGCGATAATTGGCTTGCCTGCAAGCTCTGGGTATGTAACCTAAGTTAAAGTATTCCTCTGTTGAAATCCGCGTGCTCTTTATAACCGAGAGGTGTCTGCTTCTGAGGTATGCATAGCAAAGTATATTAATAGAGAGGGCATCACTGGGATTGTAACAGAACCCTTCTCTCCTTAGCAACCGTTCCTAACAACACATCAAACAGAAGGATGTGATACCTTTCGGGAGAGGAGGTGGGGTCAGGGGAGAAGCACTAAAACTGCCAGATCCGTATGAAGTTATTGACACTACCGGGATGCCGCAAGACAAGAGGGCGTGAAAAAGGAGACATGTCCCAAGATATGGTCTGAAGCTGGAGAGGGGGGAACCTTCCTTAGCCGAAGGGACACATTCTCTTCTGAGCAACTTCCTGGGGGCCACCATTGCCAGGGGTGGGAGAGACCAGGAGCGAACGAGGGCAGAGGAACATAATATAAATTTTAGCTTTGTGCTGTTGTCGGCATCCATCCCTCTTGAGAGACAATGGAGTGCGCCTCCGGGGGTGAAGTCAAACGGCTGTGTTAGCAGCACCGAAGGGTGCAAGCCTGGACAGTGTGTTTGGGGTTTCTGGGCTACCCAGATGGCACAAGCCCACCCTCGGGCTCACTGATGTGATCCAGAGGAGAGCAGAGCAAGATGCTTGGCACCAGCTTGGTGGCAGGAGTTGCCAGAAGGAGGCACCATCCAACCATCTGCAGATTTGTATAGGCTCATTAGCCTTTTCTTCTCCTGAAGATGTCCCGCAAGGCAGCGGCGGTTTAGGGCCAGAGATTTCCTTCACCTAGATGGGCTATCTTCCCAGATTGACGAGCCCCATCTACCCCTCATTTCCCTCTACAGCACTTGCATAAACCACCTTCTTGACCATGGTCGGCAAACTAAGACCCGCGGGGCAGATCAGGCTCAATTGCCTTCAGGATCTGGCCCGCAGACTGTCCGTGGTTTGGCGTGGGGATTCTGTTCGTTCGGGCTGCGCCATTCCATTTCCACACACCCACACAGCGGCGTCTCCTCCTCCCTCCCTCTTCCTGGCTTCTCCCCACCCTGCCTAGAGGAGGAAGGGGACTGGACTAAGATGGCTGAGTGCCATTTTAAGCAGCCCCTCACTGGAGCTAGCCCGTTCGCGCTGCCCATCTTCCCTCCACCGCCGCCCCCTGGTGCTCCTGTGGGCCAGACATCGCAGTGGACAAGTTCGCTCTGCCTACCCATGAGAAGCAGCAGCAGTGGCGGTGGTGGTGGCGGCGGCAGCCCCTGGGAAGGTAAGCGCAGTGGCAGGGGGTGGGGAGGAGGACTACTTGCCCCCCTCGCCTCTTCTTCCAGCTCCCCTCCCCCAGTACCGCTTCTCCGGCCCGCCACACGATCTGAGGGACAGTGGACCAGCCCGCAGCTTAAAAAATTCGCCGGCCCCTGTTCTTGACCAATGGACTCACTATTGGTCTCATCTGCTCGATCCACCTTAGCCTGTCTTTGCATGCAGGGGAAGTTCCTAACATTGGCTACCCTCACCTGGTCTAGGCAGCCAGCCAAAGGCGTTCCCAAGGTGTGGCCACTGTCACATGCTGACACCTTCTAGGAGCCACAGGTGAGAGCTGATTTTCTGTGGGCATCTCACAGATCCGTCTCCATCCATCCAGAGTTCAAAGACATTCAGGGTGTAAAGCAGGACCCCTGAGGGGAAGTTGCATGTGACAGATAGGCCTGGATAGGAGGCTGCCTCAGAATCATGTGTACGCTTGCCTTGGGTTCCATACTGGAAGAAAGGTGGGATGACTGCAAGAAGATCAAACCTATCCATTCTGAAGGAAATCATCCCTGAGTGCTCACTGGAAGGACAGATCGTGAAGCTGAAGCTCCAATACTTTGGCCACCTCATGAGAAGAGAAGACTCCCTGGAAAAGACCCTGATGTTGGGAAAGATGGAGGGCACTAGGAGAACGGGACAACAGAGGACGAGATGGTTGGACAGTGTTCTCAAAGCTACCAACATGAGTTTGACCAAACTGCGGGAGGCAGTGGAAGGCAGGAATGCCTGGCGTGCTCTGGTCCATGGGGTCACGAAGAGTTGGACACGACTAAACAACAACAACATTAATATTGCCAGTCAGCATCTGGTACGCAAGCCCTCTTCACTTAGTAGTGAACAGCTCACAGAATCCAGTTTTCTAACATCTGTTCCATTCTCCAAACTTTCATATCCTCGGAGGGACAAACTAAATGTAAAATGAGGAAAGACAAGGTTGTCATCACCAAATATGACAGCTGAGGGTTGTGTAATTTCCCTCCACAGTAGCGCGTGATATAATTCATGCCATACCCTATCGGTCTGTTTCTGGACCCTGTCAAGTTCACATGTTTTCATTTATTAAGTCCATTCCTTCCCGTTTCCACTTCAAACTGTGATTGATTGATTGATTGATTGATTGATTTAAAATCCACACAGAAATTCATAAATTACTTTTATCATAAAATGCATTAAAATGCACATTTTATCTCAATGTACGTGTTTCTATATCTCATCTTAAAGTAGACAGACGTGATTTTGATGCTTGATGTTTTTAAAGCCTGAGGCAATTAAAAACTGAATTATTTCCTTCTCCTATAAATCGACATGGGGGCACTAGAGGTTCCAAAATGAGAATTGGGAGGTTGTAGAACATTTGTGACTCCTGCCTCAGGCATTTAAAAAAACCTGTCTTTGGATCGGGCCTTGAACCAAAACGTTTGCCAGGAACTTGGATCCTGTGGATATGAATACAGTATTTACAAATGCAAAGCTATAAAATAGAAATGGAACAGCTTCATTAAAGGACCCAGACAAGCAAACGCATTTAACTTTGTAGTGTAGGGTTTACAACTTCCTTCTCCCTCAGTGTCGAGGTTTTTATGGTTTATGATTTGTGCTCCACAAGAGGGCGGGAGGGGGGGATTGTGGAAGTCTCCATCATTTATCAAGGTCTGATGAGTTATTTTGGTGAGTGAACAGTTATCTGCTGTAACAGATTGAGAATCACTCCCCTGAGGATTGTGTGCAGGTGATTGGTTTGTAGTAGCGTTATTAATAATAATAAAAACCCGACAATCGCAGAATGCTTTTCATCTGTGTATCTCGCGGGAGTTTACGAAGGAAGGTGCGCCGTCAAATGCACCACTTGCCGGACAGAATCCAGCAAAATGGCTTCCGCGCAGCTGTCCTTGATGCTATCCTGCAAGCTGCGAACCGTAGCAAGGGAGCCAGGATACTTTTCTACCTGAATGGAAGGCTTTGTTCTTCAAAGGCAGGATGTCCAACCAAGGGGGTGGGTTCAAGGTGCATTGTTTTCCGCCTGGTTTTGCTAGGTTTTCCCATCGGGAAATTCTCACAGAGAGGAACCTCTATAGATTTTTAGAGTTTTCATCAAAGCTTATTTTACAGGCTGCGCAAAAGTGGTAGGTAGTTGTCTTGGTCCACTTGAGAAGATCACAGTTAATTGGCACATTTGTCTCAACCAACTAAAAGGCCACCACATGAACAAGCTTTCCAGTTCTCCAGAACTCTCCTTCAGATGAAGCATGCAGAATTATTTTTTCTTGTAATGCAATGAAACGATTACTTTAAAAGAAACTCCACAGACCAAAGATGGGTTTGAATCTAACTGAAAGCCTATATTTCATGTTGGATGGAGTAACAATGAAATCATGGATTATTATCACCTCATTATGTCCATGAGCTTTTAGCAGCTTTGCTGTGATGGTCCTGCAATTAAAGGTAAAGGGACCCCTGACCATTAGGTCCAGTCATGACTGACTCTGGGGTTGCGCGCTCATCTCGCATTATTGGCTGAGGGAGCCGGCGTATAGCTTCCAGGTCATGTGGCCAGCATGACAAAGCCACTTCTGGCGAACCAGAGCAGCACACGGAAACGCCATTTACCTTCCCACTGTAGCGGTTCCTATTTATCTACTTGCACTTTGATGTGCTTTCGAACTGCTAGGTTGGCAGGAGCTGGGACCGAGCAATGGGAGCTCACCCCGTCAGAGGGATTCGAACCGCCGACCTTCTGATCAGCAAGCCCTAGGCTCAGTGGTTTAACCCACAGCGCCACCTGGGTTCCTGGTCCTGCAGTTAAGGTGTCCTAAACTGAAGAGGATAGTTCCTGATGGCATCATCAACCCAAAATATCATTTAGTTGTTAATTTCTATTGTAAACCACCCTGTGATCCTTGGACAGTATAGAAATTCAATAAATATAATAATAATCAGATCTTGCCTCAGCCACAAATCCATTATTCTTCCTGCCTCAGCTTCTTCCTCCCCATTTGTAAAATGGGGATACTACCAGTCCACTTTGCAGAGCTGGCTGTTGTTGAGATTTCCAGTTCACATAGGTTGTGTAAAGGCACATATAGCCCTTGTTCACACTTCTCATCTTGGCTTGCTGGTCTAGTTTATCTGGGTGTGTGGTTCTCTATGGTCAGACTGATGGGAATTGCATTCCAAAATAGCTGGAGGACGCCAGGTTGGGGAATACAGTACATGAGAAAGGCACGGCAAGCCCCAGGGTTAACCCAAAGACCCTTAACCAGTATTAAGACAACAACGTGCGCTTTGCACAAATGTGCACAGCCTAGCCAGGCATCCCATAATGCTTTATAGTGTTTAGCTCCCTTAGGTTCAGTGTGCAGCAGCGTTACCTGAGTGGCAGGCAGCAAATTCCTGTAGGGAGCGCAGCCTTGTAATCAGAGCTGGCCCGAGTCACACTGGAATTCCAGGCATGCGAGGAGCAGGTTACAGAACAATCCAGAATGTTCTCTTCGGCCATATCTTCCTCGATGCTAAAACCCACCAGCGCTTGGCGAAGTATCGCATGTCACAAACCGTTGCTCAATGGTCCATGCTTTTTTTTCTTTTTTTAGAGATTCAGTTTTCCTGCAAGTTACCAAGAGTACGATTTAAAGAGTTCTCTCCTTTTGTGAACTCGGAAGCTTCGTTCGTTGTTCGGCCGTTAAGGCTGTGCCCACATTTGCACCATGCATTTAAAATGTTGTGGTACCATCGTAAACAAGGAGCCGGTACATAGCTTGGGGGTAGGTACTTTTGGATCCTTTGCTTGAGGCTCAGGCGGCCTCAGTGGCCCAGAATGCCTTCCATCAGCTTGGGCTGCTGGACCAGCTGCGCCCCAATCTGGACAAGGAGAGCCTAGCTTCTGTCATCTATGCTCTGGTAACCTCTAGGTTAGATAACTGCAACGTGTTATGCATAGGGCTGCCTCTGAAGATGGTTCGGAAACCTCAGCTGGCGCAGAATTCAGCAGTCAGGCTGCTCACCAGGGCAAGACGGTTTGAGCATATGACACTGATCTTGAGCAAACTGGTAGCACTGGCTACCAGTTAGTTTAGGGGCCCAGTTTGAAATGCTGGTTTTGACCTATAGAGCCTTAAATGGCTCAGGACCACCTCTCCCGTATGAACCAACCCAGAACCTGCAATCATCATCTGAGGCCCTTCTTTGAGTGCCTCCTCCGCAAGAGGCCCAGAAGGTGGCAACGTGAGAACGGGTATGTGGAACGCTCTCCCCAAAGAGATTTGGCTGGTGCCTTCATTATATACCGTTAGGTGCTAGGTAAAGGGACCCCTGACCATTAGGTCCAGTCGTGACCGTCTCTGGGGTTGCGGCGCTCATCTCGCATTATTGGCCGATGGAGCTGGCATACAGCTTCCAGGTCATGTGGCCAGCATGACAAAGCCGCTTCTGGCGAACCAGAGCAGCGCACGGAAACGCCGTTTACCTTCCCGCTTGGAGTGATACCTATTTATCTACTTGCACTTTGACGTGCTTTCAAACTGCTAGGTTGGCAGGAGCTGGGACCGAGCAACGGGCTATCATATCACCCCTTAACCTTCTCTTCTCCAGGCTAAACATACCCAGCTTCCTAAGCCGTTCCTCATAAGGCATCGTTTCCAGGCCTTTGACCATTTTGGTTGCCCTCCTCTGGACACGTTCCAGCTTGTCAGTATCCTTCTTGAACTGTGGTGCCCAGAACTGGACACAGTACTCCAGGTGAGGTCTGACCAGAGCAGAATACAGTGGTACTATTACTTCCCTTGACCTAGGTGCTATAGTATACTCATATTGATGTAGCTTCCCAATGGACTGTGCCCTAAATTTTTTGGGAGGCCACAAAGAAGCCGTAGAAGTAGGAAGTGGTCCCTGAGGGGCATCTAGTCCATCCTGGTGGCCTGGACAGAGCATTGGGGCCAGGTTCGGCTTCCTGGTTAGCCCTGAATTCTGTGGATGACGTTAGGAAAGTCACATCCCCTTGGTTTTTCATTTCCCAGCCGTGAAACACAGAAACGCTTCCTATTTGCCCTCCCTCACAGGGGTGTTGTGTGACTGAACAAAATCAGAATCACCAGGTGCCCAGCACATTAAAGTGTTATAGATATAATTGACGATTTAAAAGGGGGGGGGACTGGGATGAAATCCTGCAGCTTACTGCGTTCCTGGGCTCGGCCTGGTACCAGGGATTTGTTCCTTTACCCTTGAGCGTCTCCGGGTAATTCTGTAGCGATGTGTTTATCTTGTACACGCCTTGGTAGTCAGGGTGTGCAAGCGTCTGCAATCACCCAAATTCCACCCTTGAGACATGAGATATGGGGGCAGAGGAGAGGAGGGGTGCCAAGAGAGGAGAAGAGAAGGGGGTTCTGGACGGCTGCCCAAAGAGGCAGGTGAAAATGAAAGCTTGGAATCAATTAGGGCTATAGGCACCTCCGGCTGCGACACGACCTCGCTCAGAGCTGGGAATGTTCTGCCACGGCCCACCAAGTCTGGCCAAGCAGCCCGCCTTTGCATATTTTTCTTCCCTAATCTCCTGATAGGCTTTCCTCGCTGTGTTTTGTTAATGTTACGGGAGCCGCTCTCCGCCGGGTCCCATGCAGATAAAGCGAGCTATCGGAGAAGCCCATATTAAGTGTCTGGCCACATGGCTCCACAAAGTTTCCCCGGTGTGTAAGCGGAGCAGCGGCACCTCTCGGGCTGGGCCCGTCTGAGCGGCTAATGTGAATATCCTTTCCGTCACCCCGAGCCAGCGTGGGAGGAGGGGGGGAGCCTGGGTGGCTGGGCAGATTCCTGCCTAGTCAGGCAGGCAGACGAGAGAATCCCAGCCATGCTAACTAGCAATGTGCTGAATCTCGGCCTAAGGCAAGAACGCCCGGCAGCCGCTCTCAGGAACAGGCTGCTTATACCTGCTGGCTTGGGCAAAGAGGGGGGAGTTTAAAGGGAGGCCGAATCCTGGCAACGTCCAGCCACGGAAAGTTTCCTTGCCGTGTTATGTAATGCTCTCCCTTGGGTGCCTCTGGGGATAAGGCAGTAAAGAGGGAGTCCGGAGCAAGGCTCATTGTGCTCAGAACAGGGAAGGGGCACCAGATCCCAGCAAGGGGAGGCATGGCCAGATTAGCATGGCTGGGATGTTGTCCTGCTGCGTGGTAGGATAACCAGGTGAGGGTAGCTGGTGGGTCTTAAACCCTCAGTGAGTTAGGGACTTCCTCTGCATGTGAAGACAGGCTACGGCGGATCGAGCGGAGGAGACCAAGAGTGGGTCCAACAGTCAAGAAGGCGGCTTCTGCATGTGCTGTAGAAGGAAGTGTGGGGCAGATGGGGTTCATCCACCTGGGAAGGTAGCCCATCTAGGAGAAGGAAAACTCTGGTCCTGTACCTCCACTCCCTTGTGGGACAGCTTCAGGAGAAGAAAAGGCTAAGGAGTAAACCCTACACAAATCCGAAGCGGAGTCCCTGAGACGGTTGGATAGCGCCTTGAATGCCTGTTAGCGCCTCCTTCTGGCAACTCCTGCAGCCAAGCTGGTGCCAAATGTGTTGCTCTGCTTTCCTTTGGACCATATCATTGAGGCTGATATGGGGGGGGGGTCTTGTCATCTGGGTAGCCCAGGACTTCCAGAAATGCTGCCCAGGCTTGCGCTTCAAGGAGCCCACTTCGGTTTGACTTCACTCCCAGAGGCGCACTCCATTGTCTCTTGGGACAGACGAATGCCAACGACACGGTAGGAGGAAAGTGAGATATAAGCTGCCATTTGCCAGTTCAGCCATTTAGAAGAGAGCCCTGCAGGATCAGGCCAAAGGTCCAACTTAATCCAGCATCCTGTTCGCACAGCAGCCAACTAGATGCCTATGGGAAGCCTGAAAGAAGTATCTCACTGTGGCTAGCCTTTGTGAAGCTCGCATGCAACCTCTGGTAGGTCGCCTAGCTATTGCCCCTTCGTTCCAGCCAATCGCCGGATACTTGCCTTTCCCCGGACGCTGGCAACTCACGGCACAACACTGCATGCAGTCACTCTGAAGCTTCACATTGTGTCCTTTGGGTCCCCAGTTCTGGACATTGTGCCCGCTACAGCAGGCTGACCTCTCCTGCGCAAGGAAGGCAGTCATGTCTGTGTTGCATGCCGATCCCAGTATGTTGCTGGTGCCTATTCGATGTGAAATAGTTGTAAGAGGTGCACAAAATTCAGGCTATTCCCCCCCCCCATTGAAACCCAATCCTGGGTCACTGTCCAGTTGGCTTTTCCTATGCCTGGGGCAGATTGCATTGTCATTCAAAGGGTGGCATCCTGCCCCAAGTCAGGAAAAGAGCCCTGAATCTTGCCAGCTGAAGGACTCAGCCAGTCTAATGCATATTAAGTCTGCAAGGCCATCTGCTCCCAAACAAGGCTGTCTTAAATCCAGGTCAGTCTGCTAGAATCTCTTGAACTTGAACCTTTTAGTTTTATTGCCAGTGTTAACCGGCTGCAGCGTTGGGAAATCCCAGATCCTGGCACCAGACAACTAATGCCGGAAAGAGCCGGCTATCCTTAGATGGTCCCTTCACATTGCATAAATAAGATGCAAAATGATTTCCTCTCTGGGTTTTTTCCTGTTCAAAAGCATCTTATCTTGTGAGTGGGGTCTTTCTTGTGAGTGTGCTACTGGCAGTGCACAGCGGGGGTGGGGGTGAAATTGGCACCCGAGGGCATCTGTTTGGTGGCTGCAGTGTTGAATTGATGGGAGGTTGGGTGAGCATGTGTTGGCTCTTGGTGCAACCCTGCTAACTGCAGAGTGAGTTGCCTGGGGCAATCTTCTAAGGGTGACACAGCCCTACTGCAAACCCTTGAGACAACGTGAGCCCGCTTTCCCTAGTTAGCTTAGTACAAATGAATGGAGCTCTGCTCATTTCTCCATTCATTTGCTGGGAGCAAGATACGGAGGCAGCGAGCAGGAAAACCTATCTGCCGTCATGCGAGATTTGTTGCTTTGATTTGCCTAAAGAAGCAAAATAGCTCTGAACAAGCCTAAAAGGTAAAGGGCCCCCTGACCATCAGGTCCAGTCGTGACCGACTCTGGGGTTGCGGCGCTCATCTCGCTCTATAGGCCGAGGGAGCCGGCGTTTGTCCGCAGACAGCTTCCAGGTCATGTGGCCAGCATGACAAAGCTGCTTCTGGTGAACCAGAGCAGCGCACGGAAACGCCGTTTACCTTCCCGCCGGAGCGGTACCTGTTTATCTACTTGCACTTTTGGTGTGCGTTTGAACTGCTAGGTGGGCAGGAGCTGGGACCAAGCAACGGGAGCTCACCCCGTTGCAGAGATTTGAACCGCCGACCTTCTGATCAGCAAGCCCTAGACTCTGTGGTTTAACCCACAGCGCCACGCAAGCCTAGTCCTTGGCTTAGTCAATCTTGCCATCACTCTTCCATCATCATCCCCTGCTATGCTCTTCCTTTGCCCACACGTGCACCACCAGTGGCGTTCAAACAGTGCCACAACTCAAGAGTGTTGCGTAAGTGCCTTTCACAGAATGCCATAGGTTTGGACCAAGAGACAGAGTAAGAACTTGCAAGCCTAGGGAGTTGGAAAAGGAGCCAGCTCCAGCCTCATATCCGAGGTCCCGCTGCTCTTGATGACCCAATAGCATGCCATGGCTCTTGGAGCAGTTTCTTCTGCATCTGGACCTTGGCAGGAAGATTAACAGTCAGGTTCACTTCGTGTACTACCAGTTCCACGGCCACTGGTCCCATCACCTCCTGGCAAATAGAAGGGGAAGAAATGGAGGCAGTGAGAGATTTTACTTTCTTGGGCTCCTTGATCACTGCAGATGGTGACAGCAGCCACGAAATTAAAAGGTGCCTGCTTCTTGGGAGAAAAGCAATGACAAACCTAGACAGCATCTTAAAAAGCAGAGACATCACTTTGCCGACAAAGGTCCGTATAGTTAAAGCTATGGTTTTCCCAGTAGTGATGTATGGAAGTGAGAGCTGGACCATGAAGAAGGCTGATCGCCGAAGAATTGATGCTTTTGAATTATGGTGCTGGAGGAGACTCTTGAGAGTCCCATGGACTGCAAGAAGACCAAACCTATCCATTCTGAAGGAAATCAGCCCTGAGTGCTCACTGGAAGGACAGATCATGAAGCTGACAGATCGTGAAGAGTTCACTGGAAGGACAGATCGTGAAGAGTTCAAAGACATTCAGGGTGTAAAGCAGGACCCCTGAGGGGGCGTGGCTTTGAAAAAGTGGGTGTGGTCTGGAGGGAGGCCTGGGAAGTTGCATGTGACAGATAGGCCTGGATAGGAGGCTGCCTCAAAATCATGTGTACGCTTGCCTTGGGTTCCATACTGGAAGAAAGGTGGGATGACTGCAAGAAGATCAAACCTTTCCATTCTGAAGGAAATCAGCCCTGAGTGCTCACTGGAAGGACAGATCGTGAAGCTGAGGCTCCAATACTTTGGCCACCTCATGAGAAGAGAAGACTCCCTGGAAAAGACCCTGATGTTGGGAAAGATGGGGGGCACAAGGAGAAGGGGACGACAGAGGACGAGATGGTTGGACAGTGTTCTCGAAGCTACCAACATGAGTTTGACCAAACTGCGGGAGGCAGTGCAAGACAGGAGTGCCTGGCGTGCTATGGTCCATGGGGTCACGAAGAGTCGGACAAGACTAAACAACAAAAACAACAACAATTACCAGTTCACAGTACATTTGTTAGCAGCGCCCAAGTTCCCCTAAAGCTCACCTCCCGCACCAAACAACACCTGCATTCTCACCTCCTAATAAGACACCATAGCTCAATGCTGCAGGATTCATCCTTTGCCAGCTGCCTTCTGGGATCTTCTCCTGCAACACTTGGAGGCGAAAAGCTTAAGAGGGTGATGGAGGTGGATATTAGGTGGCTGCTTTTCGTGTGAGGGTGCTGTGATCTCACCATTGGTGAGGACACTCGTGCAAATCGGAGGAGGGCAAGCCATGAGCTGCATGTGGCCCAGTCCTCCCTTTGTGTGGCTCCCTGTACCTTTCTGACAACAATGGCAGAGAAAGCGAGAATGGTTAGATTGAGAAGGGGCGGAAGGTGGGAGAAAGAGAAGGAAAGGCGTGAAAGATGGAGCGTGGCAGAGAAAGAGAAAAACCTATTCCCGCCCACTTTGGGGCGTTGGTCCTGCCCATTGCCCGTTCCTGCTACACCTACAGCCTATGGGTGGCCCCTAGCCCCTTCCCAGCAAGGTCCTCAGACTTTTAAAAAGGCTACATTAGAAATGATTGCTTTATGGCAGGCCTACCCCTGTCCTGTGGGTCTGAAAACCACCCTAGAATGGGTCGTTATCCTTTGCAGAGACAACAGGGTTTGTTTTGTGCCTGCAAGCCTGAAATGCAGAGTCTCAGAAGAGGGAAGACCTTCGACAGCCCACAGAGTTTGTTGGCCTGTTTTGCTCCACTTCCTTTGAGCCGGTTCCATCAACAAAAGCAAGGCTGAAGTTTCCCAGACCAATTTGCATCCGATCTATTTTCAGCGGCTTGCGGTATAAAGGAGAAGAAGGCGGCCCGAGCCACTTCTCCAGCTGCAAACGCCTCGTGTGGAGGACAAGCATAGATTCTCAGATAAGCGCGTCGGTTGCCACCTCTGGTCAAGAGGGGCTCCTGTCATCACTTGCAGCTTTCCCAGGAGAAAGAGGAGCACTGCCCTTTTGAAAGCCATTAATAGGGCAGTGAGAATGTGTCCCCGTGGTACTTAAGAGGACCCAGGGATCCTCCAGGTAGCTAGGCTCAGGTACCAAGGTGCTCTCTTGAGTGCCACAATTTGGGGGGTGCCTTAAGCTGTGACACTGGCAGTAGAGCACATGAGTGCATGCATAGGATCCCATGATCTTAACACACACATGCACAAAATCTGCACACTGGGAAGGAGGGGGGTTGGCCAAGGCTGGCCAAGGGTCTCAGCTGATTCCATCAATTGATGCTGTGTGTTAAACATCAGGAAGAACTTTCTGACAGTAAGAGCTGTTCAACAGTGGAACAGTGGAACAGACTGCCTCAGGAGTTTGTGGGGGCCCCTGTATTGGAGGTCTTTAAGCAGAGGTTAGATGGCCATATGTTATGGATGCTTTAGTTGAGATTCCTGCATTGCAGGGGGTTAGACCCTCGAGGTCCTTTCCAACTCTCATAAACAAGTCCCACTGAGTTCAGTGAGACTTGCTCCAGGGCAGGTATGTGTTGGGACTGTGCTCTTAAGAGTTATACCCTCTCCAGCCTCCCTGGTGTAATGTAATAAAAAAGACACGAGTGGCACTGTGCTCTAAACCACAGAGCATCTTGGGCTTGCTGATCAGAAGGTTGGCGGTTCGAATCCCCACGACGGGGTGAGCTCCCATTGCTCTGTCCCAGCTCCTGCCAACCTAGCAGTTCGAAAGCACACCAGTGCAAGTAGATAAATAGGTACCGCTGCAGCAGGAAGGTAAACAACAAACGGCGTTTCCATGCGCTCTGGTTTCCGTCACGGTGTTCCATTTTGCCAGAAGCGGTTTAGTCATGCTGGCCACATGTCCCGGAAAGCTGTCTGTGGACAAACGCCGGCTCCCTTGGCCTGAAAGCGAGATGAGTGCCACAACCCCATAGTCACCTTTGACTGGAATTAATCGTCCAGGGGTCCTTTACCTTTTTACCTTTCAATAAACTAGCATAGGGTTGTATCCAATGCTAGTCCTACTCAGAGTGGACCCATTGATGTTAATGGGCGTGGCTGACTTGGCTCCATTAATTTCAGTGGGTCTGCTCTTCAGTTGGACATGCGTTTATTATTATTATATCAGTTGGACAGCATTATTTTATTACACCAAACCAGCAAAACTGGCGAGGCAGAGGGGAATGACTTTCCCAGGAGCTCTGAAGCCCAATGGCATTTTCTCCATCCAAACCCAATGCCATAAGTCACTTTGCTGTTTGTTGTCATCATTTGGCATTGAGAAGGTGGGCTGCTTTTAAAAATACATATATACCGTATATATTGGTTGCTTGCATTAGCTTTCCCCTTTTGCTCACCTACCCGCCAGCATTCCTTCCAATTCAGCCTTTAAAGCTGAGATTTGCCCATTCTAAGTGCACACTCTTGATAACGTGGCATGTTTGAAGCTTCGTAGAGGCCTGAGCCACCTGTAGATGGCGCCTATGCTTTAGGGCCTGGCTGGACACAAACACACGACACTTAACACACACACACACTGCACTCCCCCTCTGCTACAGGCTTGAAACAAGCATTTCAACATGTGCTGTGTTTTGCAAGTGTCTTCCTCAATGAATTTTGTTTTATAAAGTGGAAATTAAAATGCACCGATCACAGAAAACCTTTTTGGGGGAAGTGGATGCATTGCGGACTCTCTCTCTCTCTCTCTCTCTCCCCCCCTCTCTCTCTGTGTGTGTGTGTGTGTGTGTTTTCTGGCCTAGCTAAGAAGCATGACTGCTGTTAATGAACACCCAGCCTTTTTCTCTATTAACCTTGCTTTTAAAAGGGGGGTGGAGGGGGGGCGGGAAGCATGTATAATATTGGTGGAGGCAATAATTTGATCCAGCTTGACGTTTTGGCATGTAGACCAAGGTCTGAACCGCACGAGCGGTTTCTTTTTTAACCCAAAGTAATGAAGATGGCTTGCATAATTCAAAGCATTCTGCAGGAACACCGGCTAATTAAGTTTCCCCCTGGAATCGCTTTGCAAACACACGGCCCGCAAGCACGCTGTGCCTGTTGCCGCCCTGGCGAGCGAAAGCCGGACTGTGTCCCACGGAGCCACCACAGAGATAATAAAACTCCTGCCGATACGGTATTACCCAGTGGGACTAACCAGCAGGTGACTTCCTACAGGGGAGGCAGAAAATGGCAAGGTGATGAGCTCCTTGGAAGACCCTGCTCTCTTGAATTTTTGCGTATCCACGTGGCGGGAACCGTTTAGGGGAGCCTGGAAGGGGCAGCCTCCGCTACCCCACCCGCCCAGGGTTCGAAGGAGAGGCAGGGGAGCTTTTGCAGGGCTACTTCCCAGTGGTGGGCCAGTGGCCAGAGGCAAAAGTGGGTGGAGCAATGAAGGTGACAGTCACCATTGTGGAGTAGGCTAGTTTCGACACACCCACCCTGCCTGGGCCTCTCCCTATCCAGGCAAGCAGAGCTTGGGAGATGCAGAAACACTCTGGCAGTGATAGCCGGGTGCTCAGGAGAGCTTGCAGCTATGGAGAGTTGGATAAAAGAGCCAGCGGAGCACTTTGGGGCCGCAAACACAAGGTCCCACCCCCCACCCCAGTTTTAGAGCTTCTGTGCTTATTTCTTGCAACTCACAGTAATTTGTGTTAAATGCGTGTTTCAAACAAAAACCCCACTACAGATTCTCTTAAAACACTCTTTTCTCCCAATTTCATCCCAAAGCAAGCATTCCCTCCCTTTTTCGTTATTTTTTAAATTAATTTTAATTACAAAAGTCCAATATTTGCCATATTATGAGGGCACTAGGAGAAGGGGATGACACAGGACGAGATGGTTGGACAGTGTTCTCGAAGCTACCAGTTTGACCAAACTGCGAGAGGCAGTGGAAGACAGGGGTGCCTGGCATGCTCTGGTCCATGGGGTCACGAAGAGTCGGACACGACTAAACAACAACAACCAATTCAAATACAAATCAGTTACATAGCCAATTATAAAATTTATGTGGCCTCCCACGCGCTGTACTTCAAGGTCTGGTTCCCCTTAGTTCTGCCTCCAGACTACTGCTCAAACCAAATGCAATCCACTCTTGATAAAATCTCTTATGCCACAGCTACAGTGATTGACTTCAACTCGTATTAACACATATAGTCATTTGTAAATTCATAGATTCGCAAGTGAAGTTCTCCTTTCTTCCTCCTGTGTGAGGTTTTAATTTTCATCCATTGTTCCTTTATTTCTCCATCAAATATTATGTCCATATTAGTTTTTCCTGATCTCCTTTCCGAAGCGTGCATTTTTCAACCCCATTGGCAGGCAGATGCCGTGAGGAAGCTGGAAATGGCATCTCTGTATATTTGGGTCCGTTAATACAGTTTGAACTTGCCTGGGTGGAGAATGGAGAACCTTGGAACAACGCGCTTGGTGTGCAGAAGTCAGCGAGTGGAGGTTTTTCGCAGCTTGCTAATGTCTCTATATCAAACTACTGTTGGAGGTCGCAGCTGCTGGCGGGGCTGGCCGGGAAGCCGGGAACCCAAAGGCAAGCATTGCTGCTTTCCTCCTGCAGACTGATGCGGTCCTGCCTCGCTCCCACCTTGCCTGACCATTGACTGTGCTGGCTGGGATTGGTGGGAGTCAGAAGAGAGTCCTAGCTTCCTCGCCCCTGCCCTGGGATCATGCTTTGCCGAGGGGGGCTAATGGCAGGGCCTTGCATGGCTCTTGGCCACATCAGAGAGGCAGCTAAGCAAAGGCAAGATGAAGCAAAGCGGAGCAGTAAGAATGGAAAGAGGTGTAACTGGTTGCTCTCAAGTCCTCAGCCAAACAGCAGCATGTTCCCAGCTCCTGGGTCAGCCCCCGCTCCCTCGCAGACTAAACAGTTGCTGCGTTCTCTTCCCCTCTGTCATTTCGCGACCAAAAGAATTTAGAAACGAGTCTACAATTGCTCGCACAGCCCTACCGCCTCAAATATCTACAGCTTTGGTCTTTCCATCGACTCCCTTTGTTTTCTGCATCTGGGCTGAGCCACTTCGGGGTGCTGGTGGGAGCACAACATGACTGAATGCCTCCTCCGTGCAAAACAGCTCCCCGCAATTAGAAAGCTAGTGTGTCAGGGACAAACCTAGGCCAAGCCCCTTCTCCCTGGTGTGCTACTTTTCTAATGTACAGGGGATTTCTTGCATGGAAGCACAGTCTGTCACGAAAGTGTGTGTATGTGCTGCAGCCCAGACGCAAGACTTACTACCTCTGCGGACATTAGTTGCAGGTGTCACCTCTCATATTTCTGAGCATTCCTCAGAGGTACCTGCATATGTCACCAGCTCATTGATTCAGTGACGATAGCTACAACCAATTAAACGGGCCTCAGTACTAGGTATACGTGCAAAGCACACCAATTATTTTGCTTCAGTACAAAGAGTGGGTCTCCTGTATCAATAAAACTGCAGTAGTTTTTAAAAAGGAGAATTGTGGCAGGTTTATTTGAGCTTTGCTTTCTTGCTTTTGAGAATGGAATGCACCTAGGAGCATTGTTGACTCTCGCCCAGAACCGTCTCACTACAATATCTTATCCCAAGCCTCTTCCAAAATGGTGCCTCGGAGAGGCCAGTTCTATCTTGGTAAGCTTCTGCTTTAAAAGATTTCAGGGAGGAAGTTAAACCTATTGAGTCTTCTTCTTCTTTGGCGATCACTCGTATCTGAGTAAGATTGTCTTCCATAAACACGGTTTTAACAATGGGTCCGTAAGTGACTGTGGAGGCCAATTCTGGATCCACACGTCCTTCCACAGTGGGGACATTGGTTTCCGGGCGGGAGTTGATCACGGTGTGGATTTGCCAAGCGCACCTTCCTCTTAGCACGTTTCTCCCTTTCGTCCTGAGATCGAGTGTCTTCAAAGCCCTTGACACCTTTGGTAAAGGCTGTTCTCCAATTGGAGCGCTCGCAGGCCAGTGTTTCCCAATGGTTAGTGTTTATACTACGGTACATTTTTAAAGATTTGCCTTGAAAGAGTCTTTAAACCTCTTTTGTTGACCACCAGCATTACGCTTTCCATTTTTAAGTTCGGAATAGAGTAGTTGCTTTGGAAGACGACCATCAGGCATCCACACAACATGACCAGTCCAACAAAGCTGATGTTGAAGAATCATTGCTTCAGCACTGGTGATCTTTGCTTCTTCCAGTACACTGGCATTAGTTCGCCTGTCTTCCCAAGTGATGTGTAAAAATTTTCGGAGACACCATTGATGGAATCTTTTGAGGAGTTGGAGATGGCGTTTATAAGTGGTCCATGTTTCACAAGCATACAGTAAGGTTGGTAGTACAATAGCTTTGTAAACAAGCATTTTGGTTTCCCTGTGAATGTCCCGGTCCTCAAACACTGCACTTCAATCGGGAGAAAGCCGCACTCGCAGAGCTCAGGCGATGCTGGATTTCGACATCAATGTTGGCCTTTGTGGAAAGGTAACTGCCTAGATAGGAGAAGTGATCAACATTTTCCAACGTTACACCACTGAGTTGGATTTGTGGCGCTGCAGAAGGGGTTGTTTTGTACTTGTTGGTGCAGCACTTTGGTTTTTTGGATGTTGAGTGATAGGCCAAGCTTTTCATAAGTTTCCGCAAATATATTTAGGATGGTTTGGAGGCCATCCTCTGAGCGTGCGCACACTATGTTGTCATCAGCATACTGAAGCTCTATGACGGAAGTTATGGTAACTTTACTTTTTGCTTTCAGCCTGCTCAGATTGCCCCAACCTCTTGAGTATATGCATCTTGACTTTGGTGTGTACGCACTCAGGTATACACCTAAGTACAGCCTGAGTGCAATGCAGTTGTGCAGGTATGTTTTATTACCTTGGTCCCTAGCAACTGGTATTCGGAGACATACTGCCTCTGATCCTGGGGGAAGCCATTGCTATCCTCTTACGCTCTGTGAATTTGTCTCATGCCCTTTTAGTGCTGCCTAAGTCGGCTGGCAGCAACCCAGGTGGCGCTGTGGTTAAACCACTGAGCCTAGGGCTTGCTGATCAGAAGGTCGGCGGTTCGAATCCCTGTGACAAGGTGAGCTCCCGTTGCTTGGTCCCAGCTCCTGCCAACCTAGCAGTTCGAAAGCACGTCAAAATGCAAGTAGATAAATAGGAACCGCTACAGCGGGAAGGTAAACGGCGTTTCCATGTGCTGCTCTGGTTCACTAGAAGCGGCTTTGTCATGCTGGCCACATGACCTGGAAGCTGTACGCCGGCTCCCTCGGCCAATAATGCGAGATGAGCACGCAACCCCAGAGTCGGTCACGACTGGACCTAATGGTCAGGGGTCCCTTTACCTTTACCTAAGTCGGCTGGCATCACAAGCGAGTTCCATAGTTTTAACTGGGTGTCGGATGGAGAAGTAATTCCTTTTGTCTGTCTTGAATTCCCCACCATTCAGCTTTATTGGATGGCAATGGGATCTAGTATTATACAAGAGAGGGAGAAAAAGGTCTCCCCACTTTCCCCACACCAGGCAAAACTTGCCTTTTGTTCTCTAAACTAGCCAGCCTCCAAATATTGATCCGGCCCTGCTCATCATTTTGGTGTAGTAGAGACAGGCTGTTGAAAAGTAAACTAATGCAACCAGTGTTCAAAATTAGCCAGGTGCCAGGCGCATTTTGCTACTGGCGCAGGTCCAGTTGTGACTACGTGAAGATTTCTGGGCGCCACATGCAACCACAATTTAAAAACCTCTGCCTTAGTCCATAGTTAATACCATTTCCATTTCGACTGCGTGTGTTTCTCCTCCTTTCATACTGTGGCAAGTGAATTGTTGTAAGAGCAAGCAGCAGTCGAGCAAGGTAGTTGAGACCGTAGAATCGTAAAATTGTAGTGACAGAAGGGGCCCCCAGGGGGCATTTAGTCCAACCCTCTGGCGGATAGACATTCCTGAAGGAGCGTCTCCACCCCCATCGTTCAGCCCTGACACTGAGGTCCAGCTCCGAGGGCCTTCTGGCGGTTCCCTCACTGCGAGAAGCCAAGTTACAGGGAACTAGGCAGAGGGCCTTATCGGTAGTGGCACCTGCCCTCTGGAACGCCCTCCCATCAGATGTCAAGGAAATAAATAACTAGCTGACTTTTGGAAGACATCTGAAAGCAGCCCTGTTTAGGGAAGTTTTTAATGTCTGATGTTTTATTATACCAGGCATCCCCAAACTTTGGCCCTCCAGATGTTTTGGCCTACAACTCCCATGATCCCTAGCTAACAGGACCAGTGGTCAGGGATGATGGGAATTGTAGTCCAAAACATCTGGAGGGCCAAAGTTTGGGGGTGCCTGTATTATACTTTTAATATTTTGTTGGAAGCCGCCCAGAGTGGCTGGGGAAACCCAGCCAAATGGGTGGGATATAAATAATATTTTTGTTGTTGTTGTTGTTGTTGTTGTTGTTGTTGTTGTTGTTGTTGTTATATTCCCTTGTGGTGACCGCAACCTAGGTCATCGCCCCTACCCTGCACTCAGTCTTTAGGTCTGATGCGGCCCTAAGCTACTGAAGGTAATGGGGCCCTTTATATGTCCAGCTGTCCTTTGTCAACAACAAATTGTCTCTGTTTTTTGTGTTGAATATATGCTATATGGTAATTTATGGACCTAATAGATATCTAAAGCCATCTGCACATAACAAAAATATGTATTTTATCAAAGTGAAATAATTATTAAGCTGTAACTTTAAAAGATTGGGGGCCCATTACTTACACCATAGGAGCCTACACAGCACAAAACACTGTTGCTGTATGTAGGTTTTAGTTTATTTGTTTTTTATCTTCTATTTTGGAAATGTATATCCGGTTGTTATTTTCCTTTAAATTTTTTTGGGGGCCCTCAAGAGAGTGGGGCCCTAAGCTATAGCTTGCTTAGCTTATATGTAAATCCGGCGCTGGCTGACATCGCTGACCTTTTGCGCTTGCGGTCGATCGTAAAAGTATCGGAAGAGGAAGAAGGGGGGACCCCCCCAATAAGTGCACATGAATCGTACATTCCCTCTCCATCCCCACCCCTCTCTCCCTCCCCCTCTACCCTTTTAGATCCTCTTGCATCTCTCTTTCCAAACTTGGCGGCTCCCCATAGACTCCTCGGCACCTCGGCCTTATAAAATGGACACCCTGCGAGTGTGAAGCTTAAAGGAAGAATGCGGTCTGTTGGCAAACTCCAGCTCGTGGTGTCCGCTGCCTTCTTGCTTGCATGAGACAGGGGACACGGCCGCTTCTGGTTACATCCTCTCCTGCTTTTTCGGATTGCAAAACTTTTCGGCCTTCGGTGCAAGCATCAATGTGTGAACAAACAAGACAAGAGCTTCCTAATGCTGTTTCACGCATGCATCTTCCGTACCTGTCAAATGCGCTGGTGCAATATATATTTTACAGCCACCGCAGGTAGTTCAGCAGTGTTAGAAACGGAGACTTGAAAGCTGGGAGCTAAATGGCACCTTAAACCTAGGTTTATGGGCGCGACAACGGAACGTCAAGGAGCGCTTCCCCCCCCCCAAAGTCAAACAAAATGTTTTTAATACTGCTGCTTTTTAGCAAGAACATTGCCCATAGGAACGCATTAATTGAATTGAATTGAAAATGTGTACCTTTAACTTAATATTGTACAACAGAGAAACTATACTTTAAGATACAGTGGTGCCTCGCTTAACGAATGCCCTGCTTAACAAAAGGATTTTTCGAGCGGAGGTTGCCTCGCTAGACGAATTCGTTTTATGAAAAATTCATCTAGCGAATCGCGGTTTCCCATAGGAATGCATTGAAATTCAATTAATGCGTTCCTATGGGCAAAAAAAATTAAAAAAAATTTCAATGCATTCCTATGGGATTCGCTAGACGAATTTTTCGTTAAAAGACCCGTGGAACAAATTAAATTCGTCTAGCGAGGCACCACTGTATCTATTGTCTAATATTCTACCCTATATTCATCCTCCCCTCCCCCCATTCTTCTTGAAAGACCAAAAGCCAAGCGGAACCAATAATAATAATGATGATGATGATGATGATGATGATGTAATGATGATGATGATGATGCATCAATTTATAATCCCCTTATTACATCAGCTACTGTATTGTGGGTTAAGTTCACACCCTCTCAGATTGCTCATCTAAGGAAAGGACAATTTTTTACATCATTTACATAATAAAACATGTACATACTTTTATCTTCGAAATCTATTATATATTGAGTTTCAGCTTAAGGCGCGCTTTTTTAATCACAAGAATACAAAGCGCTGAAAATGAATGAACTGCAGCTAAAATGTTATGTTAATTTTTCACATGGTCTAGTCCTTCCCCTGCCCGCCCCCCTAATATTCTTAAGAGGGGTCTCTTATCTAGCCTTCAGAGAGTAGCTGGAAGTGGGAAGGCAGAAAGAGGTCCTCCTTTCCTTCCACTCTGCAGTTTTAATCTGAAATCTTAGGCACAGTCCTGCTCCCAGAGCTCAGAAACTGCTCGCACTAATAAAATTCCCTGTCGCAAAATGCGCCTAGAACAAAGGGAGTTTCGAACACTGCAATTCAGAGATGCAGTTGAATTGCAGCAACGTACAAATTCCGTCAGGAACAATGGACCCTAATCTTGAAGTATCCTACCAAAGGGCTGCACCCGACTTTCGTTCTCCCAGCTCCCCATTTCCTCCTCAAAACAACCCTGTGGGGTAGGTTAGTCCAGGAGAGAATGATCAGCCCAAGTTCTCCCGGGGAGCTTCATGAGTGAGTGGGGATTTGAACCTAGGCTGCGTAAACACCATATTTTTAAAGCACATTAAAACACACACACACACACCCAATTCTGGGAACTGTAGTTTAAGAGTGCTAGGAATTGTAGTTCTATGAGGGATTGGCTACAACTGTTTTAAAGGCAGCAGCCCTATATTTCACTCTAACCACTACACCACACTACCTGGTGCTTCTCTGGGCTCCGCACTTGGAACTGGAAATGGGGTCCTTTCCACACTACCGGCATTCCCACCCGAAGCTGCCAGCTGATTCTGCACAACTAGCTGTCATGCCAGTAACTGGAGCCAGGGGCTTTAAGGCAGCATTAGATGAATTCACAGAGGATGTGACCTGCAGTAGCATTTTGTCACCGCAGCTAAACAGAGTCTGCCATTTCACACAGCACCTCAGATTTCATGACATGCTTAGTTACTACCACTCTGGCTATGTAGTCATTCCCACCTCTAGTAACAAAGGGTAAAGGTGGTTTATTTTTATTTTATTTTATTTTGTTAAGGTGTCACCACTGACAGCTTGCTTTCTTTTTTATTCTTTATTTATTTGGTTTTTCAGATCAAAGTTTCACAATTACATATCCAGAATACACCATAAAAACAAAACTCCAAAGCAAGCATCCCCAAACTCGGCCCTCCAGATGTTTTGGGACTACAATTCCCATCATCCCTGACCACTGGTCCTGTTAGCTAGGGATGATGGGAGTTGTAGTCCCAAAACACCTGGAGGGCCGAGTTTGGGGGTCCCTGCTCCAAAGAATCTCCTGGACTTCCCTCCTCCCCTTTGTGGGTTTCTATTGTGAACAATTCCCTCCTGTGTCTTTTATAATAATCCAAATCTTTTGCATCTCCATTATATCCAAAATTCACCATTAAACCACAGTACAAGTGTTATAACGATTTTAACTTTTTACAATGGTTTTTAAGATAGGTTATAAATTTTCCCCATGGGTAAAGGTGGTTTAAACCACCCAGCCTCTTGGGCTTGCCGATCAGAAGGTCGGCGGTTCGAATCCCCACAACAGGCTGAGCTCCCGTTGCTCTTTCCCAGCTCCTGCCAACCTAGCAGGTATATAAATAAGTACCGCTGTGGTGGGAAGGTAAACAGCATTTCCGTGCACTCTGGCTTCCATCACGGTGTCCCGTTGCACTAGAAGCGGTTTGGCCACATGAAAGCTGTCTGTGGACAATCGCCGGCTCTCTCGGCCTGAAAAGCAAGATGAGCGTCGCACCCCATAGTCAAATTCAACAGGACTTAACCGTCCAGGGGTCCTTTAACTTTACCATAGCTCAGTAGAAGAGCAGGGCATTGGACTAGAGGACCCTTGGGGATTCCTTCCAACTCTGTGATTCTTTGTTCTTTGCATGCAGAAGGTCCTATGTTTCAATATCTGGGTAGGGCTGGCATTGTCCCCTGTCTGGAGAGGCACTGCTAGCCAGTGTAGTAGACCAAGGGTGGGCTTGTCATAACGTTGTGGGCTGCAGCTCCCACCATTTCTGACCATTGGCCATGCTGGCTGGAGCTTCCAGGAGGCCACGGGCAGCTCACTTCTGGTGCAGACAGCACTGAGCTACTAGCATGGATCAAGGGTCTGGGTCATTATAGGACAGTTTCCTAAGCTGAGCTTAGGGCAAACGGAAGGAAGAGGCGCAAAATACGAAGTGGGTGCAAGCGGTGTGTGGTGGACGCCATAGCTGCCAAGTTATCCCTTTTTTTAAGGGATTTTCCCTTATGCTGAATAGGCTTCCTCGCGAGAAAAGGGAAAACTTGGCAGCTATGGTGGACGCACTCAACAGGAACGTCCTTGTGCACATTCCTCATCGGGTTACGTCTCTTCTGTGAAAGACCCGCGGCTGCCGAGAAGGCTGCGAGGGGAAATGCCGACACTCGCAGAGCCCCACTCCCTTACTTTCCCTTGCTCTCAATTTTTGCTGACCTGAATGCACCCACCACCAGACTCCTTGGCACCTCTGCCTTGAAATGAAGACGTAGCGAGCATGTTCGTGCATGAGAGAGGAAGGCGCTTGGGAGTCGAAAAGAGGGTGTTGGAGATGTTCAGTAGCCAGCTTGCTCCTTCGCAGATGTGCATGTAAGTTTTCTCCGGGGCCCTTTGGAGAGAGAGAAAGATTATATGGGCTTTCCAATTAAGACGAAACGGAAAACCCAGTGGTCATGTTCTTCCTCCATTATTGGAAACAGCAATGTTCCTGAATACCAGTTGCTGGAAACTGCAGGAAGGGAGAGGAGGGCTGTTGTGTTCAGGTCCTCCATGTGGGCTTCTCATAGGTATCCATCTGGCCACTATGAGAACAGTTCAAGAAGGATACTGACAAGCTGGAACGTGTCCAGAAGAGGGCAACCAAAATGGTCAAAGGCCTGGAAACAATGCCTTATGAGGAACGGCTTAGGGAGCTGGGTATGTTTAGCCTGGAGAAGAGAAGGTTAAGGGGTGATATGATAGCCATGTTCAAATATATAAAAGGATGTCATATAGAAGAGAGTGAAAGGTTGTTTTCTGCTGCTCCAGAGAAGCGGACACGGAGCAATGGATTCAAACTACAAGAAAGAAGATTCCACCTAAACATTAGGAAGAACTTCCTGACAGTAAGAGCTGTGGAATTTGCTGCCAAGAAGTGTGGTGGAGTCTCCTTTTTTGGAGGTCTTTAAGCAGAGGCTTGACAGACATATGTCAAGAATGCTTTGATGGTGTTTCCTGCTCGGCAGGGGGTTGGACTGGATGGCCCTTGTGGTCTCTTCCAACTCTATGATTCTATGATTCTAACAGGATGCTGGACTAGATGAATCACTGGCCTGATCTAGCTGTTCCCACGTGCTTATATTTACAGTATGTTGTTGGGGTTTTTTTTTCCCCCTTCTCATTCCTCCTTTGTTGCTGAGTATCTGAACGTCTTGGGAGCAAATAGTATGGCCCACGCTTCATCCAAGGTAGATTCCGCAACCCTCAGGACCTGCCTCAGGCATTTTAGTGCCTGTTGTGGAAAACGGTGTCTCCCCACAAACGAGTGAATCTTACTTCATCTGCATGAGACCCGCGCAGATCCCTAGGAGCGGCACATGAGGGCAGTTTTATATTATACAAAAGAGCATTCAAGCACATGATTCCCACACCTCCAGTCACCTGTGATGCAATCCAGGAACAGTTTTGTCCGCCGTTGGCATGGAATCGCCCCTCTGCTGCATCGCCACCTTCCGCTTCTGCTGGAATGCCTTCCCACAACACAACAGGGCAAATTACAAACCAGCATTGTGGAAGGGCACCTTGTCTCAAAATGGGGCCGAGTTGAAGTTTTTTGGGGTTTGTGTGTGCACAGGTAGAGATGGATGGATAGATTGATCCCGATCGATCGATAACTAAATAAAGACAGAAGGCAGACACACCTATATACAGTCATACCTCAGTTTTCAAACAGCTTAGTTCTCGTATGTTTTGGTTCCCGAATGCCGCAAACCCGGAAATGAGTTGGCTCCTGCAGCCAATCAGAAGCCGCGCTTTGGTTTTCAAATGTTTTGGAAGTTGGACTTCCGGAACGGATTCCGTTTGACTTCCAAGGTGGGACCGTATAGCATTTGCTTCCCTGATTTCTTTGTCTGACAAATTGCTGTGAACTCGCAGTTCCTTGCAAACCTGTTTGGGTGGTGTCGCGAGCCCATTACCACCTACACGTGAGACAGGCTTCTAAACAGTGGGGTCCCCATCCAGGAACCCCCCAAAGCCCTCGTCGGCCTGCCCCGAGCCCACTTCCTCCTGCCGCCCTTGCGAAGCATCCAAGCCCTGGCTCTGTTAACATCTGGCAGCAGGCTGCCTTTTCACACCGCAACACAAACTTGTCAGAGAGGCCTCCCGGGAGTTCCAGCTGCCTCCCTTGGGCTTCTAAGGAAAGGGGGGGGAAATGTGGGGGTGGCGGGGAAACTTAACAGCAAGGGGGATTTTGCACCATGAAGCGGAGGCTGCCGGGCTGAGCTATTTGTGACGTGGCCAGTTGGGCCATAGAGAATCTGCTGTATAAAGCAACCGCAGTAATAAGAACCATGACCGGATTTCTGCACGCATGAATTCATGACATGCACAAATTTCTCTTGACTGGCATCTATATCTGCCTGTCTATATATACAATCCGGTTTCCAGCATTCTGTCACACTCTTCGCATGGCCAAGAGACCATGCATGGGACACTGTGGGGAGAGAGGCTGGCTAAATCCCACAAGGCTTGGTTTTCAATGGATGGGGTCAGTGAGAGCAGGTTCACACACACACACACACACACACACACACACACACACACACACATTTCTCCCAACGGCATCCTTTCCTTCCTCCTGTTTAAGTGAATGGGTGCTTACGCCAACGGGGAGAAAAGTAAACTAGCTTTGCGTTTAAGCTCTAGCCCAGCAGCATGGAGCTCCATTCAGGCAAGTGAGGAGGTTGGCCAAGAGCTTTGCCCCTCTCCTGCTGGCTTCCAGCAAGCTAGCGGACAGTGTTTTTCCTCCCTCATGGCTTGAATTTGTGGACTACTCGAAATGAGGCTGCATTTTAAATTTTAATACTGTATTTTGGTCTGTATTTTAATTGATTGCTTTTTTATGTTTTATTGTAATTTTATTGGTGTGAGCCGCCCTGAGCCCGGTTTTGACTGGGGAGGGCGGGGTATAAATAAAAATTTATTATTATTATTATTATTATTATTATTATTATTATTATTGCAGGCCAGTAAATTTGGTGGGCCTATTTACAAGGCTAGAGTAACCACTATACTCCGCCATAACAATCAATATTTTGTGGGTGCCCAGAAAACCTCTGGCTACCCATTTTTTGGAAACAGGATGTAGGACAGTGATGTTGAACCTATGACACGCGTGTCAGGCGTGACACACAGAGCCCTCACTGCTGGCACGCGCCCCATTGGCCCATTCGCTCTGTTGTCGTCCGTCCCCCCCATTTGTTCTCCCGCTCCTCCTCACGCTACAGCTTGTCTCCGCTGTTGGAACCCGGATCCTTTTGTTGTTGTTGTTGCTGGTAGCTGTGTGTTAGTTCCAGCGAAGGTATTATTCGTCATTTATTTCTGTTCTCTTTGCCCCTCAAAAAAAGCGCAGCAGCTTTGGGGCATAACCCCCCCAAAAGCAAAGCAACTTTTGCACACACACCCCAAAAAACTTCCAAAACTTTGGTCAGCAGCTCCCCCCAAAAAAGCTCAAGGACTCTGGGCACTTTGTGATAAATAAGGGGTTTTTGGTTTGGTTTGGTTTGGTTAAATAATTAGTTTTTGGTTTATTAAATACAGTTATATATTACAATTATACATCTCTGTTTTGTAAACTATAAATATCACTAAATTATGGGTTTTTTCCTCGAAGTGACACACCACCCGAGTTATGCTCGGTTTTTTGGCAAATTTTGACACACCAAGCTCAAAAGGTTGCCCATCACTGATGTAGGACCTTTGCTCAGACCCTGCAGGGCTCTTCTGGTGTCAGTGGTACGTAATAGTACCGACCTACCTTACAAGGTTGTTCTATGGATTATTGAGGCAACGTATACGCGTGTGGCATCGCTACTGAGATTGAAACCAAGCTCCCTACTGTGTCTTTCTATGCATTTATTTTAACCCAAACAACATCACAGGATTTTGAGAAGTGCGTAGTTTAATTGATCATGGCATTCTGATCCACATAAAAGTCCCGGAAGTGAGGGCTGGGTTGGATTGCTTTAAAATGTGAACTCCTCGTTGCTAATATATGCACATACAGACATCTAAACATGCAGTTTCTCAAAGTCCTATCTGGACCCTCCTTATAGCCATCGAGGGAAATGGGAGTTTTTATAACTGTATTATTAGGAACGTTTTCTTTGAAGGGATTTATTGGCATCGAGGAGAGCTTAAAATAAGAGCTTAAAATAACGGAAAGCCAGCAAGGATCACCGGTGTGTTATAGTTCACATATTTTTAGTTATCTGGCCAGCTTCACAGCAGCTTTTAAAGCACCCAGCATGAACTACTTACAGCTAATGGCAGCCCATTGCCAGTGATAAATATGGAGAGGTGCATTTTCTATTTGAAGCCTTTGAGCTGGCAACAAACCCCATTGCTCTGGCCGTAGTCAAAACATAAAATCTCCCAGAATTTGTTAGTTAAGATGAAAAGCATGCCTGCCTTGCACTTTTTAAAGGTTTGGTTTCCAGATTATATATATGTATAGGGACTTGCCTTCGGAAGCAGAGTTTAAAGAAATACCAAATCAAGGACACAATCCTGCCTATGTTTGGCATTTCTGAGCCCTGATGCTTTCAGCTGAAAAGTCAAAACACGTGGATAGAACGCAGCCCTAAAATATGCTTGTGTGTTGTGCGAGTTTGTAACCTTTCCACATTTTAGAGCAAACCCACGTTGCCCAAGTGCCAGTTGTGTGCCCTAGCAAATGAATTGTTTTATGCAGATCTGTAGTATATTTTCGCCCTACAGTTTCCCATGGGCTAAGGGGTGGCATTAGAGGAATCCCATCAAAATGTCGGGGCTGCCTCCCCCCTGTGCCCAAAGTCTTCACAATCAGAAATGCGGTGCTACCAAAACTTACTCGGAATCCGTTTCCAATTAACACAATAGGCTTTTTCTCCAACTTGTTGGTTCAGAACAGGGATGGGGAGCCCCCAACCTACAGAGATTTTCTGAAGCTTAATTACTATGTATGAGGCGTAT
Source organism: Zootoca vivipara (assembly GCF_963506605.1). Taxonomy (NCBI): domain Eukaryota; kingdom Metazoa; phylum Chordata; class Lepidosauria; order Squamata; family Lacertidae; genus Zootoca; species Zootoca vivipara. The sequence continues at coordinate 54,303,574 of NC_083286.1, read as the reverse complement.
CTTCATAGAGGGATGCGTTCCTGTGGTGCTTGTTGTATGTGTGTAAGGTGTATTTCCATGTGTGAATCGTGTATTTCCATGGGGGGGAGAAAATGAAGCCATCGGGAGCAACTCTCATGCAAGGGGCTTTCATCCCCTGGGATTTGCCTGATGGGGTTCAGGGTAGTTTTCCTTCTTCTGTTTTTCTGTGTCTTAAAGCGTTTTTCCACTGGCGGCTCTTGAGACAGGGCGGGATCAAAAATCTTTATAAACCCACACAAATGGATGCATGGCTTTTCTGCCCCCCTTTTTAATTTTTTTGCTTTAGCACAGCTGTTTTGTTTTGCTGCCTAAATCATAATCCGGAATCCATGGGGTGGATCATGCCTTGGAAATCACGGGACCCTTCGCAGCTTTCAAAACCTATTGATGTGGTCCATGGTTGCAGGAGAGGGACACGGGTGGCGCTGTGGGTTAAACCACTGAGCCTAGGGCTTGCCGATCAGAAGGTCGGAGGTTCGAATCCCCACGATGGGGTGAGGTCCCGTTGCTCGGTCCCAGCTCCTGCCAACCTAGCAGTTTGAAAGCACATCAAAGTGCAAGTAGATAACAGCGGGAAGGTAAACGCCGTTTCTGTGTGCTGCTCTGGTTCGCCAGAAGTGGCTTTGTCATGCTGGCCACATGACCTGGAAGCTATACGCCGGCTCCCTCGGCCAATAAAGCGAGATGAGCGCCGTAACCCCAGAGTCGGTCACGACTGGACCTAATGGTCAGGGGTCCCTTTACCTTTATGGTTGCAGGAAGCAAGAGAGAAACAATAAGCTTTACCTCAGAAGCTGGGGGTTTCAGGGGCAGCCGTTGGATTTCTAAGGAAGAGGACTAGGGATAGGTCAGGAGGCTGCCAGAGAGATGGAGTTGTTGTATCCACTGTTGGGCCTACTCACCTGTACATACAAGACACACCTGTCCTATTTATAGGCTTCAGTTTCTGGATTTCTTTGCTGAGATGATCTTGCTTCATTAAACAAGTGGTAAACCTTACTGTGCTATCCCTTACTGCTTCTCCCGTTTGCTCCCCGGAAAACTTTGCGTAGATAACATGTCTTTTGATGTGGCACCAAGATGCAAGATGCATAGTTCAACTCAGGCATAGGCAACCTCTGGACCTCCAGATGTTTTGGGACTACAACTCCCATGATCCCTAGCTAACAGGACCAGTGGTCAGGGATGATGGGAATTGTAGTCCAAAACATCTGGAGGGCCGAGTTTGAGGAAGCCTGGTCCAACTCTTTCCATTTTGCTTCGGTTCCCACACGTTATGTGCTCTGCTAATCTTCCAAGGAGTTGTTGTTTTTCATTTTGTGTCTTTATGTTGTGATTTTATGTTGCAACAGCCCTGAGACCTGCAGGTATAGGGCGGTATACAAATTTAATGAATTGATTATGAATTTAATAAAAAGAAGAATTAATAATGCAACCTGCCCCTGGGACCTTGTAATGGAAGAGATCTGCATCTCCGCATTCTGAAGCCCTGTCTCTTCCTCCCCTTCTTCTTTTTTGCAGAAAGACTTCACCGTGCGGGAAGAGCTGCAGCAGAGCGACGTGGAGCGCTGGCTGGGCTTCATCACCTTCCTCTGTGAGGTCTTTGGCACCATGAGGAGCAGCACTGCGGAGCCCTTCCGAGTCCTCGTCTGCCCCATCTATACCTGCCTCAGGGAGGTAAGGCGGCTCCAGGGTCAGCCAGTGACGAGTCACACAGCATGTTTGACAATGGGGCCCCCGTTTTGCAGCTTCCAGACCGCCACCCCCTCACCTTTTCCTTATTAACGCTTGATAAGCCCTGTGCAGCCCTTTCTCCGCCAGTTTCCCTTGTTTTATTTTTAGAACAAAGGGCTTCTACCAACAGGAAGGAAGGAAGGAAGGAAGGAAGGAAGGAAGGAAGGAAGGAAGGAAGGAAGGAAGGAAGGAAGGAAGGAAGGAAGGAAGGAAGGAAGGAAGGAAGGAAGGACACCCAGCCCTGACTTCTCCCTTCTCGAGAGTTACCTTGGAATGATTATCATGGAGGGATACACATGAAAAGCATTATGGGCAAATGGATATGGATTTAGTATCCAGTGTAATATTCCAGGAGCCCTAACGGGAACAGGGATGCTAGGCGGAGAGGCTGTACCATTTAAGAGTTGCACCGAACTGTAATTTTGCTGTTGCTGCAGCACTGCAGCGACCTGGGAGCCCATAGGAAGGAGAGCAGGAGACGAAGGAACAGCGGCAGGGACCATATAATTGGTCCAAACAAAAGCTCTGCAGGCTTACTGTGCAAAAGCCGTTTCCCAACGTTCGGCTCAGTCGAGTCTCCTGTCGCAGCAAGGAAAGGAGCCTGAGACAGGGCTGAGGGCAGGATTCCGCTCAATAATTACTCGGATAGAACAACTTCCACTTGCAAAACAAAGGACTTCCTCCCCTTCTCTCCCCCACCCCCTCGCCGTCTTAGAGAAGGGGGGCCATAGCTCAGTGGTAGAACATCTGCCTTCCAAGCAGAAGGTCCCAGGCTCCATCCCTGGCATCTCTAGGTAGGATTGGGAGAGATTCCTGCCATGGTCCCCAAATTTGCTCCAGAGGATTGTTGGAAGCAATAGTGTCCAGAATTACGGGGAGAAGGGAAGAAGATTCTGTCGCTCAAGGAGAAATCCTTTTGCCGACGGTTGAATTCCACTCTTACCATTATTCACACACACATTTAGAAACGATAAGATGAGACTGGATCAGGCCAGAGAGCCATCTAGCCTAGCATCCTGCTCCTTGCCAATGGGAAGCAGGACCTAAGTGCAGCCGATCTCTTTTTACTGATGTTCCCCAGAAGCTCATTTGAAGTGGCGCTGTGGTTAAACCACAGAGTCTAGGGCTTGCTGATCAGAAGGTCGGTGGTTCGAATCCCCGTGACGGGCTGAGCTCCCGTTGCTCAGTCCCAGCTCCTGCCAACCTAGCAGTTCGAAAGCACGTCAAAGTGCAAGTAGATAAATAGGTATCGCTCCAAGCGGGAAGGTAGGCGGCGTTTCCGTGTGCTGCTCTGGTTCGCCAGAAGCAGCTTTGTCATGCTGGCCACATGACCTCGAAGCTGTACGCCGGCTCCCTCGACCAATAATGCGAGATGAGCGCGCAACCCCAGAGTCGGTCACGACTGGACCTAATGGTCAGGGGTCCCTTTACCTTTACCTTTACTGCTTCTGAACTCAGAGGGTTTCACTTAGCCAAGTGAAACAAGGAGCCGCTGATAGATCTTTCTGCGCTATGAATTTCTCGAATCCGCTTTTGAAGCCCTCAAAGCTGACCTTCACCACATCCTGTGGAAAAGGGTTCCATAATTTAACTTGGGGTGACTCCTAGGTTGCAGTATTGTGATGTTATACTGGACAGAGTAAACGGGCTGGAATTGGCAAGGTGGCTAAGGAGCGGTGAAGCGGGGGGCAGGGAATCCCTATGCTGAGATGAGGACAGGAATTTTGCTAGTTAACCCACAGGCCATTGCTGCCACCAGTTCACTGCAGAGTCTTCTTAAAGTTTGCAAGAGACAGCAAAAAAAAGCACTTTTTGGAATATTTGCACTAACCCTCTCAGCTCTCATGAGTTTTATATTATTAAAGGCAGACAGTTTAACTGCGATCTAGCCCCAGGAAGCGTTTCCCTGAGTCATTTCATTTTCATCTGTGTTTTGTTTAACTTTTTTTTCCATTCATGTTTGCTTCCATTCTTAGAAAGCTATGGGAGTGTGCTTAATCCCAGCCATTGAGCACCGCAACAATGCAGTGTTTCAAATAAAGGAAAAGTAGCCTTGCAGGACTTATCACGAAGAGCACAGCTACCCAAGAGACTTCGGTTTGTTTAGTTGGTGTTTTTTTGTTTTTTGTTTTTAAATCACAGCCGAAACAGCAATACTGTAAAAGCTCGCTGCAGTTTAGAGGACTGCGAGAATGAGGTGTGGGGCATAGGAGAGATTAATTATCTGCTTTCCCAAAAGCCCCCTGAAACTGCTGCGTGTATCTTCGGAAGCTGCCTGCCTTAGACCAATCAATCCATTGGCCCATCTAGCACAGTATTGTTTGAGTGACTGCCAATGGCTTTCAAGGGCATCAAGCAAGAATCATTGCCAGTCCCACCTGAAGGTGCAATGGACTGAACCTGGGATTTCCTGCATGGAAAGCAGAGGTTGCATCCGTGAGCTATGGCCCTTCCCCTCTGAAAAGATGATTTCCCAATCCATGTATAGGCCACACACCCATGGCCTAGTTGTTACCACCATTAGTCCCTAAGGAGCTGAGCTGGTCACTCTTAACCTCCTATAAATGATGGGGCCAGGCAAGTCTCCCTTGGGAAGAAGTTCCAGCCATTTAGGTGCCACCACTGAAAAGGCCCTCTGTCACTTAGACATCCACCACGTGTGAGATGGGTTGTGGGGAGGGGGTCCTGCTCCTCTGGCACAGCAGCCCAGAGGCTGAAAATTTTATTTGTTTGTTTGATTGTTTGTTTCGTGTTTGTTTGTTTTTTTCATTTCACAAGATTTATACACTTGATTAAAACAAAAACAAAAAACCACCAACCTGAAAACAGTTTCAAAAACAATTACTGCTCTGTTTGGCATTGAAGTAGGGACGCGGGTGGCGCTGTGGGTTAAACCACAGAGCCTAGGGCTTGCCGATCAGAAGGTTGGCGGTTCGAATCCCCGCGACGGGGTGAGCTCCCGTTGCTCGATCCCAGCTCCTGCCAACCTAGCAGTTCGAAAGTACCTCAAAGTGCAAGTAGATAAATAGGTACTGCTTCAGCGGGAAGGTAAACGGCGTTTCCGTGTGCTGCTCTGGTTCGCCAGGAGCAGCTTAGTCATGCTGGCCACATGACCTGGAAGCTATACGCCGGCTCCCTCGGCCAATAATGCAAGATGAGCGCCTGAACCCCAGAGTCGGTCACGACTGGACCTAATGGTCAGGGGTCCCTTTACCTTTACCTTGGCATTGTAGCATTAAACCAGAAACGTCCCCTACAGTCAGATTCCCTCCCCCTCCCCCTCCCCTCCCATTTCATACTAGAAAACTGAACATCGTCATTCTTAAAATGCTACATTTTTCAAAGCGCTTCATGTATATTATCTCAGGAATCCTTGCAACGGCCCTTTTTTAATAATACCCAATATTATTATCCCCATAGTGCAGGTGGAAAAGCTGAGGATAAGAGAGAGAACAGCTTGACTAAAGCCACCTAGTAGCTCATGGTTGAGGTAGGATTTGAACTGGAGACTTCACGGCGCGTGGTGCAGACTGCTGCCCCTCTTGCCTTCTGCACTGTGGATTGCTGTGTGGCCACAAATGCAGGACAGAATCCCACAATGCTCAAATACGGTATATCCTTCTCTGATTCTGGAGCTGGAGGGGGGGGGTAAGGCAAAAGTGGCTGGAGCTGGCAGATCAGCCAGAGCTGGAAGCAGGCACTCCTTGCCACTGAAATTGCATGAGCTTCAAGCAACAAAGCTGGATCAGGGAGCAACCCCAAGATGTGTACCTGCTCTTTCAAGAGGAGCTCAATCACATCTGGAAAACCACCTCAAAATCATGGACCCAAAGACCTGCAGCCCATAGCGCCTGTCTTTCCTAGATTCAGGTTTTTGGGGTTATTGGCCCACATCCAGCCGCTATCCTGCCTCAGGTGGAACAGAGAAACAGTGCATATTGGTTCCTCCCTGTTCCAGATCCTCTGAGGACATATCTCAGCAGCTTCACCTAGATATTGAAAAGCATGTGCTCTCCCTTTCCTGACAAAGGTCCTCAAGCAAAACACCCAAGGCTATCACAGTGCCAAAACTGGGCCCGGAAACAGACTGAAATGGCTTCCCTTTGTGTTGAAGCACCATTACCTTCCTTCCACAATTTCCCCCAATCCTCAAATTGTATATTATGTCCTATATCTTGCGCCCATTTGATCATAACTGATTTGACCTCCTTGTCTTTCGTTTCCCATTCTAGCAGAATGCTGTATGCTTTCTTCAGTAGTTTCACATCTTCTATAACCTCCTTTTGAAATCTAGAAATTGTATAGCTAAGCCCTTTTTTTTAAGTTAAAGGTAGGTAGCCGTGTTGGTCTGGCATAGTTGGAAAAAAAAATCCTTCCAGTAGCAACTTAGAGACCAACTAAGTTTGTCATTGGTATGAGCTTTCGTGTGCATGCACACTTCTTTTTTGTAATCCTCCTTAAACATTTCATTTAATTGTCTGTAATGCAACCAACCAACTTGTTTTGGAATTACTGTTATATAAGCTTCCTTCCATGTTCCTGGGATTTCACCTGCCTTTAAAATCTCATTCATCACATCTTTCAATGGATTCACTAATTGTTCACTTAACTTTTTATCATATTTTGCCGTTAGTCCATCTGGCCCTGGAGACTTACCACTTTTTGTCCAATTTATTACCTCTAAAACTTCTTGAGCTGTTATTTGGATACAGTATTTAGAATCAATAATTGTTCCTCCTTTATTTTTGGCAGATTAGTATTTTTAATATATTCCTCTAAGCACCATCACCTTCTTGAGCACTTGCCCCCAAAGCAGACATTTGCAACTAGCCGATAGTTGTCCAAAATTCCGGAGTCAGGAAAGACATCTTATAACAGGAGGTACATCACTGCCTCCTTAAGGGTAGACAACCTTCAGTGTGGTAGCAGCTTGTCCAGCACCTTTATACAGAACTCCTCTCTGTAATTTGCTCAGCGGCAGGATTTGACCCTCTTATAGACATGGCAGCTTGGCCCTTCTGCAGTGCCAAGGGAACCAACACCAGCTATTTTATCTGTAAGCATTGCAGATCAGCTACTGTTTCAGCTCCACCGGTAAACCCACAGTGAGCCGCTCCTGGAAGAGGAATGTCGTGCCAGCTGGCAGAGGAAATGCCCTCCCTCTTCCCATTTCCAGGTCTAGTTAAAATATTTGGGGGGGGGGGGAAGCAATAAGAATGATGAGTGAGGCTGAATGCCATCTCCTTGGAAAAGGCTTTGTCACTCACATGGTGTTGCTTTCATCACTTCCCTTTCCTTGTCCTTGCTCTGGGGTGACCTGCCAGAGTCCTCTCCTGAGAAATATAAACATGGATGGCATAGCACTGCCCCATAGGGGATGCGTGCAAACAGACTGAGCCCCCTATCACTTGATGGGCGAGGAGCTTTCAGAATGCCTTCTCTTGCACCCGGGTCGTGTGTGCGTCTTTCTCGTGCTTTATGTTTCCCAGAGTTCTTCGGATGAAGTCACATCCTCTTCTCACAAAGTTAGTGCAGCTTCAGACAGCCAGGAAACGTAGTCTGCCGGTTGGGTGGTTCTCCCACATGGAATGCCAAGGAATCTTCTGCACAGTGTTATTCTAGCTCCAAAAGCAAAGGCCGCTCCTCGCCTGATGAAGGAGATTAACTCGGCTCCCGGTATTTCCTTCCTTCAAAGGCAGAAGAGACAAGCAGTGAGAGATGGCTGTCTCCAGCCTGCCCTGCCTGGGGTCCTCCCAGAGACGTTTTGGGTGGCCCTGGTGGACGAAAAAGACAGCCATGGAGAAGGGAAGGTCTGGAGCAACCTTCCCCAACCTGGTCATAGCTGCCAAGTATCCCGTTTCCGCCGGGAAAACCCCTTTTTTCCTACCGTTTCCCGGCGGTCTCCCGTTTAGCTTTTTATCCCGATATTGTCCCTTAAAACTGCTTCTGCCGGCGGCCATTTTTCTGGTGCCGCTTTGCCCTTCTATGGGCACCAGAAAATGGCGGCGCCGGCACCAGCAGTCGCTTCCACGCATGACCAGAAACGCATAAAAGCGACTTCCGGTGGAGCTTTGCCCTTCTATGGGCATCAGAAAATGGCGACGACGCCGGTGCCAGAAGTCGCTTTTACGTGTTTCCGGTCATGCGTGGAAGCGACTTCCGGCGCTGGCGACGCCATTTTCTGGTGCCCATAGAAGGGCAAAGCGCCACCGGAAGTTGCGTCTACGTAACTTCTGGTGTCGCGGGCTGCCGATCCCGGATCTTTCCGTCCAGGACTTGGCAGGTATGAACCTGGTGTCCTCGGCGTGTTTTGCAGTACAATACCCACCATCTCTGACTGTCACGGCGCTGTCAGGGAATGTCAAGAGTGAGGAATTAGCTATTTATTGTCAAAAGTGCACTTATGAAGTTAGGGGAAGGTGTGTCCATCCATCCATCCATCCTACGTCTCTCGGCTACTCCTTGGCATGCACCCGCTGAGGCGGTTGTCGCAACATAGACCTCAGCTTATGTATCTTGTCCACGCAAGCTGCGTGGAAGCAGACGATGAATGTGCCTGTGTGTAACCTGCCACTGATCCCAGGAGACAGTGGAGGTGGAGGTGTGGAACACCTTGACTCTACACCAGCCTGATCTCTCTCTCCTCCTGCACCCATTCTTTACTCTCCAATCCTGCAGCTTCTCCTGCCTCTGCCTCTCACCTCCGGGCTGTTCCAGGCTCCCCCAGATCATTGACCCTCTTCTTCCAAGTCAGTCTCCAACCCCCACTTCTCCCAGTGCCCCACTCTTCAGGGTTCCAGCCAGTCCCTGACAACTGACTATTGTTCATTCTGAAGGGTGCAAGGTTGCGGGAAGCTGGTCTAAAGGACGGGGAAGCTGTAGCCCTCCAAACCAGGCATCCCCAAACTTTGGCCCTCCAGATGTTTTGGTCTACAATTCCCATCATCCCTGACCACTGGTCCTGTTAGCTAGGGATCATGGGAGTTGTAGGCCAAAACATCTGGAGGGCCAAAGTTTGGGGATGCCTGCTCCAGACATTGCTGGACTAAGCTTTCATCCTCCCTGACCATTGGCCATTCTAGGTGGGGCTCATGGGAGATGAAGTCCAACAGTCTCCCGCAGGTACTCCCCACCCACCCCCAATCTAATGGATGGATTAATATGAAAGCTGAGAAAAATCTCTAGTACAAGGCAGGGTTTTCTAAGTGGCATCTTTTTGCTTTCTTGTATTTTTACAGTTATTGCAGTCTCAGGACATAAAGGAAGATGCTGTTCTTTGCTGTGCAATGGAGGTACGAATACTGACATTTTCATTTTGAGATGCAGGCCAGGAGATTGGTCCCCCTGGGTTTTTTGGTTTTTCTGTTGGTCTCTCTATGGTTGAAAATCAGTCAATGGATGCGAAAGAGGGTGGGGAGATCCTGGCCAATAATCGTTTGCACCTCTCTCACACACACACCCATGGTGTAGTGGATAGACTGGTGGGGTATTACCAGGGCCGTCTTTAATGGGGGTGCAAGGGGTGTGGGGCACCCAGGTGCCAAATGTACAGCTACTGTATACCGGTCCCTCTGAATTGGCGGCAGTGAAAAGCAATTGAGCGAAAGTCCTGGCGAGTCAAGAAACAAAAGCTGATGCAGCAGCTAAAAAAGCCAATGCAATTCTGGGCTGCATCAATAGGAGTATAGCATCTAGATCAAGGGAAGTAATAGTACCACTGTATTCCGCTCTGGTCAGACCTCACCTGGAGTACTGTGTCCAGTTCTGGGCACCACAGTTCAAGAACGATACTGACAAGCTGGAACGTGTCCAGAAGAGGGCAACCAAAATGGTCAAAGGCCTGGAAACAATGCCTTATGAGGAACAGCTCAGGGAGCTGGGTATGTTTAGCCTGGAGAAGAGAAGGTTAAGGGGTGATATTATAGCCATGTTCAAATATATGAAAGGATGTCATATAGAGGAGGGAGAAAGGTTGTTTTCTGCTGCTCCAGAGAAGCGGACACGGAGCAATGGATTCAAGCTACAAGAAAGAAGATTCCACCTAAACATTAGGAAGAACTTCCTGACAGTAAGAGCTGTTCGGCAGTGGAATTTGCTGCCAAGGAGTGTGGTGGAGTCTCCTTCTTTGGAGGTCTTTAAGCAGAGGCTTGACAGCCAGCTGTCACGAATGCTTTGATGGTGTTTCCTGCTTGGCAGGGGGTTGGACTGGATAGCCCTTGTGGTCTCTTCCAACTCTATGATTCTATGAAAAGCAGTTTTTTCAGCTGTGTCGTTGTTACAGATGAACAACCCCCCCCCCCAAAAAAAGCTCAATAACTTTGAATTCGCCCCCCCTAAAAAGGTCAACAACTTTGGCTTTCCCCCTCCCAACAAAAGAAGCTCAACGAAAGTTAATTTGGGGGCGGCTAAACTAAATTTGGGGGCACTGGCCGGATCTTTGCACCCCAGCGGCGCATATGCTAAAGACGACCCTGGGTATTACTGCCATAAATAAAATAAATTGTCATCCTGCAAGAGTAAATATCCAAAGAGGGCCATAGGGTTGCTGTGTCCAGCCGCCCTGATGTTGCGTTTGAAAGGCAGGATATGAATCAAAATAATGTCACTGTTTGTTTATTTCCATTTATGAATTTCTTCCTATAAAAGCACACTGGGGGGGGGCGCTTAAAAATAAAAGCACCAGCCATTAAAACTGTCTCACATATAAGCATAGCTGTCAACTTTTGGATTTGAAAATAAGGGATCAGCAGCCTCACCTGTCCCAGGAACAGTCTACACTTATATCTAACAATCCAGGATAGCAGCGGGAAACAGCGCTGGAATAAGGGAATTTCCAGCAAGAAAAGGGAAGGTTGACAGCTATGCATTTAAGCACAATTAAAATGGTTTTGCATACAATAACAAATTCAAAGATGGAAAGAAGAAACAACCCCAACCAGAGAAGAATGGCAAACCCAAGTTGATGGACTATGCTGAAATGGCAAAATTAACTGGAAAGCTCAGAAATCAAGAGGACAAGAACTTTAAAAAAGAATGGGGAATGTTTATTAGTTAGTTAGTTAGTTAGTTAGTTAGTTAGTTAGTTAGTTAGTTAATTTATTGTTACGGTTCTCGACCAGCACAAGGAATGTTTATAATGTATTTACAAGACCATTGTAAGCAGGTTTAAAACATTAGCAGGATTTTAAACACCACTTGTAAAGTAACAGAAAGTATGGATAATTTGGAAGGATAAAATTTGGACAAGTATTGATATGCGGTTGTAAACATTATCATTTGGACCCATGGAAGGGGTGGGGGGAAGTCAGGATATGCAGAGTAATCATGATATTTGGATTTTGAATTGTGTTTGGGGGTGTTTTTTTTTGTATGTTTATACTTTTTAGAGTCAATTAAAAAAAAAATCAAAACCAATGCAGATACAGAATGGGATAGAACTGTTCATTTAAAAGGCTTGTTGAAAAAAGGCCTTTAGCAGATTCTCACTAGACAACAGAGGAAACATCTGCCTTCAGAGAGGAGTTGCCACCATGCTAAAGGCTGTATTCTGTTATCATTTGAACTGGACCTCCTAAAGAGGGAGGGAGGGGTGTCATTGGTTTGTTTTGGTCTTCTTTTATCATGTATTTTTATGATGTGGAACCGCCCTGAGACCTACGGATGAAGGGTGGTATACAAATTGAATTAATAAACTAAATATCTGCAGGACGCCCTCTCTGGCAGAGCACAGTATATAAGAGATGAGATGATAGTTTAGGTATCCTTGTCCCAAGCTATATAGGACTTTGTACACCAAAACCAGCCGTTTGTTTGAACTTAGCCTGGCTGTTCATTGGCAGTGCGAAATGTATAAGCTTGCCCGAAGAAAAGCAAAACGAGATGAGGCTCCCTTCTCCACCTCCTTTCTTCCCAGGTGGGGAGAGAAGGTGGACTTGGTGGCAGCAGGGCAGGGCAGGGCCTCTTTGACGCCCAGCATCTGACCCCCGTTCTCATTCTCCCTCTCTCTCTCTTGACAGCTGCAAAGCACCGGCCGGCTCCTGGAGGAGCAGCTGCCCGAGATGATGATGGAGCTCCTGGCGATTGCCCGCGACAAGATGCTGTGCCCCTCGGAGTCCATGCTGACCCGGTCCCTCCTCCTCGAGGTCATTGAGCTGCACGCCAACAACTGGAACCCCCTGACTCCCCCCATCACGCAGTACTACAACAAGACAATCCAGAAACTGACAGCCTGAGAGGGAGGCGGGGTTGGT